>NC_136794.1:51087907-51228867 GCF_951216825.1 Electrona antarctica
TGTGTTGTAGTAATAGTACAACATAAACATTACAGAGACTTTAGCTGTCACTGTACAATACTTTAAAACAGTTGTCATGTTGCACACATGCTTAAAATAGCTCTTATTTGCGCCGCCCTCGTTGAAAACAATGTAATTCAAACTCCAGCTTGTCCCTCTCCATCCAGGCTGCATGAACAGCGCTCGAGTGCTGAAAGAGACTCCTCGCTCACCTCGCCTCACCTCTCCACGCCAGCCAGGACATCGCACCGCAGCGCGTCTGTGATGTCACAGCATGACATGACATCACAGCATGACATCACAGCGTGGTCGGTGACTCCCGCGCTGATCGGCACAGCGGCGCTCACAGCTGTGTGTTTACGCGGACGGTCAAACGGAGGGGTCAGAGGTCACAGCTGTGTTTACAGCGAGGTCAGAGTCCTCCGGGTTCGCTCGGGGACACAGAGGGACCGTCCTGAACTGATCCAGTCCTCTCCATGTGTGGCTGTCCAGGGTCAGATGAGGTCAGCGTCGTGATCTTCATATATGGAGATGGCCGTATATTGGTGGCGTGACGTGTCACGAGGCGTGACCATATAGACGACATATCTGCGCTGTAAACCTACATTGAATGGTAGAGTGACTGATGTTAGTCTGCCTCAAACGTTACTCTTTACAATTTACAATTTACGCATTTATCAGACGCTCTTAATCCAGAGCGATTTACAATAAGCAATAACAAAAAGCATGGCAATACATCACATACATAAAAAGTAGTTTTCATGAAACATGTGTAAGCTAAGAACGTAACAGTGGAATATCTATATATTGAAACTATACATATAAACTAAACATACTGTATATACTATACTATGCTATACTATACATGTGTACTATAAAGTCATATGACTACATAAAATGCAATTATAGTGCTGTCTACGTAACATGCTATAAGTCTGTATAAAATGCTATCTAAGTCTACATAAAATGCCATCTAAGGGGGTAGGGTAAGTGCTGCGGGCCATGATGGAGTCTGAAGAGGTGGGTTTTCAGACTACGGCGGAATATTGGGAGTGGCGCTGCAGTTCTGATTGTAATGGGAAGTGCATTCCATAGTTTTGGAGCCAGAAGGGAGAAGAGTTTATTTGACCTGCTTTGTACTAACACTAACTTTACTAAGATGTTCCAGAACATCAGGATGAACCTGTGTAGTTTATGGCTGCTCCAACAGTAGAGATGAACCTGTGTAGTTTATGGCTGCTCCAACAGTAGAGATGAACCTGTGTAGTTTATGGCTGCTCCAACAGTAGAGATGAACCTGTGTAGTTTATGGCTGCTCCAACAGTAGAGATGAACCTGTGTAGTTTATGGCTGCTCCAACAGTAGAGATGAACCTGTGCAGTTTATGGCTGCTCCAACAGTAGAGATGAACCTGTGTAGTTTATGGCTGCTCCAACAGTAGAGATGAACCTGTGTAGTTTATGGCTGCTCCAACAGTAGAGATGAACCTGTGTAGTTTATGGCTGCTCCAACAGTAGTAGAGATGAACCTGTGTAGTTTATGGATGCTCCAACAGTAGAGATGAACCTGTGTAGTTTATGGCTGCTCCTACAGTAGAGATGAACCTATGTAGTTTATGGCTGCTCCAACAGTAGAGATGAACCTGTGTAGTTTATGGCTGCTCCAACAGGAGAGATGCACCTGTGTAGTTTATGGCTGCTCCTACAGTAGAGATGAACCTGTGTAGTTTATGGCTGCTCCAACAGTAGAGATGGACCTGTGTAGTTTATGGCTGCTCCAACAGTAGTAGAGATGAACCTGTGTAGTTTATGGATGCTCCAACAGTAGAGATGAACCTGTGTAGTTTATGGCTGCTCCAACAGTAGAGATGAACCTGTGTAGTTTATGGCTGCTCCAACAGTAGAGCTGAACCTGTGTAGTTTATGGCTGCTCCAACAGTAGAGATGAACCTGTGTAGTTTATGGCTGCTCCAACAGTAGAGATGAACCTGTGTAGTTTATGGCTGCTCCAACAGTAGAGATGAACCTGTGTAGTTTATGGCTGCTCCAACAGTAGAGGCAACATTCAACTTTGGAGAGAAACGGAATGTCAAAAAAGAGTCTGAGACCAGAGCCATAGAGTAACGGTTGAGACGAAACAGTGAAAGGTCCTGAAATATACATAACGTCAGTCTTACCCAATACCCAATATTTCTGTTGTATGAACACAAGGCGGCTGTACTTTATACCTCGTCATACTAAACATTTAAAGTATATGAGGTATAAAGTACAGCAGCCTTGTGTTCATACATTTGCGGGCGGCTGTGGCTCAGGAGGTAGAGCAGGTCGTCCAATGATCCGTGGGTCGGAGGTTTGAATCCCGGCTCCTCCTCCTGTCCACATGTGGAAGTGTCCTTGGGCAAGACACTGATCCCCACCCTGCCTCCAATGAGACACTGAACCCCACCCTGCCTCCAATGAGACACTGAACCCCACACTGCCTCCAATGAGACACTGAACCCCACCCTGCCTCCAATGAGACACTGAACCCCACACTGCCTCCAATGAGTCGGTCGGTGTGAGCTCGCCACCGTCGGTGTGTGAATGTGGGAAGTGAGGACGCTGGCGTCGACTGTTCACCACTTCACCTCCCAATGTATGAATGAATGAACCTTCACCTCCCAATGTATGAATGAATGAACATTCACCTCCCAATGTGTGAATGAATGAACCTTCACCTCTCAATGTGTGAATGAATGAACCTTCACCTCCCAATGTATGAATGAATGAACCGTCACCTCCCAATGTATGAATGAATGAACCTTCACCTCCCAATGTATGAATGAATGAACCTTCACCTCCCAATGTATGAATGAATGAACCTTCACCTCCCAATGTATGAATGAATGATCCTTCACCTCCCAATGTATGAATGAATGAACCTTCACCTCTCAATGTATGAATGAACCTTCACCTCCCAATGTATGTATGAATGAATGATCCTTCACCTCTCAATGTATGAATGAACCTTCACCTCCCAATGTATGAATGAATGGACCTTCACCTCCCAATGTATGAATGAATGAACCTTCACCTCCCAATGTATGAATGAATGAACCTTCACCTCTCAATGTATGAATGAACCTTCACCTCCCAATGTATGAATGAATGAACCTTCACCTCCCAATGTATGAATGAATTAACCTTAACCTCTCAATGTATGAATGTATGTATTTGAGCACTTGGAAAAGCGCTATAAAAATAAAACAGAATGTTTGGGTAAAAAGACGTTATGTTACGTCATGAAGATGTGCGGTGATAAGAACAGCCCTCACTTCACAGGGGTGTGATTTGGGTTTTAAATACGGGGGGATTTAGTTTACAATGATTTAGTTGTTTTGTTACTCTGTGTGACTCGATGGAGTACATTCAGTACAAGGTGGATTTACTGCAGGAATCAAACTAAATGTGGACAGAGAGCATGTTGTCCTCGGTTCACCCCCAGAGACATTCTGTCCGTTCGTAGCAACCACCACACACTGCTTTATCCTGGAGAAACCCCTGGCAGGGCGAGAGACCATCTGTCTGCACTGTGACACAGAGAGAGAGAGGTGGGGGGGGGGGGGGGGGGTGAGAGAATGAGAGAGAGTTAGAGAGAGAGACAGACTGTTGAGCTGTTGGGCTGTTAGGGATGCCCAGGTTTGCTTTGATAAAATGTATTCCTATTTAAAAAACACATTTCTCTGAACATTGGTTCAGCGGCATGAGTGGCCGGATGGTAACAGCAAGGTTCCCGGTTCGATCCCTGTGGGCTCCCCCAGAGTTAGTGTTGAAGCAAAAGCAAATAACATTGCATTTGCATTTTCAAATTGTCGTGTGTACGATTTGAAAATGCAAATGCAATGTTATTTGCTTTTGCTTTTTCATTCTGTCATAGAATGACCACACCTGGAGATGAAATGTAAAGTCTATTGCATTAGATATTCACTTAAATGTGTTCATTGTCTGAAGGTTAAAAAGCATTTCTCTTATTTAATTTGAATATTCTAAATTGCATTTTCATTTTAATATTTCCCACTAATTTGCTGGCATTTTTTGACAATTGAAATTCAAATGATATTTTATTTATAATTTGAATTGTGTCATAGAATGAGCACATCTGTAGATTAAATGTAAATGCTGTTGCATTTTAGATTTACTTTTGTCCCAATAAATGTGTTAATGACCTGAAAATGAAAAAGCATTTATCTTATTTCAATTGACTTTTCATATTTGCCATTTCATTTGAATTGTGGCAGCTTTATGCTTCCATACAGGTCAGGCCAGTTGGCTGGTCAGTTAAGCACAGTAACACCATGGGTCACGTCAGTGCTCTTGGATAAAGGCGCTATATAAATGCACCATTTACCATTTATTTACTCCATAGTTACTGGTAGTTTGGGCTCTGTGGGGGGCCAAGTGCTGCTGGAAAAGGAAACCAGCATCTCCATAAAGCTTGTCAACGTTCTGAAGCACAAAGTGCTCTAAGATCTCCTGGTAAATAAATGGTTGTGTTGACTGAGACTCCACTGAGACTCCAGTGAGACTCCAGTGGGTTAGGGTTAGGGTTAGTGTTGACTGAGACTCCAGTGTGACGTTTTCACTGTCACTTCTTGCACCGTTATGCTCAACTTGCACCTCCGTAAATCTGTGTAAATAATGATGAATGAATGAATTAATCGTTTATTTAGTAATCAGTTTATCAATAGGGTTCGTATTTGTTTTATGTTTCCCCATATCTCCACACTGTAGGTGATGTGTGGAACTATGAGTGAACAATACAACAATTTCTGACTGAGGATATATTTGGTTTTATACAATATTGCAATAGTTTTTGACATTTTTGAGTGGTGCAAACCACTCCAACAACCAGCTTTGTCTGTACCCGTGTACCTGTACGTGGCCCCACGCACAGGTGAGCATGGTTGCTATGGTTAGTGTGTGACGTCACTGCACCACTCAGTTCACACGGGTGTGATTTTTGTTTTTACATGTGATTTCCAGCTTAGTTTGTCTATCTATTATTACACCCAAGAATTTATTTTCATTTACTCTTTCAATTTCCATACCGTTTATTTTAAGTGTGGCTTGATCGTTGATTTCTCTAGTACCAAATATATGGATCATGGAGCCTATAGTGTACTGTAGCCATCTGTACATGAAGGTGTTCACTATACTGTACTGTAGCCATCTGTACATGAAGGTGTTCACTATACTGTACTGTAGCCATCTGTACATGAAGGTGTTCACACAGAGTTTACCTAACTTTGCTACTGCAGGTAAAACATCCACAGTAAAAGACCCTGTGTTTACTGGGGATGTAGGGGAGAACGGGGTAATATGAGCCAGCGTTTAAGTTGAACCACCCTCCAACTAGAAAACTGTGTTGCCATGTGACCTTAAATCTAGTAAGCATCCATAATGTACACCTGGCTGTGAAGTTGGGAAGCACATGGGGAAAGTTAGAAAACATTATTTTACACAAAAAACTGTTTTTTGTCGGTCAAAGTAACATTTCGTCATCATGTAAAATGACTGTTATACAAAGCAAAATGTACCTAGGTCTAAAACGTAATATCATACACGTTGATGATTTGCCAATGGATAGAACCATGTGAATCATTTAGCAATTAAATTGTCTGAAGTAGCTTATTCTAGTCATTGTTTTCTAAATGGTGGCTGGGGTCAAATGAACCAATGTCCGGGGGTAAATTGAGCCAATGGGAATCACTATTCATATTTCTTCTGTCTTTGCTACTCAGTCTTTGCTACTCAAATTATACTGAATGACCATTAATTTGCATGTACATACTCATTTAAGAGAAGTTTGCAATATTGTATTAACAATATTGCAAATATAAGGTTCTGAATAACAAACTTTATTTAATTGTCTTAATATTGTTTAAATAATAAATAAACAAATAAATAAGACTATTTGCAAAAGGGAAAACTGTTATTAAATTATTATTGATAAGTGAATACATTATCTGTTCAAGTTTAAGCTTTTAACATTAAAATATCATGTGGTTCGACTTGCCCCTCGACTTGGATCAACTTACCCCTTACCTGGGGCAGATTGAGCCTCATGGCCCTTTGTCATAGATGCTTACTCACCATTTCAATTGATAGAAGACATCCTGAAATATGGGTAGATCATTAGATTTGCTCATCATTTTGCCTTGCTTCCAGGACAACTTAAGCAAAAAGTGGTTCATCTTACCCCGTTCTCCCCTACCATGTAATCACTGGCATAATCACAATCGGCCATAAAATGCCATATCGGTAAATCAGAAATAATCCCCATTATTTAATTGGTTTTCACCAGCAAAGAAATACATGAAAAATGTAAAAAAAATCATCAACAGGTTCAATATAGACCAAAAGTGTCTAATATCTCTAGTCTAGAACCCAAAGGCCACATCAAATATGATGTAAAAATGTCTACATTTAATTAGTGTACTCGTCTCATTCAGTTGTGAAAACAGACACTTGGAAAAGAGTATAATGCTGTGTATTAATTGATTGAATACTTTATTAACAGGCTTTGGGCCAATCAGCCCCCCTAGGGCCTATAGGCTTGTTTCCATTGTGGTCCTCTGTAGAATATCGGAATCGGTCAGAATCGGTATCGGTAGATATGACCCTGCAAATAATCGGAGATCGGATACCGGTCATAATTTCATTATCGTGAAGGGAGGCTCTGCTACACTTTATGTACACACATATGTATAGTTTATATGTATAGTGTTTATTATATAGATATGTTCTAGTTACGTTCTTAGCTTGTGCATGTTTCATGATAAATGGATTTTTATATTATGTGTATATATTATTCCCATGCATTTTTGTTCTTGCTTAATGTAAATCGCTCTGGATTAAGAGCGTCTGATAAATGCCTGAATTGTAAATTGTACACTTTCATGTGAAATGAAATGTAGCCATTCTGCAAACTGTTAATCAATCAATCAACCAATCAATCAATCAATTAACCAACCCTGGCCGGGGACATTTGCTTACTGTGTAAGTGGGTTCAAGTTGCTTAACTCATTTCGACCTGAGGACGATTCTACAAAATGTCTTCTAAATCCTGACAGTTTTCTGAAAAACCTCATGTTTCTATATCAGTGGTTCTCAAACAATTTCACGCCCAAAAATATCTATAATTGGCCGCCGACCCTCATCTGAAATGATGTTGTTCCAGGGACCTCCGCCCCGAGAAGCAAAGATATGAGTTAAAAACGTTCGCTCTGAAAGAATAATATGTTCAAAGATTTGTGCCACAGTTTCACGATGAAAAATAGCAGACCTACGAGTTTGTAGGTCTGCTATTTTTCAATAGCAAAAGTATAACAATGCTTCAAACACCAAAATGGGTTAATTAATTCATGGAGGAACAGCTGCAGCCCAGAAGGTTCCGCCAGCATAACGACCTTAATCAACCCGGCCATAACCCCTTCAGGCCTGAGGACGCATAGATGTGTTTAAACTTCAATTTTAAACTTTAGTTATTAATAGCAGATCTACAAGATCATAGCGCAGCACCGAGTGCCGCGCTATGATCTTGTAGATCTGTAAAAAAAACACATTGTGTGAAAATTGTGAAATATTTAGCAAATCTTTGAATGTATATATTCTTTCACATCGAAATGTTTTAACTCATATCTTTGCTTCTGGGAAGGGGAGGGGGGGGGGGGGGGGTCGGTCCCTGGAATAACATATTTTTAAATGGGGGTCGGCGGCCAATTTTATGGGGGTCCTTGACATGAAATAGTTTGAGAACCACTGACATGGAAACATGGTGTTTTATCAGAAAACTGTCAGGATTTAGAAAACATTTTGTAGAATCTGGTCTTCGGTCTTCATGGGCTAAAAAACAACACATGCACGGAGGGAGGAGACTTTTTTTTAGGGGGGTGTAGGGGGGTGTATCCCCCCTCCACCCCCCCCCCCCCCCCCCTCCAACTCTATTTAGCCCAGAGGCAGAGTGTGTTGTGGACTTATTAGATTCCGTGCTCTTCAACAGTAACAGTGAGGCGTCCAGTGTCTCTCTCTCTCTCTCGGTGTCTCGGTGTCTCTCTCTCCCTCTCTCTCTCTGATCCAACATGGCCGCCGCCGTCCATCAGCTCGTCGTGGCGTTCCTGCTCCTCGCCGTCTCCCTCGTCTCGGCCGACGACGAATCCGACTGCAAGGAGGTGGTGAAGCCCATGGTCCTAGAGAACACCAACTTTGTGAGTTCATTAATTTATCCCATTCTGGACGGGAACCCCTTTTGGTGTCTTAACTAAGCATTATGTTATACTTTAGCTATTGAAAAATAGCAGATCTGCGGCACAAATCTTTGAATATATATCCTTTCAGAGCGAACGTTTGTTTTTGTTCGACGTCAGGCCTAAATGGGTTGTAGGCCTAGGTTTAAAGCTGCTATAAGCAATAATATGTCATTGTAATTGTAATTGTAATGACCTTTTTTATTTATTCTTTTGGTATTCAGACAGCCAGCAATGAGTAGAACGCTCCCTAGAAGCTCAGTCATTGGTCGATTTGCCTGTCTATTGGTTATAGGCATTGCGACCACGTTTTTTTCTTTTTTCGGCCAATGACAAAGCTTCTAGGAACATCTTTGAATGCAGATTGCGGCCCCTAGATGAGTATACAGAGACTACATTGTTTTTGGGAGCGTTTTACTCATTGCTGGATTCAATTTTTTTTTAAATAAAGGTCATTAAAGTTTTGACATAATATTGCTTATAGCTGCTTTAATTTGTATGTATGTATTTGTATGTATAAGATAATTAATGATATCAAAGTCAAGCCCATGGTCCTAGAGAACACCACCTTTGTGAGTTGAATTTAATTGTTTATGTATAATTATAATAATTAACAATCTCTATTATAATAATTCTCTATTACACTCTATTATAATAATTATTAATGATAAGTCGAGCCCATATTGCTGGACAACACCGACTGTGTATGCAGAGCTGTCACATTTATAGTGACAATTAATTGTCATATTGGCGATTAAATTATTTAATTGTGCTTTTGGCGTTACCTCTATGTTGATAAATACCAGAAATAGAACGGCCATAGCCGTCTTTACAAATGTGATGAGGTCAGCACATTTGGTCAAGTGGCTAAGAGTGTTTTTTGTGCAAAACGAATGCCTGGAATGGATTCAGAATCATGAAAAACCCTAGTTTGACATGGCACATGCTGCTTAATGCATAATGAAATGAAATGTTGCCTTTTATAGGATGTTAATATAACATATAACATATAAACCCCTATAAAATAAATTGCTCAATGCCGACAGCCGGTCAGCAAGTGGATTCATGACTGTATCTGTTTGTATATAGACAATATTTTAGGCCAATACAAAAATACTATATTTCCCACCCCACAACCCGACTGCCGTACTATAGTGAGCATTCCTTCTGTCATTACCGTATGTCCTCGCTTTGATGTGCATGTAAAATCACTACCGTAAATGTTTTCAGCTCCTGTGGTGTGAAGTGGGTGTTCCCTTTCATCCTGTGTTTTGGGGTGTTTTTGGGGTGTGTTTAGCTCCTGGGTCTCATCCTGTGTTTTTGGGGTGTGTTTAGCTCCTGGGTCTCATCCTGTGTTTTTGGGGTGTGTTTAGCTCCTGGGTCTCATCCTGTGTTTTTGGGGTGTGTTTAGCTCCTGGGTCTCATCCTGTGTTTTTGGGGTGTGTTTAGCTCCTGGGTCTCATCCTGTGTTTTGGGGTGTTTTGCGGGGTGTTTTTGGCGTGTGTTTTCGGGGTGTGTTTAGCTCCTGGGTCGTTGGGTGTTCCATGGGTCATTCATCCTGTGTTTTGGGTTGTTTTCATGGTGTTTTCATGGTCTTTTTGGGGTGTGTTTAGCTCCTGGGTCTCATCCTGTGTTTCGGGGTGTTTTTGGGGTGTGTTTAGCTCCTGGGTCGCTGGGTGTTCCACGTCGGAGCCTCTGATGACGACGACAGCCTGAAACACCTCAGGAAGGTGAAGAACTCCTGGATCCACTTGACGGAGACAAGCGACAGCGGAACGCTCAACCTGCGCTGGGGAGAGTCTGTGTGAGTTAAACTACACTACCCAGAACACCTTGCTGCATGTTCACTACACTACCCAGAACACCTTGCTGCATGTTCACTACACTACCCAGAACACCTTGCTGCATGTTCACTACACTACCCAGAACACCCTGCTGCATGTTCACTACACTACCCAGAACACCTTGCTGCATGTTCACTACACTACCCATAACACCTTGCTGCATGTTCACTACACTACCCAGAACACCTTGCTGCATGTTCACTACACTACCCAGAACACCCTGCTGCATGTTCACTACACTACCCAGAACACCCTGCTGCATGTTCACTACACTACCCAGAACACCCTGCTGCATGTTCACTACACTACCCAGAACACCTTGCTGCATGTTCACTACACTACCCAGAACACCTTGCTGCATGTTCACTACACTACCCATAACACCTTGCTGCATGTTCACTACACTACCCAGAACACCTTGCTGCATGTTCACTACACTACCCAGAACACCTTGCTGCATGTTCACTACACTACCCAGAACACCTTGCTGCATGTTCACTACACTACCCAGAACACCCTGCTGCATGTTCACTACACTACCCAGAACACCCTGCTGCTGGGGAGAGTCTGTGTGAGTTAAACTACACTACCCATAACACCCTGCTGCATGGGGAGCGTCTGTGTGAGTTAAACTACACTACCCATAACACCCTGCTGCATGGGGAGCGTCTGTGTGAGTTAAACTACATTACCCATAACACCCTGCTGCATGGGGAGCGTCTGTGTGAGTTAAACTACACTACCCATACAACCCTGCTGCATGGTCCTCAACCTGCGCTGGGGAGAGTCTGTGAGTTAAACGACACTACCCATAACACCCTGTTGCATATTCACTGCATTACCCATAACACCCTGCTGCATGGTCCTCAACCTGCGCTGGGGAGAGTCTGTGTGAGTTAAAGATGGAGTGCTATGATTTTTTTCCATCCTAAAACATGATCATCAGGTCTTATTGTTATATAAGGAGGAAGAAGTTTTTCTAAAAAGTGTACAGTAGGCCTATTTGTTAAAATGTTGTTTTTATGTGGGCCAACCAGTTCATTAAGTATGTTTGACATGCATTAGTCTACGGACCCCCATTTAATGGAATTTCTATCTCTGGGACCCCCGATTTATATTGTAAAATCAATGTTAATTTAACTCTGAGTGTAATTTAACTCTGAGAGTGTACAAATGGTCTTCCATGTGTTACACTCTCAGAGTTACAGACCCATAAGGGTCCATTTGGTTCCAAACTATCATGTAGCTGAGCTGGGGACCCCCTGGGGACCCCCTGGGGACCCCCTGGACCCCCTGGGGACCCCCTGGAACTCCCTCACTGTGGGAACCACTGATGTATCAAACTAGTACTATTGGTTCTAAAATCTCTCTCTCTCTCTCTCTCTCTCTCTCTCTCTCTCTCTCTCTCTCTCTCTCTCTCTCTCTCTCTCTCTCTCTCTGTCTCTCTCTCTCTCTCTCTCTCTGTCTCTCTCTCTCTCTGTCTCTCTCTCTCTCTCTGTCTCTCTCTCTCTCTCTCTCTCTCTCTCTCTCTCTGTCTCTCTCTCTCTCTCTGTCTCTCTCTCTCTCTCTCTCTCTCTCTCTCTCTCTCTCTCTCTCTCTCAGCGATGGGAAGTGCATGCTGGGAAACGCCAACTCCACCTACCTGGACCTCTCTCCAAACGGCACCTGTAAGTATTACAACAAATAACCGTAATGTAGCGTAACTATGAACAATAACCATGGTACTGTAACTATGAACATTTAGGGTAAATCTAAACATTTTCAATGATGTCTGTAAGTCAGAAGCATTGTCATTGGGTCGGCGGTTCGAATCCCGGCTCCTCCTGTCTACATGTCGAAGTGTCCTTGGGCAAGACACTGAACCCCACATTGCTCCCGATGTGCTGGTTGGTACCTTGCATGGCTTCCACTGCAATCGGTGTATGAACGGGTGAATGTAATGCTCTCACCATTTAAAACAGTGGGTGAAATGAGTCTTTGTGCATACTGTAGTTCATATACTGTAGTTCCCATCATTATACTGTAGTTCATATACTGTAGTTCCATCATTATACTGTAGTTCCCATCATTATACTGTAGTTCCCATCATTATACTGTAGTTCCCATCATTATACTGTAGTTCCCATCATGCAAAGCTTTTTTTACCACAAACTGTACAAGTAAAGGGTTTCCCTTTCACCCTGTAATTGTACAGTATGTGCTTTTTTACTCAGATAGATATTGACAAGCATTTGCTACAAAACTGTACAGCTAAACGTTTTGTGCTTTTAACACAAACTGTAAGTAAAGGTTTTCTCCCTGTAGGGTGCTCATCTGCTTTCTCACATCAGATATTCATGAGCCTTTATTGTTTGACTTGTATTAATTAATTTAGTTATAAACTTTGACCACTAATTATCTATATTTTATTGATCTATTTAGTTATAAACTTTGACCACTACACCACCATCAACAATGGGACGTACTACGAGCTGGGGCCATTCGCTTACACCTGGTTGGACAACGCTGCAGACAACTCCACCCATCACAAAGACATCATCGCTTTCAGTGAGTATAAGCTCCACCCACCACGACGACATCATTAACTTCACCCACCACAATGACACAATAAGCTCCACCCACCACAGTGACACCATAAGCTCCACCCACCACAATGACACCATAAGCTCCACCCACCACAATGACCTCATAAGCTCCACCCACCACAATGACATCATCACATTCAGCGAGTAAACATCATAAAGATTCTGTGGTTGAAAAAAACACAAATTGATTTCTACAATAACCCTGTCTGTCTGTCTGTCTGTCTGTCTGTCTGTCTGTCTGTCTGTCTGTCTGTCTGTCTGTCTGTCTGTCTGTGTCTCTCTATGTCTCTCTCTTTCTCTCTCTGTCTATGTCTCTCTCTTTCTCTCTCTGTCTGTGTCTCTGTGTCTCTCTCTCTGTCTCTCTCTCTCTCTCTCTCTCTCTCTCTCTGTCTCTCTCTGTGTCTCTCTATGTCTCTCTCTCAGCGAGGGATGGTAAACTGGACGATGTTCATCTAGAGATCTTTAAGAAGCAGGTTGCGTGTCTCGACTTCCACTCTGTGCTGCACTTTGGAGACAACATGGGTACGCGTTGGTCGATTGATTGATCGATCGATCGATTGATTGATCGATTATATACCTTATTAGTCATAAAAATAAAAATGGGATACTTTGACAAAAATGACAATTTCTCGTTTTCAGACCTGTGTCCTGACGAGAAGGAGACCGTCTCTCAGTGAGAACGACGACAACCAACCAACACCGACGGAACAGCCATCGTCGACTTGACTCCTCCTCTTCCTCCTCCTCCTCCTCCTCCTCCGCCGCATCTTAACCGCTAGCTAGCTCGCCAAACGCTAGCTCACCAACCGCTGGCTAGCTCGCCAACCGCTAGCTAGCTCGCCACACGCTAGCTAGCTCGCCAACCGCTAGCTATACGATCACTGTCCTCCACACACCGTAACCCCGCTATGTTCCGCTAGCGCACACCGCACCCGCCGCTAGCTATCAGCGCCTGTCATGTCTCTAGTCGGCTTTAACGCGATCCACCATGAATACATAATGCATTGAAACCACACAGTCTGACTGCAGCGCCACCACCAGGCCATCGTAACCCTCGCGTCACGCACAGCGTATATATATATATATAAATATATACAATATGTCAACCCTGTAAAGATGATTCTTGCACGCTGGTGGTGGTGGTGGTGCCCTGTTTGAATAGCAGATCTGCAAGCTCGCGGCGGGTCACGTTCGTGACCCGCCGCGAGCTTGCAGATCTGCTATTTTGCCGAGCTCGACGCACACGACTAAAGTATGAGTCTGAGAGGCTTCAGGGCTTCACGGAGAAGGACTTCTTTCTGCCACTGGGTGGCGCCAGTCAGTCACCAACCAGGTTGTGTTGAAAAAGTTCTACTGAAGGAATTTCTGACGGATTTGTTATTAATTGGATTATGATGGATTTGTAATAATGATGATGATGATAATTAAAAAAATAAATGTGCCACCTTTTTTTTCCGAACACGTAATATGCTATTGCTTTTAATAAAGAGAATGAAATGCAACAGAATCCCTTCTTTGTCTCTTAATGTTATTTGTGTTTTCATGTTGCATAATGTTTGTTTCTTAAAGGGACACTTCACCCCTTTTGCAACCAGAACTTATTTTAATGATGTCTGGGAGACAAGAAACACTTTCCTGGCGTTTTTATGTGTGTTTTTAGGTATTTCAAAGTGTCCATGGGCTCCATGATGTCATGGAAACTGGGCTCACTTATTTCCTGGACTACATCAAGGACTGTCTAAAGAGGACGAGACGCGAAGACCGTACGGGCGACGCCATGTTGCTTATGGTGCTCCATGGAAGGAAAGAAACATGCGCAGTTGAGACCAAGGAAGCTGAACGCGGAAGTGTTGGCTGCATATAGCCCATTGCGCATGTTTCTTTCCTTCCATGGAGCACTATAAGCAACATGGCGTCGCCCTTACGGTCTTCGCGTCTCGTCCTTCTTAGACAGTCCTTGGACTACATCAAGGAAGCTCTGAGAAGGAAGGGAAGTGGTCACGTGACTGGGCTGCGCCATGACACTTTAATGGACATTTTCATGGGAGACAAACTACCTGGAAGTTTGGCAGAATGCACTGGAGTCAATGAGAGCTCAGTGACCAGCTCATGAACAAACATTATTTATGAACAATTGAGACCTTTTGTAAAGTAATCACTTCTGGAAAATAACAGAAGACATGTAACACATTATTGTCTGCTGTGTTGTTATTCGATGTGTACACTGTGTCATTTGTATAGAGGTATGGTATCTAAAGAGCACAAAGTACCTTTCTGAACGCACCAAACCTCGCGATACTTCTGAGCCAGAAACGATACCTGCTGCTGTTTAGATCCTCAGATAAAATGATATGCTGTGCACTCTGTGCACATCGAAAAGTAATTGATTAGAAAACAACCTGTGATATGTCTTCTGTTATTTTCCAGAAGTGATTACTTTACAAAAGGTCTCAATTGTTCATGAATAATGTTTGTTATGAACTGGTCCAGCCGGATCCATTCACTGCTATGTATTCATTGCACTTCCGGTGTGAGTTTGGCTCCCATGAAAGTGTCCATGAAAGTGTCATGGCGCAGCCCAGTCACGTGACCACTTCCCTTCCTTCTCAGAGCTTCCTTGGACTACATGTTGTCTCAGTAAGTCAGCCCTCCCCCTATCCACAAGGAGGAACAGTGCGCCAATTGCGCATTATGGGAATTGTAGTCCAGGAAGGAAGTGAGCCCAGTGTCCATGACATCATGGAGCCCATGGACACTTTGAAATACTAAAATATCTAAAAACCACATAAATGACCCACATAAAACCCCCAGGTTTCTTGTCTCCAAAACATCGTTCAAATAAGATCTGGTTGCAACAGGGGTGAAGTGTCCCTTTAATATTTGTGTTTTCATGTGAAAAACTAAAGCAACGTGATTGGTTGAAATGAGCGTGACGTTGACATCACACCTAGCCGTTTACAAATGAAACTAAATCACAAATGAAACTCAACATTTGGGATATGTCCGATATTAAGTTATCTTGCCGATATTCTACATTCCGATATCGTCCAGCTCCTGACTTACAACCCCAATATCAACCAATATCAATATATGCTAATATGATGCAGGCTTTTTCACCAAAAGTCAACTAATAATCAGGTATAAGTTAACGCCACATAGATGTTGAGGCCACAGGTTCACAAACATTTTCATGTCAAGGACCCCCAAATGTACACTCATTAGCCCCGTGGACCCCCATGAGAGAAGGTTTGTATCTAGCAGTGATTCTCAACAAGTTAATTTCAAGGAACCCCAGTTTGACATGCATTAGTCTACGGACCCCCATTTAATGGCATTTCTATCTCTGGGACCCCCAATTTATATTGTAAAAGCAATGTTAATTTAACTCTGAGTGTACAAATGGAACCAAACGGACCCATCAGGGTCCATTTGGTCACTCTCAGAGTTAGACCCGTAAGGGTCCATTTGGTTCCATACTATCATTTAGCTGGGGAGCCCCTGGAACTCCCTGATGGACCCCTGGGGGTCCCCGGACCCCACTTTGGGAACCACCGTATTAGACAGTGCAGAAACATTATTGGTAAATGGTGCATTTATATAGCGCCTTTATCCAAGGCGCTTTACATAGATTGTGCATTACATTCACCCATTCACACACACATTCATACACCGATTGCGGCGGAAGCCATGCAAGGCACCAACCAGCACATCGGGAGCAATTTGGGGTTCAGTGTCTTGCCCAAGGACACTTCGACATGTAGCCAGGAGGAGCCGGGATTCGAACCGCCGACCCATGGATCATTGGATGACCTGCTCTACCTCTTGAGCCACAGATGCCTAGAACATTAACAAGCATCAACCAGAATCAGCTGAACACCTGCCCTCTGCAGTGAAAGTGACTGGAGTCTCATTTATCTCCAAACGCCCTTGAATATGATGGAATATGATTAACACTGGCATGACTGAAGTAAGGCAACCTACCACACGCAAGCTGGGGGTCTATTAGAGTAATGTAAAGTCCATAGAACACCTGGGGGTCTATTAGAGTAATGTAAAGTCCATAGACCACCTGGGGGTCTATTAGAGTAATGTTAACTCCATAGACCACCTGGGGGTCTATTAGAGTAATGTTAACTCCATAGACCACATGGGGGTCTATTAGAGTAATGTTAACTCCATAGACCACCTGGGAGTCTATTAGAGTAATGTTAACTCCATAGACCACCTGGGGGTCTATTAGAGTAATGTTAACTCCATAGACCACCTGGGAGTCTATTAGAGTAATGTAAAGTCCATAGACCACCTGGGGGTCTATTAGAGTAATGTTAACTCCATAGACCACCTAGGTGTCTATTAGAGTAATGTTAACTCCATAGACCAGCTGGGGGTCTATTAGAGTAATGTTAACGCCATAGACCACCTGGGAGTCTATTAGAGTAATGTAAAGTCCATAGACCACCTGGGAGTCTATTAGAGTAATGTTAACTCCATAGACCACCTGGGGGTCTATTAGAGTAATGTAAAGTCCATAGACCACCTGGGAGTCTATTAGAGTATTGTTAAGTCCATAGACCACGTGGGGGTCTATTAGAGTAATGTTAACTCCATAGACCACCTGGGAGTCTATTAGAGTAATGTTAACTCCATAGACCACCTGGGGGTCTATTAGAGTATTGTAAAGTCCATAGACCACCTAGGTGTCTATTAGAGTAATGTTAACTCCATAGACCACCTGGGGGTCTATTAGAGTAATGTTAACTCCATAGACCACCTGGGGGTCTATTAGAGTAATGTTAACTCCATAGACCACCTGGGGGTCTATTAGAGTAATGTTAACTCCATAGACCACCTGGGAGTCTATTAGAGTAATGTAAAGTCCATAGACCACCTGGGAGTCTATTAGAGTAATGTTAACTCCATAGACCACCTGGGGGTCTATTAGAGTAATGTAAAGTCCATAGACCACCTGGGAGTCTATTAGAGTATTGTTAACTCCATAGACCACCTGGGGGTCTATTAGAGTAATGTTAACTCCATAGACCACCTGGGGGTCTATTAGAGTAATGTAAAGTCCATAGACCACCTGGGAGTCTATTAGAGTAATGTTAACTCCATAGACCACCTGGGGGTCTATTAGAGTAATGTTACCTCCATAGACCACCTGGGGGTCTATTAGAGTAATGTAAAGTCCATAGACCACCTGGGGGTCTATTAGAGTAATGTAAAGTCCATAGACCACCTAGGTGTCTATTAGAGTAATGTTAACTCCATAGACCACCTGGGGGTCTATTAGAGTAATGTTAACTCCATAGACCACCTGGGGGTCTATTAGAGTAATGTTAACTCCATAGACCACCTGGGAGTCTATTAGAGTAATGTAAAGTCCATAGACCACCTGGGAGTCTATTAGAGTAATGTTAACTCCATAGACCACCTGGGGGTCTATTAGAGTAATGTAAAGTCCATAGACCACCTGGGAGTCTATTAGAGTATTGTTAACTCCATAGACCACCTGGGGGTCTATTAGAGTATTGTTAACTCCATAGACCACCTGGGGGTCTATTAGAGTAATGTAAAGTCCATAGACCACCTGGGAGTCTATTAGAGTAATGTTAACTCCATAGACCACCTGGGGGTCTATTAGAGTAATGTTAACTCCATAGACCACCTGGGGGTCTATTAGAGTAATGTAAAGTCCATAGACCACCTGGGGGTCTATTAGAGTAATGTTAACTCCATAGACCACCTGGGGGTCTATTAGAGTAATGTAAAGTCCATAGACCACCTGGGGGTCTATTAGAGTAATGTAAAGTCCATAGACCACCTGGGGGTCTATTAGAGTAATGTAAAGTCCATAGACCACCTGGGAGTCTATTAGAGTATTGTTAACTCCATAGACCACCTGGGGGTCTATTAGAGTAATGTTAACTCCATAGACCACCTGGGGGTCTATTAGAGTAGTGTAAAGTCCATAGACCACCTAGGGGGGTCTATTAGAGTAATGTTAACTCCATAGACCACCTGGGGGTCTATTAGAGTAATGTAAAGTCCATAGACCACCTGGGGGTCTATTAGAGTAATGTTAACTCCATAGACCACCTGGGAGTCTATTAGAGTAATGTTAACTCCATAGACCACCTGGGGGTCTATTAGAGTAATGTAAAGTCCATAGACCACCTGGGGGTCTATTAGAGTAATGTAAAGTCCATAGACCACCTGGGAGTCTATTAGAGTAATGTAAAGTTCATAGACCACCTGGGAGTCTATTAGAGTAATGTAAAGTCCATAGACCACCTGGGAGTCTATTAGAGTAATGTTAACTCCATAGACCACCTGGGGGTCTATTAGAGTAATGTTAACTCCATAGACCACCTGGGGGTCTATTAGAGTAATGTTAACTCCATAGACCACCTGGGGGTCTATTAGAGTAATGTTAACTCCATAGACCACCTGGGGGTCTATTAGAGTAATGTTAACTCCATAGACCACCTGGGGGTCTATTAGAGTAATGTAAAGTCCATAGACCACCTGGGAGTCTATTAGAGTAATGTTAACTCCATAGACCACCTGGGGGTCTATTAGAGTAATGTAAAGTCCATAGACCACCTGGGGGTCTATTAGAGTAATGTTAACTCCATAGACCACCTGGGGGTCTATTAGAGTAATGTAAAGTCCATAGACCACCTGGGGGTCTATTAGAGTAATGTAAAGTCCATAGACCACCTGGGGGTCTATTAGAGTAATGTAAAGTCCATAGACCACCTGGGGGTCTATTAGAGTAATGTTAACTCCATAGACCACCTGGGGGTCTATTAGAGTAACGTAAAGTCCATAGACCACCTGGGGGTCTATTAGAGTAATGTAAAGTCCATAGACCACCTGGGGGTCTATTAGAGTAATGTAAAGTCCATAGACCACCTGGGGGTCTATTAGAGTAATGTAAAGTCCATAGACCACCTGGGGGTCTATTAGAGTAATGTAAAGTCCATAGACCACCTGGGGGTCTATTAGAGTAATGTTAACTCCATAGACCACCTGGGGGTCTATTAGAGTAATGTTAACTCCATAGACCACCTGGGGGTCTATTAGAGTAATGTAAAGTCCATAGACCACCTGGGGGTCTATTAGAGTAATGTAAAGTCCATAGACCACCTGGGGGTCTATTAGAGTAATGTAAAGTCCATAGACCACCTGGGGGTCTATTAGAGTAATGTAAAGTCCATAGACCACCTGGGGGTCTATTAGAGTAATGTTAACTCCATAGACCACCTGGGGGTCTATTAGAGTAATGTAAAGTCCATAGACCACCTGGGGGTCTATTAGAGTAATGTAAAGTCCATAGACCACCTGGGGGTCTATTAGAGTAATGTAAAGTCCATAGACCACCTGGGGGTCTATTAGAGTAATGTTAACTCCATAGACCACCTGGGGGTCTATTAGAGTAATGTAAAGTCCATAGACCACCTGGGGGTCTATTAGAGTAATGTAAAGTCCATAGACCACCTGGGGGTCTATTAGAGTAATGTAAAGTCCATAGACCACCTGGGGGTCTATTAGAGTAATGTAAAGTCCATAGACCACCTGGGGGTCTATTAGAGTAATGTTAACTCCATAGACCACCTGGGGGTCTATTAGAGTAATGTTAACTCCATAGACCACCTGGGGGTCTATTAGAGTAATGTAAAGTCCATAGACCACCTGGGGGTCTATTAGAGTAATGTAAAGTCCATAGACCACCTGGGGGTCTATTAGAGTAATGTAAAGTCCATAGACCACCTGGGGGTCTATAGACATACTGTACACATAGGCTACTCCATCTCTAAGTTATGTTTTATTTACCCAGGGAGGTAGCTGAGCACAGGTGCTCATTTTCAGCACATAGAAACACACAGACAGACAGACACACGCACACACATTAAAACGTGGGAGCTGACCAGTACAACCACAGTCTTATACTGTTGGCCACTAAGCAGCTCCAGGGGGAGCAGTTGGGGGTTCAGTGCCTTGCTCAAGGGCACTTCAGCGGTGTTGGGTGAGTGATGATCACTTCCCCACCCAGATTTTTCCTGCCCGTCCGGGGAATCGAACTGGCAACATTTCGGCTACAAGGGCGCTCATCTAACCCTTAGGCCACCGCTGCCCCATATGTGTCATATATCTGCCCTGTGCAATGTGTGATTACGAAGCCTAAAAAACACACGGAAATACAAATCCATTCCATTTGAATCGTCACAATTATTTTGTGTGACGATTTTTTGTCAATTTAAAATGTGTAATTGTGACAACCCTAATGTATAGCCTATAAACCTCAACGTTACACCAGAGTTGTAGAACAATACATTTTCATTGTCTCTGTGCCTGCGTGCGTCACGGTGCGTGCGTGCGTGCGTGCAGTGCGTGCATACTGTGCATACTGTGCGTGCATACTGTGCGTGCGTGCGTGCGTGCGTGCGTGCGTGCGTGCGTGCGTGCGTGCGTGCGTGCGTGCGTGCGTGCGTGCGTGCGTGCGTGTGTGTGTGCGTGTGTGCGTGCACATTGAGGGAAACACCGTTGTCATGGAGACGGCAGCAAACCAGGATGAATGAGAACTGTGAGGAACAAGGGTCTGCTTGTTCCTCAGTGTGTGTGTGTGTGTGTGTGTGTGTGTGCGCGCGTGCGTGCGTGCAGTGCGTGCATACTGTGCATACTGTGCGTGCATACTGTGCGTGCGTGCGTGCGTGCGTGCGTGCGTGCGTGTGTGCGTGCACATTGAGGGAAACACCGTTGTCATGGAGACGGCAGCAAACCAGGATGAATGAGAACTGTGAGGAACAAGGGTCTGCTTGTTCCTCAGTGTGTGTGTGTGTGTGTGTGTGTGTGTGCGCGCGTGTGTGCGTGTGCGTGTGCGCGTGTGTGCGTGCGTGCGCGTGTGCGTGTGCGTGTGTGTGTGTGTGTGTGTGCGTGCGTGCGTGCGTGCGTGCGTGCGTGCGTGCGTGCGTGCGTGTGTGCGTGCGTGCGTGTGTGTGTGTGTGTGGGAATGAGTAGATGAGACTGAATCAACTAGAAATGCACTCTTGTCGAGGTGTGTTAACTTGTAGGAATGTAGGCCATGCATGGCCTACTTGTGTGCAAGAAGAGCACGCAAGTACTGATACTAACTAATGTCTATTACAACTGCTGTTCTAAACCATTCTTACCCCGACATACATACATCAGCGCGGGAAGGGGCAGCGGACTGGCCTCATGCTTCCTGCTATGCATGAGGAGTCCAAGCTGCTTCTTTTCACCTGACAGGGGGGAGTTGGAAGTTCAAAGGAACACGTTATTCCGACCAGTTCCTCTTCCCTCCATCAGGTGCCCCCGCTGGCCAGGGGGAGGCAGTTTAGAGATCAGGATTACTGCATATTGTTTGTGAGGGTACCAACCCTGCCTCGGGTATGGGCACTGATGACGCGGAGGAGGGAACACCCCCCCCCCAGTGCCCACATCATCCCCAGCGGGAATGGAACCCAGGACCGTCTAGCTGTGAGGCGACAGCACTACAGACTGTTGGAATCGAACCCAGGACCTCCTGGAACATCCCCAGGGACCCCTAGCATATTGACTCCATCATGTGTCCATTGATATACTGTTTTTAAATAGACCATTTATTCAAATAATTATACCCTACAAAAATGCATGAAATATAGGCTACAATTACTATAAGCAAGAATCACAAATAGGCTATCATTGCTGTATGTCCAAACCATCCATGTGTCTGTCTGTCTGTCTGTCTGTCTGTCTGTCTGTCTGTCTGTCTGTCTGTCTGTCTGTCTGTCTGTCTGTCTGTCTGTCTGTCTGTCTGTCTGTCTGCCTGCCTGCCTGCCTGCCTGCCTGCCTGCGTGTCGTTTGTTGTATTTTCTCTGACGTTGCCTTCCTATAAAAAAAACAAAGGAAAGGAAGAAGAAAATTGCAGTTATTATTTTGAAGAAAATTACACAGTGATCATTTTGGTACATGTATTGTACCTGCAGTGAATTTGCATTTATTGAAGTTGGTATTGAATAGTAGTAAGTAGGCTATTGGACTTTAGGCTACCCATCCTCCCGCCTACACCTGTTTACACCTACACCTGTTTACACCTACACCTGTTTACACCTACACCTGTTTACACCTACACCTGTTTTACACCTACACCTGTTTACACCTACACCTGTTTACACCTACACCTGTTTACACCTACACCTTTTTACACCTGTTTTACACCTACACCTGTTTACACCTACACCTGTTTACACCTACACCTGTTTTACACCTACACCTGTTTACACCTACACCTGTTTTACACCTACACCTGTTTACACCTACACCTGTTTACACCTACACCTGTTTACACCTACACCTGTTTTACACCTACACCTGTTTACACCTACACCTGTTTTACACCTACACCTGTTTACACCTACACCTGTTAACACCTACACCTGTTTTACACCTACACCTGTTTTACACCTACACCTGTTAACACCTACACCTGTTTTACATCTACACCTGTTTTACACCTACACCTGTTTACACCTACACCGGTTTTACACCTACACCTGTTTACACCTACACCTGTTAACACCTACACCTGTTTACACCTACACCTGTTTACACCTACACCTGTTTACACCTACACCTGTTTTACACCTACACCTGTTTACACCTACACCTGTGTTACACCTACACCTGTTTTACACCTACACCTGTTTACACCTACACCTGTTAACACCTACACCTGTTTTACACCTACACCTGTTTACACCTACACCTGTTTTACACCTACACCTGTTTACACCTACACCTGTGTTACACCTACACCTGTTTTACACCTACACCTGTTTACACCTACACCTGTTAACACCTACACCTGTTTTACACCTACACCTGTTTACACCTACACCTGTTTACACCTACACCTGTTTTACACCTACACCTGTTAACACCTACACCTGTTTACACCTACACCTGTTTTACACCTACACCTGTTTACACCTACACCTGTTTTACACCTACACCTGTTTACACCTACACCTGTTTACATACAGTATGTATCTGTAACATACTGCATGTATTTACCACCACACGGTGGCACTGTAGCACAGACTACCTGTTACCTGTTGCACACTGGTATTAGCCTGGTTAATAAACCAGACCGAATCAGCCGTTGGCAAAAGAAAATTTGCCTGCCAGCGGATTAGGGTCTGGCGAGGCTCAGTAGCACGCCTCTTTCCTACAACCGAGAACAGGTCGGGCCAATCGGGACACGGTATGCAATATGGGCGGGCTTTGGTACCGTGACGTTCAATGCTTGAGACCTTTGACTGACAGTAGCTCTGACCAATTGCGTCGAAGAGAAAATGTTTGAACCCGCCCCCCGGGAAATTAAATCCAAGTGGAGCCAGCCCAGACTAATATACCGCGACAGTGTTGTGTGATATTAGTCTGGCTTATTAGCCAGGCTACACTGGTATAGTCCCGCGAGACTTCGGGACGGGAGTTCATGCTAGGATGAGATCCAAGATGGCGGAATAAACAAACCTATGCTGTTACACACGTCTTGTGTTTATTGATATAAAAGGTTTACAAACCAACCAAAGGGTAAACTAATACATGGTGTCAGAGTAGCGGACAATCTGCTAACCCATCGCTGAAAAAATGGATTCCTACGGTGTTCCTGCTCCACGGATGGACTGGGATTCCACAAGCCTGCCTGAAGCATGGAGACGCTTCCAGCAACATGCCCAGCTGATGTTCACCGGCCCGCTCAGAGAGAAGGAAGAGGCGGACAAATGCAGCTATCTCCTTCTATGGATCGGGGATAAAGGTTGTGATGTTTTCAACACTTGGACGTGTAGTATATTGATAACCCATATACACATGATACACTTAATATGATGTAGTCTATATACCGTATAACTAGACAGCCTGAGAGTCTATGTGTTACCCCTTCTCTCCTTCCCTTTGTTGAGACAAATAGGCTTACTCTGATTTGATGTATAGGCAACATGTCAGTATACCAAGTCACAAATACACATACTGCAGAAACACCTGGATTGCATCCACATCACAATGTTATGTTATGCCATAGATTTCACATTGCATAGTAAGGAGTTGTTGTTTAGATATAAGTTTACTTATGTCATGTTTAAAAGTAAGGCTATGTTCTTAAGACGTGGTGTGAGCTTTGAAGGAACCACTGATGTGAGGGCCGAATTGATAGGTCAAAGAAGTCATAGGGTTCCCATGCTATGTTGGAAAGTTTATCAATGGAGGTGACTACCACTATAATATATTCTATTGTCTTGAGACCCTCCTTAGTTACAGCCTTGGTTACGTATTGGTAATGGACACACACACACACACACACACACACACACACACACACACACACACACACACACACACACACACACACACACACACACACACACCATATAGTATAAAAAGCACCTCGTGTTAGTTGTGCTTTGCTTCCAGTAGAACCACCACTGGTAAGTCATGATTCGATATATGTCTTGATGTTCTTGAAATAAGGGCTTCTCAGAGAACATCCTGTTTAGTCATGATTTGGAATGCTTATTGATGTCCTGTAATAAACTCTAAATTGGAAAGAAAGGACATTGCCTGGACTGCCTCTCTTTTTTGTATAACCTGCCTGGTATATATATCCACCTATTATCAACACTCAATTTACTACAGACGCTCACAGCAGACGACGCCAAGAAGTTACAAACTTATTATGATAAGTATACGGCCTACATCACTCCCAAAGCCAACCCCATCTATGCTAGATACAAGTTTCAAGAAAGGATGCAGGGTGAGCATGAATCAATTGAAAAGTTTGTAACTGAGCTAAAACTGCTTGTAAAAGACTGTGGCTACCGAGATAGTGATGAAATGGTCAGAGACCGCATTGTTTTTGCAACAAATTCACCACATGTACTGTACGTGAGAAACTACTCAGCCAGGGAGCAGAGCTCACATTGGAGAAAGCCATTGACATTACAAGGTCCCATGAGCTAGCAAAGCAGCAGCTGAAGACAATGGGTAATGCCAGAGATCACGATACTGTGCATGCTGTAAGCAGAAAGCCATACAGGCAGGAGAGACCGCAGAAAGCTGCAAGACCAAGAGAACATGATTCAACTCAGAGAACCTGTGGCTACTGTGCAGGGCAACACAGCAGCAAGGATGTTTGTCCAGCAAAAGGAAAACAATGCATGAAATGCAAAAAGTTTAATCATTTCGCCAGAGCATGTAAATCAAAGGCCCCAGCACAGTCAGGTTTTCACCGCAAGACAGTGCATACTGTCAGAGAGAACACAGATGCATACGAAGAGGACATTGATGAAGAGGAGTCAGGGCTCTACATCGACAGCATCACTATTGAGAATGAAGGGAAAAGCAGTGAGCAAGCTTACGCAGATGTTGAGCTTGGCTCTCCCCCACAAAAGGTCAGATTCAAGGTGGACACCGGTGCACAGGCCAACACCATTCCAGTCAACATCTTCCAGACGCTCTTCCAGGACGTTCCACTGAAACCAGTGACGCGCAAGCTCACAGACTATGGAGGACATGCACTGACTGTGGATGGAAAATGTAAGTTGAAGTGCAGACACAAAAACACTACACTGCTGCTAGACTTCCACATTGTTGACACTAGCGCCCCACCTGTTCTTGCTATGAAAGCATGCCATGACCTAAACCTAGTCAAGATAGTGATGGCCGTGTCTGAAGACAAAGGAAAAATGGACACTGACTGTCAGAGCATATTGGAGGAGTACGCCGATGTATTCCAGGGCATAGGTGAATTCCCAGGTGAATGCAACTTTCGTGTTGACCCTGACATCACACCAGTAGTCTGGCCACCACGCAGGATCCCTATAGCTCTACGAAACCGCCTTAAAGATGAGCTTGACAGTATGGAAAACAGCAACATAATCTGTAAGGTCACAGAACCCACAGACTGGGTGAACGCACTCGTCGTCGTGGAGAAGCCAAAGACAGGAAAGTTGAGGGTGTGCCTACACCCCAGGCCCCTCAACAAGGCCATACTGAGGCCTCACTACCCCATACCTTCTTTGGAGGACGTCATCACAAAGCTTGCCGGAGCAAAATACTTCAGCGTTCTAGACGCTAGGTCAGGCTATTGGGCCATAAAGCTGAGCAATGAGTCTTCAATGTTAACCACGTTTAACACAGTGTTTGGCAGGTATCGCTTCCTCAGACTGCCATTCGGGATCATCTCAGCGCAGGACGAGTTCCAGCGGCGTGTAGACGAGACATACGAGGGCCTCAGCGGCGTGGCAGCCATCGTCGATGATGTACTGGTGTTCGGTAAAACCAAGCTGGAACACGACCGACACCTCAGAGCCATGCTGCAGCGCACCAGAGAGAGAGGTGTGAGACTGAACCCTGTCAAATGCCACATCTGCGTGTCAGAGGTCAGTTATTTTGGCCACACACTGTCACATGAAGGCATAAAGCCTGATCCACAGAAGGTGAACGCTGTGGATCAAGGCAGAATTGGAGACAGTCCTAGGGATGATAAACTATCTGGCCAGATTCGCTCCACATCTGTCAGAGATCAACTCACCACTGTGACAACTACTAAAACACGACAGTGAGTTTGTGTGGGATGCCAACCACGACAAAGCATTCAAACAGATGAAAGAACTGATAACTCAGCAGCCAGGCCCAGTATTGTCGTACTTTGACCCTGAGAAAGAGCTACGGCTCCAAGTGGACGCTTCTAAAAGTGGCCTTGGTGCAGTCATGCTTCAAGACAGCAAGCCAGTTGCCTACGCATCAAAATCTCTCAACAGCACCGAAGAGAATTATGCACAGATAGAAAAGGAACTGTATGCTGTGCTGTTCGGCTGCAAACGTTTCCACGAGTACATGTATGGCCGCAAGGTAGTTGTGGAGTCGGACCACAAGCCTTTGGAGGCTATACTCAAGAAGCCACTGGCAGCAGCGCCACCAAGACTGCAGAGGATGATACTGCAACTCCAGAGGTACGACATCACAATCATTCACAGGCCTGGAAAAGACATACCTGTGGCTGACACGCTGTCACGGAAGTCCATAGAGTACCATGACAGAACCCTGCATGAAGGAATGGAGGCCCAGGTGCACACAGTTATCAGCAGCGTTCCTGTGAGTGACAAGAGACTGTCAGAAATAAGAGAGGCTACGAGCCAAGACTCACAGCTCGCTACACTGAGAAAAGCTACACTGGATGGCTGGCCTGACACAAGGTCACACTGCCCACTTAGCATTCAAGAGTTTTGGAACCACAGAGATGAAATCTCAGAAATCAACGGTATCATGTTCAAGAGTGAAAAGATCATCATTCCCCGTAAGCTCAGGGAGACCATGATAGAGCGCATACACTCCAGCCACATGGGTGTGGAAAAGAGCAAAAACAGAGCTAGAGACCTTCTATTCTGGCCCGGCATGGGAAAAGAGATCGAGGCAGCAGTGGAAGCCTGCAGCATATGTCAAGAGCGACGCAGCGCAAACCCCAGAGAGCCCCTGCTGTCACATGCCATCCCAGAAAGGCTGTGGCAGGTGATAGGCACCAACCTATTCACCTGGAACTCAAGAGACTATCTCATCGTTGTAGATTACTACAGCAGATTCTTTGAGCTGGAAAGACTATACAGCTGTACTTCAGCAGCTGTTATCTCCAAACTCAAGTCCATCATGTCCAGGCAAGGCATCGCAGAGGTCTGGATCAGCGATAATGGACCTTGTTACAGCTCGAGTGAGTTTCAACGCTTTGCAGAGTCATGGGGTTTCACACACACCACCACTAGCCCCCACTACCCACAGAGCAATGGCCTCGCAGAGAAGTATGTCCAGATAGCCAAGCGCATACTGGACAAGGCCAAAGCTGAAAACAAAGACCCCTACCTCAGTCTACTAGAGTATCGCAACACGCCTGTAGACAACCTGAAATCACCAGCACAGCTTCTCATGAGTCGGAGACTACGCTCGATTCTTCCTGCAACAGCCAAACACCTGCAACCTCAAGTCGTCTGTCAGCAGTCAGTACGTGAGAGGAGAGAGATCTGTCAGCAGCGGCAGCAGTCGTATTTCAACAGATCTGCCAGACCTCTACCCCAGCTAGCTGCTGGTACGCCTGTCCGTTTTCGCCAGCAGGACGGTTCCTGGAAACCTGCAACAGTGACACGACCTGCACACACAGACAGGAGCTACCACATCACCACCAGCGGAGGTCAGACCTATCGACGCAACCGCCGACACCTCCGAGAGAGCCGAGAGAGACACGACAACGGAGGCGGTGCGACAGCAGAGGTCATCCAACAGCTGGAGCCCAGCACCAGCAACACACAGGTCCGTCACCGTGATCCTGTGGTACCTCCAGACCTGAACTGTCAGCCGGATAACCCTCGGCAAGAATACATCACACGATCAGGCCGTGCTGTCAAGCCGAGACAAGTTCTTGACTTGTGAATCACTGTAAAGGGTGCAAGCCAAGCGCTGCCCTAATACAACAAAAGAAAAAGCCCATTGATTGTACATTGTATTTTCTCTGATTTTGCCTGTGCCTTCCTAAAAAGAAAAAAAGAGG
Source organism: Electrona antarctica (assembly GCF_951216825.1). NCBI lineage: Eukaryota > Metazoa > Chordata > Actinopteri > Myctophiformes > Myctophidae > Electrona > Electrona antarctica. The sequence continues at coordinate 51,117,224 of NC_136794.1, forward strand.
AAGGGTAGGTCTATTGCATTTTGAAGAAATTTACACTGATTATTTTGATGCATATATAACTTACCTGTGGTTATTATACATGTGAATTTGCATTTATAAAGTTGCACTAAGGTATTGAATAATAGTAAGTATTGAACTTACTCTAACCAGCTATCCTCATGCCTACACCTGTTTACATATACAACATTTTGCACTTTGCCCAGGTTTAAGTACTTATGATGCACTGTTCAACAGGTTTAAGTACGTATAATGCACTGTTCAAGTGATTTATGCCATGTGCCTATTTTGCTATTTCACTTTGCTATTTTGAGCACATATATTTTTCAGCCAATGATTGTGCCTTTTGGACTTTGCCTTACAAGCCACGCTACCTCAAATATATGGAACAACTGTCTTTTATTTAAGAAGGGAGATGTAACATACTGCATGTATTTACCACCACACTGTGGCACTGTAGCACAGACTACCTGTTACCTGTTGCACACTGGTATAGTCCCGCGAGACTTCGGGGCGGGAGTTCATGCTAGGATGAGATCCAAGATGGCGGAATAAACAAACCTATGCTGTTACACACGTCTTGTGTTTATTGATATAAAAGGTTTACAAACCAACCAAAGGGTAAACTAATACAGTATCCTCATACCTACACCTGTTAACACCTACACCTGTTAACACCTACACCTGTTAACACCTACACCTGTTAACACCTACACCTGTTTACACCTACACCTACACCAAAAATGTCCTCGGCAGAAGTATATCCGAGAGCGCTGTAAATAAGTTCAAGGAAACAATTCCATCAGCCATCAACTCGGTATATTTCAACAAAATAGAAGACCCGCACACCTATAGTCCTTCTCAAATCGATCACCTTGTTGATAGTGTCACAAGCTCATTTCAAATGACACTTGACTCTGTCGCTCCCCTGAAAAGGAAAGTAATAAAGCAACAAAGGCTAGCCCCATGGTACAACTCGGAAACTAGAAATCTCAAGCGAACGTCTCGCAAACTTGAAAAAATATGGCGCTCAACCAAACGGAAAGAATCGTGTATAGCCTGGCAGAACAGCCTCAAAATATACAAAAAGGCCCTCGACAATGCCAGAGCCACCTATTATTCATCCCTAATAGAGGAAAACAAAAGTAACCCTAAGTTCCTTTTTGACACTCTGGCGAAACTGACAAAAAGTAATGATTCCACTGATCCACGTATCCCTACAACTCTCAATAGTAACGATTTCATGAGTTTCTTCAATGGCAAAATAGGAACTATCAGAGATCAAATTGATCTACAACTACTCTCAGCCCCCACTGGACTGCCCCCAAATATGGTGGTCCCAGAGATGGCTGCACACCCAAATATATATATGGACAGGTTCTCCCCAATCGAGCTCTCTGAGTTCACTTCAATGATAACCTCCTCAAAATCAACGACATGTCCCCTGGATCCAGTTCCAACTAGATTACTCAAAGAGGTCCTGCCCCCGGTTGGTACATCCCTGCTCAATATGATCAATATGTCCCTGGTGACAGGCTACGTGCCACAATCCTTTAAGGTAGCTGTAATCAAACCACTTCTCAAAAAGCCTACTCTTGACTCAGGCATTCTAGCTAACTATAGACCCATATCAAACCTTCCATTTCTCTCCAAAATCCTCGAGAAAGCAGTCGCCAAACAGTTATGTGACTTTCTACATAACAACAATATATTCGAAGGCTTTCAGTCAGGCTTCAGAGCTAACCACAGCACTGAGACGGCATTGCTGAGAGTTTCAAATGACCTCCTGACTGCAGCAGATAATAACCTCCTCTCTGTACTGGTATTACTGGACCTTAGTGCTGCATTCGACACTATTGACCACCACATCCTGCTACAGAGACTGGAGCACCTGGTTGGCATCAAGGATGTCGCACTGAAATGGTTCGAGTCCTATCTGTCTGACCGATTTCAGTTTGTTAATGTCAATGACGGATCCTCAACACGTGAAAAGGTCAAATACGGAGTTCCACAAGGCTCTGTGCTTGGACCAATACTTTTCTCTTTATATATGCTCCCTCTGGGTAACATCATCAGGGAACACTCTATAGATTTCCACTGTTACGCGGACGACACTCAACTATATCTATCGATGAAACCGAACGAAACGGACCAACTAGTCAAACTTCAAGCATGTCTTAAAGACATAAAGAGTTGGATGACCCGTAATTACCTACTCCTCAACTCTGACAAAACGGAAGTTATCATTATTGGCCCTAAGCCCCTAAGAGACAAACTAGCCGACGAGAACTTTTTCCTAGATGGCATTACCTTGGCCTCCAAGGCCACTGTAAAGAATCTGGGAGTTGTCTTTGATCAAGATATGTCCTTCAAATCTCACATCAAACAAATCTCAAAGACTGCCTTTTTTCACCTGCGTAATATTGCAAAGGTTAGGCACATCCTGTCCAAAAATGACGCAGAAAAACTTGTCCACGCATTTGTTACCTCAAGGCTGGACTACTGCAACTCGCTATTGTCAGGCTGCCCAAGTAAGTCTCTGAAAAGCCTACAGCTAGTTCAAAATGCTGCGGCGCGTGTGCTAACAGGTACCAGAAGAAGAGACCATATCACTCCTTCACTGGCCTCTCTACACTGGCTCCCGGTTAAATACAGAATAGAGTTCAAAATTCTTCTCCTCACCTACAAAGCTCTCAATGGTCAGGCACCACAATATCTCAAAGAACTCATCGATCCCTACAAACCAAATAGAACAACAGTGCGTTTACAGTATGCAAATATGCTTACTGTCCCAAAAATATCAAAAGTTACAATAGGAGGCAGGGCGTTTAGGTCCCAGGCACCTCAGCTGTGGAACCTTCTCCCGGCTTCGGTCCGTGGGGCTGACACGCTCTGCACATTCAAGACTAGGTTGAAAACCTTTCTCTATGACAAAGCCTATAGCTAGACTTGTCTCCAGTACTCACTCACCCGATAGTCATAAGGGTGAGAACTGAGTAAGGGGAACCTCCCACCAAACCCCGCACCTGTGCTGTGTGTGTCTGCTAAATACCATGATTGTACATTGTTTGTGTGGGTTTGTCTCCCAGCAGTGCTTGTAATATACACCGTATAGGCTCCAGTAAGGCCTGCCACTAATCCAACTCCTTCCCCGGAGTCTCTTTTTGTCCTCCACTTCACAGTTCCGTGGACCTCTAATATTTAACCCCCAACTGACTGCCGAGTGTGACCGTGGACCAGGCCACTTCACGGAGCCCAGCAGTCTCCCAGCAGTGCTTGTAATATACACTGTATAGGCTCCAGTAAGGCCTGCCACTAACCCAACATCCGGGGAATCCTTCCCCGGAGTCTCTTTTTGTCCTCCACTTCGCAGTTCCGTGGACCTCTAATATTAACCCCCAACTGACTGCCGAGTGTGACCATGGACCAGGCCACTTCACGGAGCCCAGCAGTCTCCCAGCAGTGCTTGTAATATACACTGTATAGGCTCCAGTAAGGCCTGCCACTAACCCAACATCCGGGGAATCCTTCCCCGGAGTCTCTTTTTGTCCTCCACTTCGCAGTTCCGTGGACCTCTAATATTAACCCCTAACTGACTGCCGAGTGTGACCGTGGACCAGGCCACTTCATGGAGCCCACCAGAAGTGTGACCGTGGACCCGGCCTCACAGTGCACGACCTGGACCAGATGTGGACCAGGCCCCTCCATGGAGCCCACCCTGTCTATCTCTCTTCTATTCTTTCTTCCTATTCCCCTCTACCCCCCCCCCCCCCCCCCCCCCCCGACACGGTCGAGGCAGATGGCCGCCCACCCTAGAGTCGGGTTCTGCCTGACGTTTCTTCCTAAAGGGGAGTTTTTCGTTACCATTGTCGTAATATTGCTTGCTCTGGGTGGATCTTTGTTGGTTGTAAAGTGTCTTGAGACAACTTGTTGTGATTTGACACTTTAATAAAATTGAATTGAATTGAATTGAACACCTGTTAACACCTACACCTGTTTTACACCTACACCTGTTTACACCTACACCTGTTTTACACCTACACCTGTTTACACCTACACCTGTTTACACCTACACCTGTTTACACCTACACCTGTTTTACACCTACACCTGTTTTACACCTACACCTGTTTACACCTACACCTGTTTTACACCTACACCTGTTTACACCTACACCTGTTTTACACCTACACCTGTTTTACACCTACACCTGTTTACACCTACACCTGTTTACACCTACACCTGTTTTACACCTACACCTGTGTGGAATCGTAAAATATAGTCCATATGGCCATAATGCTATATTCTGTCAATAATATTAGACTACACTTTGGTCTCTGTGCGAATTTGATGCAGGTTGAGTGGAGACTCATTGTCTGGTCAAAAGGGCTTAGTCTGGGAGCTTTCCTTCATCAGAGGTTCTCATGAAGTACCCTGTGGCTAAAGCCTTTTGTTCTATACTGCTTGAAGTCACAGGTGTGAATCAAAACACACAGTGGGACAGCCATCTGCTAACCAAAAGGCCATCTGTTGATCTGTATGTTAATTTTAACTCCACCTCTGAATTCAACTCTGTCTATGCAAAAGTATATCATGTCAATTGTCAAATGTGAAAATCATTCAGTGTTAGCTGGCTGGCCACCACGGTCAGTCTGCTGGGAGCTCCCACGGGTCAGGGCCGCGGGACGCTCTCTCCCTTTGTCTTTGGTTTCAATAAATGGTCAACTTGGATCTTCAGTTCATCTCTCTGCCTGCCTGTTCTTCCTCCGATCCGATCTGATGCTTTGACGAGGTTTTTCACTACTCTACAGTTTTCTCTACTTTAGTGAGTTTAGGGTTAATTGGGTGTGAAAATACACCACATAGATGGTGCCGACCCGGTCGTGTTGATGCATTTTTTGCGTCAGGCGAATGGAGGCACATAGATGTTGCCCTGAAACCCGGTGTCTTTGGTGCGACGGCGCCAGGCAGCAGAGGGCCGGCGGGGACTTTTTGGATATTTCAGTCTAATTTTGGCGGTTGGTGGTTGGAGGTTTTGTTTGATTTTTTCGGCGATACGGCGTTCGTCTACAGCGGGAAGAAGTGGTCTTCTCTTCGGCGGCAATGGAGGACAACAGCGCAAACGGTGCGCTCCGGATCTCCGATGTGGACAGCAACCTGGACGAGGCGGAGTGCAGCAGGCCTCTACAGCGCGTCGACGGGGAACGTGCTTCTCTTCACGTCTCGGCGGGGAGCAGCGGATCTCCGACCCGAGGGAGACGTCTCTTCACGGCCTTCACCAAGCAGCGGACCGGGGGAGTTCGTCGCGGCGTGCTCCGGGAGAGGGGAGCGCACGAATCAGCGCATGGCTCATTTCATCATCGGCAGCGGAGGTGGTCACGGACGGACGGCGACCACGGGTTCATTTCATTCTTCAGAAACAGCGGATCTGCAAGCTCGTTTTGCGGCGTTTCTTTGTTTCGATGAGGCCTGTAGCTACACGTGCGTCATGTTTTTCTTTCCAGTCATTTATGTGATATTTCGTATTCATATAATGTCTGGAGGGGGGAGTATGGTGCTGTGTTGGATGGGACAATGGAAGCAGAGCGACGTGCGGTGCGCGAGTTCAACAGCAACTTTCATGCAGCTTCTGTTTGACCAAGCATGGCTGTACGGACATGAGGTGAGGACAATGAAAAATGCGACATTATAAGAAGTTTATTAATAACGGATGGAGAGATTCAACAGTCTTTATCTGTATTCAAAAAGTGTGTCTAAATGTGAGTCTATTCAGCGTATATGTAGGCATACGTTGATGTTTGTGTGTTTTGTCGAATTTAAAATTAGTTAAGAAGTTGATTCAAGAAATAGAGTCTATGGGGTAATTTGGAGAATGTTTAAATAATTTTAGCTTTATTGAGATTAATTGATGCTCTGTGTCAGACGGCCGAGATCCCGGTGCCCCTCTCATACGCTTCAGTATAAAATCGTCTTAGAATTAGTAGAGCTGATTATTCTTTTCTCGTGTTAAATTTAGTTTACGATAATGTCAACTAAAGGCAGTTAGGGTGCCACGACGTGCAAAGATTCTTTTGTTATTATTGAGAGAACTTTTGCCTTTAAACATGAGGGAGTTAGCGTTCATCAAGTAGTTACTTGAAATGTTAGGGTCAGGATAAGTAACGTAACCCGATAGTACCATGGTTAAGTTGAACTGTGACTTGTTAGTCTGAAGCAGGAGGTGGCCTCTGGCTAGGATCGTATTGGCATCGGACTTATTTTGCCTCACTCCCTTCCCCGCATCGCGCTTACCAAGTCTTTGAAGGAGAAGTTTCAAAATATAAATGAATTTATCAAACATGTCCGAAAAACTTATTTGAAAATGAAGGTTATGACTATGTTTTACTCTTAATATCATATTAAACTGGGTGTTTAGTTATTAAGATTGAAGGTCAATAATTATTCCAAACAAAGTGGGAGTTTCAAAGTGAAACAAAGGGGTTAAGACGAAAGTGTTGTTGTGATTTTAATGTCAGTATGTGTTTAAAGTTCCATTTCTATCATTGATCGATAAGGTTATGTGAAATTCGTTTTAAGAAAGTGATTTGAAGTTACAGACAGGGTATTGTTGTATGGATGTGAAGAAGAATCATTTAGAAGAACGTAAACATGTAATTTGAACCAGTTGTAATCATTTTGGGAACTTTGTGTAATGTTGTCATTTGTTGTTGTTTTTCCTGATGTTCGGTAGGCTGTGATGGAGTCAAAAGGGGGGTGTACTACAGTTGAATATGGACTATATGTATTTTTCTGTATGCCAATCTTGTGATTGTCATAAGGGGGGAGTGTGGAATCGTAAAATATAGTCCATATGGCCATAATGCTATATTCTGTCAATAATATTAGACTACACTTTGGTCTCTGTGCGAATTTGATGCAGGTTGAGTGGAGACTCATTGTCTGGTCAAAAGGGCTTAGTCTGGGAGCTTTCCTTCATCAGAGGTTCTCATGAAGTACCCTGTGGCTAAAGCCTTTTGTTCTATACTGCTTGAAGTCACAGGTGTGAATCAAAACACACAGTGGGACAGCCATCTGCTAACCAAAAGGCCATCTGTTGATCTGTATGTTAATTTTAACTCCACCTCTGAATTCAACTCTGTCTATGCAAAAGTATATCATGTCAATTGTCAAATGTGAAAATCATTCAGTGTTAGCTGGCTGGCCACCACGGTCAGTCTGCTGGGAGCTCCCACGGGTCAGGGCCGCGGGACGCTCTCTCCCTTTGTCTTTGGTTTCAATAAATGGTCAACTTGGATCTTCAGTTCATCTCTCTGCCTGCCTGTTCTTCCTCCGATCCGATCTGATGCTTTGACGAGGTTTTTCACTACTCTACAGTTTTCTCTACTTTAGTGAGTTTAGGGTTAATTGGGTGTGAAAATACACCACACCTGTTTTACACCTACACCTGTTTTACACCTACACCTGTTTACACCTACACCTGTTTACAACTACACCTGGTTACACCTACACCTGTTTACACCTACACCTGTTTACACCTACACCTGTTTTACACCTACACCTGTTTTACACCTACACCTGTTTACACCTACACCTGTTTTACACCTACACCTGTTTACACCTACACCTGTTTTACACCTACACCTGTTAACACCTACACCTGTTAACACCTACACCTGTTTACCTGAGCTATCCTCAGTCTACACCTGTTTACATACAGGATGTATCCTCATACCTACACCTGTTTACATATGCAACATTTTGCACTTTTCCCAACAGGTTTAAGTACTTATAATGCACTGTTCAAGTGATTCATGCTATGTGCCTTATTTTGTTATTTCACTTTGTGGAACAATCGTCTTTTCTTTAAGAAGGGAGATGTAACACACTGCATGTATTTAGACCACCACACGATGGCGCTGTAGCAACAACAGACCACCTGTTACACTCCACACTGTGCAGATCATCCCGCGAGACTTTGGGAGTTGAGTTGATGCATGAGATCCAAGATGGCGGAATAAACAAACCTATATATGGCTGATACAGACCATAGATATATATAAACACTAGATGGCTCAAGGCGGAGTTTCTGACGTCGTTCACCCGGCAGCCATCTTACATCGGGGATACAGTACAGTATGTTCAATGGCAGCTCAAACAGAAACAGTCATAACTCGCTCAAATCTTGACGGATTTACAAACGGGTTGGTTTATTACAAACGTTGTCAACGTGGCTATGATTCAGGACGCTTATCTGCTTAATTTTATTTTTTAATATGAACGTCGTATAAAAGCATATAAGTATGCGGACGTCTCTGACGTTTATAACAAACCAAACCGTTTGAAAATCGGTTGAAAATTGAGCAAGTTATGGTCATTTAAGAGTACATGCCCCATAGACCCAATGTTATGTGCCCCGAGGTAAGATGGCCGCCACGTAACGACGTCGCTCTCCATTGGCCAACAGCGCGGGTGAGCTATCTAGAGTTTATATATATCTATGATACAGACAGCCATAGATATATATGCAGACAGCCACAGACACACACCTGTGTTTATTAATATTAGTGTTTATAACCAACCAAAGGGTAAAATAATGCGTGTGTGTGTGTGTGTGTGTGTGTGTGTGTGTGTGTGTGTGTGTGTGTGTGTGTGCGCGTGCGTGCGTGTGTGGTGCAGTGGATGATCCAATCACTTATCACTCTGACCAACGGACCAATGACGGACGGATATAGTTGAACAGGTGACCGGATCCAGTGGGCGGGGCTTTGGATTTAAATAGGAGCGGCCATGTTGTTTCCCAGCATGCTGTTTGGGAGCCAGGCTGTTTGTTCCAAGGTAAGAATTGTTTGTTTGAGAAACACGGTTTTATCCTCCTTTTACACTGTTATTGTTTAAACATTAGAGGATTTATTGGACTGTTTGTTGTTTAAACATTAGAGCATTTATTGGACTGTTTAAACATTAGTGGATTTATAGGACCGTTTATTGTTTAAACATTATTTATTGGACTGTTTAAACATTAGTGGATTTATAGGACTGTTTATTGTTTAAACATTAGAGGATTTATTGGACTGTTTATTTAAACATTAGTGGATTTATTGGACTGTTTGTTGTGGCAGACAATGGACAACAATGTGAGGAATGTTTGTCCTTGTAGGCCTCATTCACACATAAAGAACACATGTTCTGTGCTCTGCCTGTGTTTGATGGCCCCCTCAATGCTTTTCCAATGGGAGTCACATGGTTTGACCAAACATTTGTTTGATGGCTGTGTTCTGTCCCCTCCCCTTCCATCAAACACAAATGTTTGGTCAAACCATGTGACTCCCATTGGAAATGCATCAGGCGTCCATTAAAACACAGACAAGACATGTTTGTTTAGGTGTGATAGAGGCCTAAGGCCTCATTCACACACAGAACATATGTTCTGTGCACTGCCTGTGTTTGATGGCCGCCTCAATGCTTTTCCAATGGGAGTCACATGGTTTGACCAAACATTTGTTTGATGGCTGTTCTGTCCCCCGCCCCTCCATCAAACACAAATGTTTGGTCAAACCATGTGACTCCCATTGGAAAAGCATTGAGGCGGCCATCAAACACAGGCAGTGCACAGACCATATGTTCTGTGTGTGAATGAGGCCTTAGGCTTTGTACACACATATCAGACGAACATGCTCTGTGCTGTCGGTGTTTCATGGCCGCCTCAATGCTTTTCCAATGGAAGTCACGTGGTTTGACCGACTGTGGCTCATGAGGTAGAGCAGGTCGTCCAATGATCCATGGGTCGGCGGTTCGAATCCCGGCTCCTCCTGTACATGTCGAAGTGTCCTTGGTCAAGACACTGAACCCCAAATTGCTCCCGATGTGCTGGTTGGTACCTTGCATGGCTTCCGCCGCAATCGGTGTATGAATGTGTGGGTGAATGGGTGAATGTAATGCACAATCTATGTAAAGCGCCTTGGATAAAGGCGCTATATAAATGCACCATTTACCATTTGACCAAACAGTTGTGTGATGGGGGGAGGGGGGCAATCAAACACAAGTGTTTGGTCAAACCACGTGACTTCCATTGGAAAAGCATTGGGGCGGCCATGAAATAAAGACAGAGCACAGCACAGTTCTTTATGTGTGTACGAAGCCTTAGGCCTCTATCACACCTAAACAAACTTGTCTTGTCTGTTTTAATGGCCGCCCCAATGCATTTCCAATGGAAGTCACATGGTTTGACCAAACATTTGTTTCATGCGGGGGGGGGGGGACAGAACACAGCCATCAAACAAATGTTTGGTCAAACCATGTGACTTCCATTGGGTTGGCCATTAAACACACAAGACGGGTGTATTTTAGGTGTGATCGAGGCCTTAGAGGAGGAAACAAACAAACAAACAGTGGTGGAAAGTTAATCATTACATTTACTGAAGTATACTGTGGAAAATGGTGTACTTTTATACTACACTATTTGGAAACTATTTACTTTGTAGATTTGGATATTTTTTTTACAAAACATACTAGCCTACATGTACTGGCTGATCTAAAAGCTCACAATGCATTGCGATGTGACACATTGTGAGCTTGTAGATCTGCTATTTACAAGTTGTCTTTTTGTTAAACATTTCAAATGGGACATTCTGCATACTTTTGGTCATTTTGAAGTACATTTTGATGCCAAAACCTTCTTTGACTCAAGTTATATAATGTAGATGGTTGAAGATTCCCCCCCCCCCTTTTAACATCTTAAAGGGATATTTCACTTTAAAAAAAACTGTCTTTTATCTACTCGGGCTTATTTGAACACCACAGACAGTTTTTGTTACTTTATTCAGTATTTAGATATTTTGGAAAATGTTTTCTCAACTTGCTGTTTTCTGCAAGACATTACTCTATAAGCCACATCTCCAAAACTGGTGGGTCAAACTGAACAACCAATATGTCAATTTGAAGCTATGATTCCCTGTTTTTGTATGACATGACAAAACGAAAATTCCAAAAAATCCAATGGCAGTCTCTCAGTCAACGATGTTTTTTAAATGAAATATCCCTTTAATATTATATGAATTCTACAATGTATACAATCTGGAATAAAAGAGTAATGTTTGTTTATGTATGTGTCTTACAGGTTAATCATGTGACCTTGGTGTCATGCGGTGACCTTGGATGGGGTCATCAGGAGATGGCTGGTATTGCTAATAGAGTGTCTACTCGGCTGAGCTGAAACGTATAACGGTGTCAACGAACGCTCCCTGAGATTACGAGGCGTACGGTGCTCGGGACGTATTGTGCCATACAACCTACGCGGCTCTATTAATACCGGCTATCTTCAACCGAGCGACGGAAGGCCCCCCACGGTACGTACCTGGATTACATGTGGCTGGAGTAGAAACTAGGGCTGTGTCACCATTACAACATGTTAAGTTGACCAGTCATTGTCATACATATGATTGTGATTAATATATGAATACAAAGTTTGTGACGTTGAACATATGAATATAAAGCTTTTGGGCTTCATAAAAAAGGTTTCACAAGGCAGATATGACTAATTATATGCAATTATTACCTTTATACTTTTCCAAAAATACACTTCACCCCTTTTGCAACCATCTTATTTTAATTATGTTTGGGAGACAAACACTTTACTGGGGTTTTTTAGTATTTCAAAGTGTCCATGATGTCATGGACTTTATTCAGACCGTCTTGCCAGCAAGGTGCTAACTAGGTGCAACTTCCCATAGACAGCCCATACATCCAAACAGAAAAGTCCTGTCTGATTGTATTAAACAACGTCAAACTCCCCAACATTGCAGCTGTACGAAAAGCTTGTGTGTTTGTGTTTCATGAAAATCCCCTGTAGACATGTTATGAGCTACTTCCTGTCAAGAAATCCCTTGCAGGTCATTCTTTTTCCAAGTGTCAGCGTTTGGAAGCGCTCAACGGCCCACCACTGCACACCACCTGTTTGGAAGCGCTCAACGGCCCACCACTGGAAGCGCTCAACGGCCCACCACTGCACACCACCTGTTGGAAGCGCTCAACGGCCCACCACTGCACACCACCTGTTTGGAAGCGCTCAACGGCCCACCACTGCACACCACCTGTTTGGAAGCGCTCAACGGCCCACCACTGCACACCACCTGTTTGGAAGCGCTCAACGGCCCACCACTGCACACCACCTGTTTGGAAGCGCTCAACGGCCCACCACTGCACACCACCTGTTGGAAGCGCTCAACGGCCCACCACTGCACACCACCTGTTGGAAGCGCTCAACGGCCCACCACTGGAAGCGCTCAACGGCCCACCACTGAAGCGCTCAACGGCCCACCACTGCACACCACCTGTTTTGAATTTGCACATCATGCAGGAGGCAGCAGGAGGTTGCTTTACTGATAAAGAGCGCTTCCAAAAATTGCTTGACAGGAAGTAGCTCATAACATGTCTACAGTGGGTTTTTATGAAACGCAACACTTTGCAGATAGAGGATATTTCAAGCTTTTCGTACAGCTGCAATGTTGGTGAGTTTGACGTTGTTTAATATAATCAGAAGACCTTTCTGTTGTCAATGGGAGGTTTTACCTAGTTAGCACCATGCTGACAAGATGGCCGCGGTCTGAAGAATGTAATAGTCAAATTAGCAGAGTGGAAATGGCCAATTTACAAGCTAAAAACCTGAGCAGGTAGAGCTGCCATTTCAATGTTATTTTCTGTATTTAATATTTGAGAAGTTGCCCCATTCTGTGTTGCCTAGAACTGGAGGTCTGAAAAAAATCAGTAACATTATCTGGGGGGGGGGGGGGGGGGGGTGACTTTGTGGTCTAGGAAAGTGAGACCACATTATATATATATATATATATATATATATATATATAAAAATAATCACACACAAACTCCAGGAAAGTGTTTCATGTCCTAAACATCATTAAAATAAGCTGTTTGCAAAAGGGGTGACGGTGCCCTTTAATGGGTTGAATTGTTAAAGCTGCTATAAGCAATATGTCAAAAGGTTAATGACTTATTTATTTTTATTCAGACGGCCATCAATGGGTAGAACGCTCCCCTAAAAATATTTAGTCTCTGACACATCTAGGGGCTACAATCTGCATTCAAAGATTTTCCTAGCTTTGACATTGGTCGATTTGCCTGTCTACTTCCTGATTGGTTAGTCATTTCGACTTTTTTTTACCAATGACAAAGCTTCTAGGAACATCTTTGAATGCAGATTGTGGCCCCTATATGTGGCCCCTAGATGTGTCGGAGCCTTTTACTCATTGCTGTCTGAATAAAATAAAGTCATTAAAATTGACTATTGCTTATAGCAGCTTTAATCACAATTTGTCATTTCAGAACGTGACGCTGACAGGAAGACGTCGGTATTGACGGTACAAACTCTATGCTGCTGTTGCCACTGCTGGGTGCTGTTAGCAGTGAAGGTTAGTAATGAACCTTTTGATTCCTGCTGCTTGTGTAAGTGGGCTACATGCTACATGCTACCATACCGTGTATCGTTTCACGTCATTTGTGTGTATAATGCCAGTCCACATCACATGCCACTATGTGATGTTTGTGGAGGCATGTGATTTATTTATCGTTTAACATAATTTACGGGTAACTCTTTGTCACGTCACATCACATATGTATGTTCCGTTCTAGTGTGTCTGTTTGTTTTCTGTGTCGAGTTATTTGAGTTTCTAGTGTCTCCTTTCTCTTCTTTGCTTTTAATAAAGTTATTTGTTTTGGTTGTCTCAGAAAAAACACTCTTTAAAGTATTTTATTTCTTTCTCCTTTCCTATCTATTGCCCTAGTTCTTCACTAGTGGACTGTGTACAAATGTGATGTGGCGGTATGTGATTTATGTCTGGTATCATTATGGTAGCCTGCTTAACACTGATTACAGCCTTCTATGCTGTAGATCTGTCCAAACTAACAGGAAGAAAATGATGGCAGATTTTCTTCCTTGTATAGTGTGTGTTTTGTTTAGTGCTGATATTGAAGGTAAGTGGGCGTAGTTTATTATCTTTGGCTGTCGGGCAGAAACCTTGTATCTCCATAGTTCAACCTTATTTTGTAAATTAATTTCCTTACTTGGTCATGCTACAGTGTCACACACTAAAGTAGCAAATAGCTGATCTACAAGCTCACGAGGCAAAGATCATCCATTATTGAATATTTTTATTTAATATAACATATTATATATAATTTAATATATCGAACCGGTAAATAATAACATTGGAACACAGATTATTGTATTAATAATAAATTATAATCCGATCACAGGTTCTCTTTTTGTGGTCCAGTTTTGGATGTGCACGGTTTCTACCCGACCATTCCTCTTCTCTTCTTCTATTCTTTGCTTTATTAAAGTTATTTGTTTTTGTGGTCTCATAGTTTTTAATCGCATTTCGCTTTATTTTTTTTACAAGTAATTTCTTTCTTCTCTATCACACTGGTTCTTCACTAGTGTATGTGGGTCGGGTCGGGTCTCGTGTACAGTTTCTAATCATTTGATTGGAGCTGTATCGTTTCACGTCATTTGTGTTGCGTCATTTGCCGATAAAGCGCCATCACGTCAGTTCACATCAGATATGAACACAGGCCCAGTATGTGATGTGCATTTATGTGATTTATTTTATATGATTATTTCACAGCAATTGCGGATAGCTCGTCGCATGCCATACGAATTTTGCTTCTTGCTGTTGTGTTCTAATGTCATAGTGTTGTATGTTGTGTACTCATGTTCATAGTGTTGCAGTATTGCTGACAAATACTGGGGTGCAAAGAATGCTGCTGCCATTGCATAATTTGCACCTCGTATAATTTATGTCAATCGTCCACACATGGCATAAATTATCTATATATATATATATATATATATATATATATATATTACACATTTAAATGTAGGCAATTATATTAAACACTTACATTTAAAATAAATGTAGGAAACGTGGGACAACTGGCTAGAAAAACTTGCGCCACAAACCTAAGGCCAACTGCTTGGGCGGAGACCAAGAAAATCTCTATTCATAAAGTGCAGCAGCAAACCTCTAGGTCATAAGACTATTGTTGGTGCTATATTATCAGATCTAATTTGTGAGTAAAGCCTCATTATGTAAGCCCACATCACATATGAACACAGGCCCGGTATGTGATGTGTGTTTATGTCTCGTATCATTTCACATTTGTGAGTAAGGCTTCATCACGTCATCCCACATCACATAATGAGTTTAGGGTTAGGTTAGGGCTAGGTATGTGATGTGGATTGATGTCATGTGTCTTTTATAATGTGCGAGTGAAGCTTCATCGCGTCAGTTAACATCACATTATGTGGTGTGTATTGATGTGATTTATTTATGCTGCCATTTGCAGCTAAAACTGCATCATTCATGCCGGTCAGTAGGCGAGGCATTGACGATGGGCCGATGACCCAAAAGTTTTCTGCTGCACTTTTCACTTAGCACTTTGCAGCACTTTATGAGCACGACAAAATAAAAGATTTTCAAGAGTAAGTTTAAAAAATATTTAGCAAATTTGAAACTAATGACTGATTTGAACCTGTACATTATGAAACAAAAACTAAGGCACTGGGTGTGGTACTACTGGTTTACCAGAACGGGGTTCAACTCCCTGCGGTGCCCTCAATTTGTTTTTACATGGTTCATTTTCTGCTCATTGTGTTGCCTTTTCATAGATGATAACCCCCAGGTTCTTTACTGTGTTTGGACTCCCTACAGTTGGGTTACAAGTCTATTTAGGGACCAAGCCCGAAGGGACTGTTGGTCCCTTATTTTTCTCTTCTCCTTCCACCAAAAATGGCAGTTCTGGCTGAACTGTGCTGTTACCCAGCGGGCAAACCACCCTTTTTTTTTTTTTAGGAAACCTGCATTTGTCATAACATACAAAGTTGTCCACCAGAAATAATATCTATGACCCCATAGGATCACAACCTATATGGACAACTCGGTCAATTTTGTTGCGAAAGTCCAATATGGCCGCCCCCAATATTAGCCCCTATTAGTTATAATGGGGGGTGAATAGGGCAAATATTTAAACTGAGATTTCCACGAAACTTCTCAGGTTGATCAATGATATGAATACGAAAATTTGTATTGCAAGTTTCCATGAAATCCAATATGTCCACCACAATATGGCCGCCACATTAGCACCAAAAATGTCAAAATGGCTGCAAACATGAAAAGGAAAAGACATTACATTTCCTGTCAGATCTTATTACCCAGGGGGGCAAACCACTCCTTTTTTGGATACCTGCATTTGCCATAACGTCAAAGGTTGTCCACCAGAAATATCTATGACCCAATAGAATCACAACCTGTGGACACACCGGTCAATTTCTTTGCTGGAAATCCAATATGGCCACCACAATATTAGCTCCCATTAGCCTATAATGCGGGTGAATAGGGCAACATTTTTAACTGAGGGATATTTCCACAAAACTTCACAGGTTGATCAATGATATGAATACCATTTTTTGTATTGGAAGTTTCCATGATATCCAATATGGCCACCACAATACTAGCACCCAGAAAATAGGTTTGGCTCTAAATTCTGAACCAGATGAGCTAGAAATACAAACTCATGGTTTCTAACCACGAAAGATATTATTGTTCTGGGGTGTTTCTTTGCAGAAAGACATCCCTCTGGCTGTATTTTGGTTTGTTGGCATTTCCTCTGTTTATGTTGACAATCATCCCTGGCAGGGACGTGCATCGCCAAGCCGGACACCCCTTCCTTCACTGAGTCTGGATGGTCTCTCAGTGACGGGAATGCAGTCCCCTGTCCATCTACAGAGCCAGCCTGGCCTATGTCAATGAACAAGACAGAATATCATGTAGCTGTATCAAAGGCTGCCAGAAAATCTGTTCATGTGCCAGGGACTGGAGACAAGATGCAGCAGGAGCTTCACTCCATTCCTGACTGGGAATGTCTCAGATGCACAGTGAAAGCACTCCAACAAACCACTTCTGGAAAGGCACCAGGAGGTGATGGGTTGCCCGCAGATATCTACAAGAATGGAGGCATGGCACCTGTACCAGGTAATCTGGAAGAGGGGGAAGTCCCTCAAGACTTCAAGGACGCATCCATAGTGCATGTTTACAAGAGGAAAGTCCTGAACAGGCAAGAATCATTCTCAACCGGCTAATCAGCCATGCTGAGAATGTTGTCCCTGGATCCCAATGTGGTTTCCACGGAGGCAGAGGTACCTGTAACATGATCTTTTCCATTTGCCAGCTGCAAGAAAAGTGCAGAGAGCAGAAGGGTCTCTATATGGTGTTTGTCGACCTCACCAAGGCCTTTCACACAGTCAATCGTGAGGGCCTGTGGCAGAGCAAGAGCAAGTTTGGCTGTCCAGGGACATTGATCTCTCTCATCACGTCCTTTCATGACAGGATGCCAACCAGAGTCCAAGATAATGGTGATGCATCCCCAGTCAGGAATGGAGTGAAGCTCCTGCTGCATCATGTCTCCAGTCCCTGGCACATGAACAGATTTTCTGGCATAGGCCAGGCTGGCTCTAGATGGACAGGGGACCATCACTGAGAGACCATCCATACTCAGTGAAGGGATGTCCGGCTTGGCGATGCACGTCCCTGCCAGGGATGATTGTCAACATAAACAGAGGAAATGCCAACAAACAGAACAAAACCAAAATACAGCCAGAGGGATGTCTTTCTGCAAAGAAACATCCCAGAACAATAATACTTAATGGAGGGAAATATTTATATATCTCTCGTGGTTAGAAACCATGAGTTTGTATTTATAGCTCCTCTGGTTCAGAATTTAGAGCTAAAACCTATTTTCTTGGTGCTAATATTGTGGCGGCCATATTGGATTTCATGGAAACTTGCAATACAAAAAATGTTCGTATTCATATCATTGATCAACCTGAGAAGTTTCGTCGAAATATCTCTGTTTAAAATGTTGCCCTATTCAACCCCCATTATAACTAATAGGGGCTAATATTGGACTTTCGCAACAAAATTAACCGAGTTGTCCATATAGGTTGTGATCCTATGGGGTCATAGATATTATTTCTGGTGGACAACTTTGTATGTTATGACAAATGCAGGTCAACCCCCTTTGCCCCCTGGGTAGTATGGGTTTTCGAGAAACTTGGCAATATGGTAGCCCTTTAAATTTTTTCACATGACTTTGCATTTACTACAAACTGTAGTCATGTCCGAACCTGGAAGGACCAGACTAGGGTTTTAAATATATATCAGGTCTTTATTAAAGTAAATACTCAGGGTTATTGTAGAACAACAATAGAAAACGGTGATAAACTATGACAAGACATTTCATAATATATGCAACACAAATTAACTCCCTTCACATAATAAAACCTTTCTCTTTAAAATACTAGCCTTTATTAAAGGTATATTCAGTGATTTAACTTAATTCAAATATCACTTTTTTTCCCCTTTTTGGATAATCCTCCCTACTATAAAGTGTGCTGACCATATAAGGACTTCCTCCCTGTCCCCAGTGAGCCCCTGGGGTCAAATAACCCTAGTTTCGGTTTGGGCTTTGGGTGGCAAAGCCTTCATCCAATCAGGATGAGAGTAGCCTTCCTCCAACCATGATCGAGCGGCGGCGGGCCTTGGTGCACATGCTGTTGGCCTGTTGCACTTCCCCCCCACTGTAGTGTGTGCGTGCATGTGCACATGTTGTTACCGGGGGGGACCGGGGTGTTTTCCAAATCACTGAATGCTCTTAAGTGTACACAATATACAACAGCGTTTGGTTGTGTACTTAACTGGCCCTGGCGGCGTGACCACACCGAGTGGTTAGGTGGAAGGTTCCCCTTACTCAGTTATCACCCTTTTTACTTTGTCGGGTGACCGAGTACTGAAGACTAGCTGTAGTCTTTGTCCTAGAGGTGACGAGTACTGAAGACTACCTATAGTCTGTCCTAGAGGTGACCGAGTACTGAAGACTAGCTATAGTCTTTGTCCTAGAGGTGACCCAGTACTGAAGACTAGCTATAGTCTTTGTCCTAGAGGTGACCGAGTACTGAAGACTAGCTATAGTCTGTCCTAGAGGTGACCGAGTACTGAAGACTAGCTAGTCTGTCCTAGAGGTGACCGAGTACTGAAGACTAGCTATAGTCTTTGTCCTAGAGGTGACTGAGTGCTGAAGACTAGCTAAAGTCTTTGTCCTAGAGGTGACCGAGTACTGAAGACTACCTATAGTCTTTGTCCTAGAGGTGACCAAGTACTGAAGACTAGCTATAGTCTGTCCTAGAGGTGACCGAGTACTGAATACCAGCTATAGTCTGTCCTAGAGGTGACCGAGTACTGAAGACTAGCTATAGTCTGTCCTAGAGGTGACCGAGTACTGAAGACTAGCTAGTCTGTCCTAGAGGTGACCGAGTACTGAAGACCAGCTATAGTCTTTGTCCTAGAGGTGACCGAGTACTGAAGACTAGCTATAGTCTGTCCTAGAGGTGACCGAGTACTGAAGACTAGCTAGTCTGTCCTAGAGGTGACCGAGTACTGAAGACCAGCTATAGTCTTTGTCCTAGAGGTGACCGAGTACTGAAGACTAGCTATAGTCTGTCCTAGAGGTGACCGAGTACTGAAGACTAGCTATAGTCTGTCCTAGAGGTGACCGAGTACTGAAGACTAGCTATAGTCTGTCCTAGAGGTGACAGAGTACTGAAGACTAGCTATAGTCTTTGTCCTAGAGGTGACCCAGTACTGAAGACTAGCTATAGTCTTTGTCCTAGAGGTGACCGAGTACTGAAGACTAGCTAGTCTGTCCTAGAGGTGACCGAGTACTGAAGACTAGCTAGTCTGTCCTAGAGGTGACCGAGTACTGAAGACTAGCTATAGTCTGTCCTAGAGGTGACCGAGTACTGAAGACTAGCTAGTCTGTCCTAGAGGTGACCGAGTACTGAAGACCAGCTATAGTCTGTCCTAGAGGTGACAGAGTACTGAAGTCTAGCTATAGTCTTTGTCCTAGAGGTGACCGAGTACTGAAGACTAGCTAGTCTGTCCTAGAGGTGACCGAGTACTGAAGACCAGCTATAGTCTTTGTCCTAGAGGTGACCGAGTACTGAAGACTAGCTATAGTCTGTCCTAGAGGTGACAGAGTACTGAAGACTAGCTATAGTCTGTCCTAGAGGTGACAGAGTACTGAAGTCTAGCTATAGTCTTTGTCCTAGAGGTGACCGAGTACTGAAGACTAGCTATAGTCTTTGTCCTAGAGGTGACCGAGTACTGAAGACTAGCTAGTCTGTCCTAGAGGTGACCGAGTACTGAAGACTAGCTATAGTCTGTCCTAGAGGTGACCGAGTACTGAAGACTAGCTAGTCTGTCCTAGAGGTGACCGAGTACTGAAGACCAGCTATAGTCTGTCCTAGAGGTGACAGAGTACTGAAGTCTAGCTATAGTCTTTGTCCTAGAGGTGACCGAGTACTGAAGACTAGCTAGTCTGTCCTAGAGGTGACCGAGTACTGAAGACCAGCTATAGTCTTTGTCCTAGAGGTGACCGAGTACTGAAGACTAGCTATAGTCTGTCCTAGAGGTGACAGAGTACTGAAGACTAGCTATAGTCTGTCCTAGAGGTGACAGAGTACTGAAGTCTAGCTATAGTCTTTGTCCTAGAGGTGACCGAGTACTGAAGACTAGCTATAGGCTTTGTCGTAGAGAGGTTTTAAATCTAGTCTTGACTGTGCAGAGTGTGTCAGCCTCACGGACCGACGCCAGGAGAAGGTTCCTGGGACTTAAACGCCCCTGCCTCCTAATATAACTTTTGATATTTCTGGGACAGTAAACACTGGTGTTTTGTTTGATTGTAGTGATCGATGAGTTATTTGAGATATTGTGGTGCCTGAACATTGAGAGCTTTCTAGGTGAGGATTTAGAACTATGTTCTGTATTTAACCAGAGCCAGTGTAGAGAGGCCAGTGATAGTTCTGATCACATGGTTCTGTATTTAACCAGAGCCAGTGTAGAGAGGCCAGTGATTGTTCTGATCACATGGTTCTGTATTTAACCAGAGCCAGTGTAGAAAGGCCAGTGATGGTTCTGATCACATGGTTCTGTATTTAACCAGAGCCAGTGTAGAGGCCAATGATGGTTCTGATCACATGGTTCTGTATTTAACCAGAGCCAGTGTAGAGAGGGCAGTGATGGTTCTGATCACATGGTTCTGTATTTAACCAGAGCCAGTGTAGAGAGGGCAGTGATGGTTCTGATCACATGGTTCTGTATTTAACCAGAGCCAGTGTAGAGAGGCCAGTGATGGTTCTGATCACATGGTTCTGTATTTAACCAGAGCCAGTGTAGAGAGGCCAGTGATGGTTCTGATCACATGGTTCTGTATTTAACCAGAGCCAGTGTAGAGAGGCCAGTGATGGTTCTGATCACATGGTTCTGTATTTAACCAGAGCCAGTGTAGAGAGGGCAGTGATGGTTCTGATCACATGGTTCTGTATTTAACCAGAGCCAGTGTAGAGAGGCCAGTGATGGTTCTGATCACATGGTTCTGTATTTAACCAGAGCCAGTGTAGAGGCCAATGATGGTTCTGATCACATGGTTCTCAGACCCCTAGTATAGGGGTTCCTCAGTGTTTCAAATCTTTGATTGCAACTTGTTTTCATTTAGTATTCATTCATATCGTTAATAAATACATACATGAAAATGGATTTATTACATTAACGACATGAACCCTAGAATCACTATTCTAACATTATAAAAAAAAATCGGATCTACAAGCTCTAATCACAAAAAAGGGCATACTATAGTCCATGGTTTCTGACCGCATGCCATTTTTCATGATTTTGCAGGATTTGAGAAAAAGATGAAAATAATGGACCTGTAAATTACAACAAAACAAACTAAGGCACTGGTGTGGTACTTCTGGTTTACCAGAACGGGGTTCAAGTCCCTGCAGTGCTCTGCTCAATTAGTTGTAATTACATGGTTTATTTAAATTTTCTGCTCATTGTGTTGCCTTTTCATAGATGATAACCCCCAGGTTCCCTACTGTGTAGGTGGCCATTTTGAATTCTGTCAATAATTCACTTCCTGTTTAAGATTTTTTTGGGCACCCCTTCTAGGATGTCTTAAGATGATCCAAGGGACATGTGTGCCAATTTATGTTTTTTGGAGATTCTTGTGGTGTCTTTTGAGTGCTGTAGCCCATCTCAGATGGCATACTATAGCATGCCGTTTTTCATCATTTATGAGGATTTGAAGCCTTATAGCCTTCCGTCCGAAACCATGAACCGTTTTTATCCTATAGTCATAGTTTTATCCTGTAGTTTTATCATTTTTTTCCTGTAGTTTTTTCCTGTAGTTTTATCCTGTAGTTTTATCCCCTGTAGTTTCATCATGTAGTTTTATCCTGTAGTTTTATCATGTAGTTTTATCCTATAGTTTTATCCTGTAGTTTTATCCTGTAGTTTTATCATGTAGTTTTCCCTGTAGTTTTATCCTGTAGTTTTATCCTATAGTTTTATCCTGTAGTTTTATCATGTAGTTTTATCCTGTAGTTTTATCCTGTAGTTTTATCATGTAGTTTTCCCTGTAGTTTTATCCTGTAGTTTTATCAAGTAGTTTTCCCTGTATTTTTATCCTGTAGTTTTATCATGTAGTTTTCCCTGTAGTTTTATCCTGTAGTTTTATCAAGTAGTTTTATCCTGTAGTTTTATCCTGTAGTTTTCCCTGTAGTTTTATCTTTATCATATAGTTTTATCATGTATTTTTATCATGTAGTTTTATCATGTAGACTTCACCTGAAGCTGCTAAGGACAATTCCAGACCGGCATATGGTGAAGTTCATAATGGAGATGCTGTCCAACCGCAGCTTCATCCTCAGGACCAGCGACGGCAAGAGAAGCAGATTGAGGAGATTGAGAAATGGGGTGCCACAGGGGGCTGTCCTCTCACCACTGCTATTTAACATCTACATCCATTACATTCCGGAGACAAAATCCAGGCAATATGGTTACGCTGATGACCTAGCAATCATGCTGCGTCAACCAACATGGTCAGCAGTGGAAGACTGTCTTAACCTGGACATGAGCACCTTGGCCGACTACTTGCGCAAGTGGCGTCTGCAGCTCAGCACCGGGAAGACAGTGTCGGCCGCATACCATCTGTGCAACAGAGAGGCAAAGAGAGAACTGTCGGTGTCTGTTGACAACAAGCGCCTAGAGCACCAACTAGCCCCCAAGTACCTTGGGGTTCGGCTGGACAGGACACTGTCTTACAAACAACACCTGCAGGAAGTAAGAGCCAAAGTATCATCAAGGGTCTCGCTTATCCGCCGCCTCGCTGGCACAACTTGGGGAGCCTCCGCCAGGACACTACGGATTTCCACACAAGCCCTGGTGTTCTCTGCTGCAGAGTACTGTGCTCCAGTCTGGAGTAGAAGCCCACACGTGAGGAAGGTTGACCCTGTCATCAATAAGGCCCTTCGGATCGTGACTGGCTGCCTGAAGCCGACCCCGGTGCCCTACCTGCCAGTCCTAGCAGGAATTGCCCCCGCCGGCCTTCGACAAGAGGCTGCAACCCTCGCACTTGCAAGGAAAGCCAAGGAAAACGACTGGCATATCCTGCATGAGATAACAACAAAGGCAGCGCCCCCAAATAGACTCAAGTCCCGCCACCCCTATAACAGGAGAGCACAAGACATGCTTGGTTCCATCCCTGAGGACCTGTCGACAAGGGCATGGCTGGCAACCACCTGGAAGCGGGAATGGGAGTCGGCCGAGCCCACACGTCTGCACTACTACACCCAAGACCCGGGAGACGGAGTCGAAGGAGAACACCTACCACGCCGACACTGGACCCTGTTAAACCGCCTCCGTACTGGGGTCGGACGCTTCAAATCGTCTATGAAGGAGTGGGGCTTGGCAGACAGCGCAGCATGTGAGTGTGGCGAGCCTGAACAGACTGCCGACCACATAATTACCACCTGTCCTCTGTACAGACCTCCTTCAGAGGCTGGCCTCTTCCATGTGGGACCAGAGACAATGGCGTGGCTTTCTGACACTGAGCTGGACATATGACGACTCTCTCTCTCTAGGTCGTCCTCAGACGAGCCCTCCATCGTCGTTTCCAGTCATCCCGGTTCTCCATACATCTGGCCAGTTCGTTGGTACTTTGCGCTCCAGCATCGCTCTTGAGTACATCCACATATGTTAGCGTGGGACGTCCTCGTGATCGATGCCCGTGTGTTGGTTCCCAAAGCACCAGTTTGCTGGCTGGCAGTTCTTGATGCCTTTGGCAGTGTCCTGCTAGTCTCATTCTCCTGGCTGCTATTTTCTGGCTCACCCTTGGTAATCCCTCATACAGAGTCTTGTTAGTAACATGTACAGTCTTGCTGATGTTAAGTACTGCACGCAGCATTCTGGTGTAGCACCCGTCAAGGGACTTCTGCAGGGTTGGCTTCAGGGTCCAGCATTCACTGCCGTATAGGAGAACAGACTCCACTGTTGCGTAGAAGAAGCTGAGTTTGATTTGTCGGGGGAGATTAGAGTTCCATACACTGGTCATGCCATTCAGGGCCCTCCATGCAAGTGCCTTCCTCACTTTCAGATCTTGCTCGGTTGAGTTGACCCATGAGCCCAGGTACTTGAAGTCCTTGACTTCCTTCAGCACAGTGCCTCCTGTTGTTGTGAGAGGTGGATGTTCCGGTGAGATGTTATAGGTGATAACCTCAGTTTTCTTGGCATTTAGCCTAAGGCCAACATTGGCACACTCCAGCTCTACTCTGTTCAGGAGTTCCTGAGCTTGTTCCACGTTGTCGGAGAGCAGGCTGATGTCATCCGCATAGTCCAGGTCTGTCAGGACTACTTTGGGATGTCGTCTCGACCTCCTTGGTGTTAGGGTGAAACCAAGATCCTGCTCTCGTCCACTGATGGCTTTCCTGAGTGCATAGTCCAGGACTATGATGAAGAGGAAGGGAGCTAGGGTATCCCCCTGCATTACCCCAGCCCGGATATCAAACTCCTCGCTGTTGCCATCTGGGGTCACCACCTTGGCCCTTGTTCCTGCATACATGGTCTCTATTGCCCGGAGCAAGTTGGGAGGGACACCGTAGGCCTTAAGGATCTTCACCATTGTGCCTCTGTGAATCGACGATACACGAAAGAAGAAGATCATGTAGTTTTATCCTGTAGTTTTATCATGTAGTTTTATCTTTATCCTGTAGTTTTATCCTGTAGTTTTATCCTGTAGTTTTATCTTTATCCTGTAGTTTTATCATGTAGTTTTATCATGTAGTTTTATCCTGTAGTTTTATCTTTATCGTGTAGTTTTATCATGTCGTTTTATCATGTAGTTTTATCCTGTAGTTTTATCCTGTAGTTTTATCTTTATCCTGTAGTTTTATCCTGTAGTTTTATCATGTAGTTTTATCCTGTAGTTTTATCTTTATCGTGTAGTTTTATCATGTCGTTTTATCATGTAGTTTTATCATGTCGTTTTATCCTGTAGTTTTATCCTGTAGTTTTATCTTTATCGTGTAGTTTTATCCTGTAGTTTTATCTTTATCGTGTAGTTTTATCCTGTAGTTTTATCTTTATCGTGTAGTTTTATCATGTCGTTTTATCATGTCGTTTTATCCTGTAGTTTTATCTTTATCATGTAGTTTTATCTTTATCCTGTAGTTTTATCCTGTAGTTTTATCTTTATCATGTAGTTTTATCCTGTAGCTTTATCTTTATCATGTAGTTTTATCCTGTACTTTATTCCGTCCGAAACCACGAATTATAGCATGCCGTTTTTTCTCGATTTTCATCTTTCTCTCAAAACCCCAAAAATGGAGAAAAACGACATGCTATAGCCTTCCGTCCGAAACCATGAACTATAGCATGCCGTTTTTTCTCGATTTTCATCTTTCTCTCAAAACCTCAAAAATGGAGAAAAACGACATGCTATAGCCGTCCGTCCGAAACCATGAACTATAGCATGCCGTTTTTTCTCGATTTTCATCTTTCTCTCAAACTCAAAAATTGAGAAAAACGACATGCTATAGCCGTCCGTCCGAAACCATGAACTATAGCATGCTGTTTTTTCTCGATTTTCATCTTTCTCTCAAAACCTCAAAAATGGAGGAAAACGACATGCTATAGCTTTCCAACCGAAACCATGAGCATGCCAATTTTCTCGATTTTCAGCTTTCTCTCAAAACCTCAAAAATGGAGAAAAACGACATGCTATAGCCTTCCGTCCGAAACCATGAACTATAGCATGTCGTTTTTTCTCGATTTTCATCTTTCTCTCAAAACCCCAAAAATGGAGAAAAACGACATGCTATAGCCGTCGTCCGAAACCATGAACTATAGCATGCCGTTTTTTCTCGATTTTCATCTTTCTCTCAAACTCAAAAATTGAGAAAAACGACATGCTATAGCCACCGTCCGAAACCATGAACTATAGCATGCCGTTTTTTCTCGATTTTCATCTTTCTCTCAAAACCTCAAAAATTGAGAAAAACGACATGCTATAGCCTTCCGTCCGAAACCATGAACTATAGCATGCCGTTTTTTCTCGATTTTCATCTTTCATGCTATAGGGTGATAAATCATGTAACTACAACACATTGAGCAGGGCACTGCAGGGAGTTGAACCCCGTTCTGGTAAACCAGGAAGTACCACAACCAGTGCCTTAGTTTGTTTTGTGGTAATTTACAGGTCCAACAGCATCACATTCATTTACATTTCAACAGTAAAGTCATTTCACAATTTACACTGTAGGCACACGGAAAAGTGTGACGAAAAACGGAGGTTCTGAAAAAAAGGTGAAAATATCGGAAAAGCCACAGGCTATAGTACATCGTCTCGGAGAGCATGCTATAGGGTGCCATTTTTCACGATTTCGGAGGATCTGAAAAAAAGGTGGAAATCACGGAAAAGCGACAGGCTATAGTCCATCGTCTCGGAGCGCATGTTATAGGGTGCCATTGTTCACGATTTCGGAGGATCTGAAAAAAAGGTGAAAATATTGGAAAAGCGACAGGCTATAGTCCATCGTCTCGGAGCGCATGCTATAGGGTGCCATTTTTCACAACTTCGGAGGATTTGAAAAAAAGGTGAAAATCACGGAAAAGCGACAGGCTATAGTCCATCGTCTCGGAGCGCATGCTATAGGGTGCCATTTTTCACGATTTCAGAGGTTTTGAAAAAAAGGTGGAAATCACGGAAAAGCGACAGGCTATAGTCCATCGTCTCGGAGCGCATGCTATAGGGTGCCATTTTTCACGATTTCAGAGGATTTGAAAAAAAGGTGAAAATATCGGAAAGCGACAGGCTATAGTACATCGTCTCGGAGCGCATGCTATAGGGTGCCATTTTCACGATTTCGGAGGATTTGAAAAAAAGATGAAAATATCGGAAAAGCGACAGGCTATAGTCCATCGCAGAGAGAGTGACGCAGAGACAGTGACGCAGAGAGAGTGACGCAGAGACAGTGACGCAGGGAGAGTGACGCAGAGAGAGTGACGCAGAGAGAGTGACGTCTCGGAGCGCATGCTATAGGGTGCCATTTTTCACGATTTCGGAGGATTTAAAAAAAAGGTGAAATATCGGAAAAGCGACAGGCTATAGTCCATCGTCTCGGAGCGCATGCTATAGGGTGCCATTTTTCACAATTTCGGAGGATTTGAAAAAAAGGTGAGAATATCGGAATAGCGAGAGGCTATAATCCATCGTCTCGGAGCGCATGCTATAGGGTGCCATTTTTCACGATTTCGGAGGATTTAAAAAAAAGGTGAAAATATCGGAAAAGCGACAGTCCATCGTCTCGGTGCGCATGCTATAGGGTGCCATTTTTCACAATTTCGGAGGATTTAAAAAAAAAGGTGAGAATATCGGAAAAGCGAGAGGCTATAATCCATCGTCTCGGAGCGCATGCTATAGGGTGCCATTTTTCACGATTTCGGAGGATTTAAAAAAAATGTGAAAATATCGGAAAAGCGACAGGCTATAGTCCATCGTCTCGGAGCGCATGCTAGAGGGTGCCATTTTTCACGATTTCGGAGGATCTGAAAAAAAGGTGGAAATCACGGAAAAGCGACAGGCTATAGTACATTGTCTCGGAGTGCATGCTATAGGGTGCCATTTTTAACAATTTCGGAGGATTTGAAAAAAATATCGGAAAAGCGACAGGCTATAGTCCATCGTCTCGGAGCGCATGCTATAGGGTGCCATTTTTCACGATTTCGGAGGATCTGAAAAAAAGGTGGAAATCACGGAAAAGCGACAGGCTATAGTCCATGGTCTCGGAGCGCATGCTATAGGGTGCCATTTTTCACGATCTCGGAGGATTTTAAAAAAAGGTGAAAATATCGGAAAAGCGACAGGCTATAGTCTATCGTCTCGGAGCGCATGCTATAGGGTGCCATTTTTCACGATTTCGGAGGTTTTGAAAAAAAGGTGGAAATCACGGAAAAGCGACAGGCTATAGTCCATCGTCTCGGAGCGCATGCTATAGGGTGCCATTTTTCACGATTTCGGAGGTTTTGAAAAAAGGTGGAAATCACGGAAAAGCGACAGGCTATAGTCCATCGTCTCGGTGCGCATGCTATAGGGTGCCATTTTTCACGATTTCGGAGGATTTAAAAAAAAAGGTGAGAATATCGGAAAAGCGAGAGGCTATAATCCATCGTCTCGGAGCGCATGCTATAGGGTGCCATTTTTCACGATTTCGGAGGATTTAAAAAAAATGTGAAAATATCGGAAAAGCGACAGGCTATAGTCCATCGTCTCGGAGCGCATGCTAGAGGGTGCCATTTTTCACGATTTCGGAGGATCTGAAAAAAAGGTGGAAATCACGGAAAAGCGACAGGCTATAGTCCATGGTCTCGGAGCGCATGCTATAGGGTGCCATTTTTCACGATCTCGGAGGATTTAAAAAAAAGGTGAAAATATCGGAAAAGCGACAGGCTATAGTCTATCGTCTCGGAGCGCATGCTATAGGGTGCCATTTTTCACGATTTCGGAGGTTTTGAAAAAAAGGTGGAAATCACGGAAAAGCGACAGGCTATAGTCCATCGTCTCGGAGCGCATGCTATAGGGTGCCATTTTTCACGATTTCGGAGGTTTTGAAAAAAGGTGGAAATCACGGAAAAGCGACAGGCTATAGTCCATCGTCTCGGAGCGCATGCTATAGGGTGCCATTTTTCACGATTTCAGAGGTTTTGAAAAAAAGGTGGAAATCACGGAAAAGCGACAGGCTATAGTCCATCGTCTCGGAGCGCATGCTATAGGGTGCCATTTTTAACGATTTCAGAGGATTTGAAAAAAAGATGAAAATATCGGAAAAGCGACAGGCTATAGTCCATCGCAGAGAGAGTGACGCAGAGACAGTGACGCAGAGAGAGTGACGCAGAGACAGTGACGCAGGGAGAGTGACGCAGAGAGAGTGACGCAGGGAGAGTGACGCAGAGAGAGTGACGCAGGGAGAGCGACGCAGAGAGAGTGACGCAGAGAGAGTGACGTCTCGGAGCGCATGCTATAGGGTGCCATTTTTCACGATTTCGGAGGATTTAAAAAAAAGGTGAAAATATCGGAAAAGCGACAGGCTATAGTCCATCGTCTCGGAGCGCATGCTTTAGGGTGCCATTTTTCACAATTTCGGAGGATTTGAAAAAAAGGTGAGAATATCGGAAAAGCGAGAGGCTATAATCCATCGTCTCGGAGCGCATGCTATAGGGTGCCATTTTTCACAATTTCGGAGGATTTGAAAAAAAGGTAAAAATATCGGAAAAGCGACAGGCTATAGTCCATCGTCTCAGAGCGCATGCTATAGGGTGCCATTTTTCACGATTTCGGAGAATCTGAAAAAAGGTGGAAATCACGGAAAAGCGACAGGCTATAGTCCATCATCTCGGAGCGCATGCTAGAGGGTGCCATTTTTCACGATTTCGGAGGATTTGAAAAAAAGGTGAAAATATCGGAAAAGCGACAGGCTATAGTTCATCGCAGTGAGAGTGACGTAGAGAGAGTGACGCAGGGAGAGTGACGCAGAGAGAGTGACGTCTCGGAGCGCATGCTATAGGGTGCCATTTTTCACAATTTCGGAGGATTTGAAAAAAAGGTGGAAATCACGGAAAAGCGACAGGCTATAGTCCATCGCAGAGAGAGTGACGCAGAGACAGTGGCGCAGAGAGAGTGACGCAGGGAGAGTGACGCAGGGAGAGTGACGCAGAGAGAGTGACGTCTCGGAGCGCATGCTATAGGGTGCCATTTTTCACGATCTCGGAGGATTTAAAAAAAAGGTGGAAATCACGGAAAAGCGACAGGCTATAGTCCATCGCAGAGAGAGTGACGCAGAGACAGTGGCGCAGAGAGAGTGACGCAGGGAGAGTGACGCAGGGAGAGTGACGCAGAGAGAGTGACGTCTCGGAGCGCATGCTATAGGGTGCCATTTTTCACGATCTCGGAGGATTTAAAAAAAAGGTGAAAATATCGGAAAAGCGACAGGCTATAGTCCATTGTCTCGGAGCGCATGCTATAGGGTGCCATTTTTCACGATTTCAGAGGTTTTGAAAAAAAGGTGAAAATATCGGAAAAGCGACAGGCTATATATAGTCCATCGTCTCGGAGCGCATGCTATAGGGTGCCATTTTTCACGATTTCGGAGGATCTGAAAAAAAGGTGGAAATCACGGAAAAGCGATAGGCTATAGTCCATCGTCTCAGAGCGCATGCTATAGGGTGCCATTTTTCACGATTTCGGAGGATCTGAAAAAAAGGTGGAAATCACGGAAAAGAGACAGGCTATAGTACATCGTCTCGGAGCGCATGCTATAGGGTGCCATTTTTCACGACCTCGGAGGATTTAAAAAAAAGGTGAAAATATCGGAAAAGCGACAGTCTATAGTCCATCGTCTCGGAGCGCATGCTATAGGGTGCCATTTTTCACGATTTCGGAGATTTTGAAAAAAAGGTGGAAATCACGGAAAAGCGACAGGCTATAGTCCATCGTCTCGGAGCGCATGCTATAGGGTGCCATTTTTCACAATTTCGGAGGATTTGAAAAAAAGGTGAAAATATCGGAAAAGCGACAGGCTATAGTACATCGCCTCGGAGCGCATGCTATAGGGTGCCATT
Source organism: Electrona antarctica (assembly GCF_951216825.1). Lineage (NCBI taxonomy): Eukaryota > Metazoa > Chordata > Actinopteri > Myctophiformes > Myctophidae > Electrona > Electrona antarctica. Next base: position 51,148,295 of record NC_136794.1, read on the forward strand.
TTTCACGATTTCGGAGATTTTGAAAAAAAGGTGGAAATCACGGAAAAGCGATAGGCTATAGTCCATCGTCTCAGAGCGCATGCTATAGGGTGCCATTTTTCACGATTTCGGAGGATCTGAAAAAAAGGTGGAAATCACGGAAAAGAGACAGGCTATAGTACATCGTCTCGGAGCGCATGCTATAGGGTGCCATTTTTCACGACCTCGGAGGATTTAAAAAAAAAGGTGAAAATATCGGAAAAGCGACAGTCTATAGTCCATCGTCTCAGAGCGCATGCTATAGGGTGCCATTTTTCACGATTTCGGAGATTTTGAAAAAAAGGTGGAAATCACGGAAAAGCGACAGGCTATAGTCCATCGTCCCGGAGCGCATGCTATAGGGTGCCATTTTTCACGATTTCGGAGGATCTGAAAAAAAGTTGGAAATCACACAAAAGCGACAGGCTATAGTCCATCGTCTCGGAGCGCATGCTATAGGGTGCCATTTTTCACAATTTCGGAGGATTTAAAAAAAAGGTGAAAATATCGGAAAAGCGACAGGCTATAGTCCATCGTCTCGGAGCGCATGCTATAGGGTGCCATTTTTCACGATTTCGGAGGATTTGAAAAAAAGGTGGAAATCACGGAAAAGCGACAGGCTATAGTCCATCGTCCCGGAGCGCATGCTATAGGGTGCCATTTTTCACGATTTCGGAGGATCTGAAAAAAAGTTGGAAATCACACAAAAGCGACAGGCTATAGTCCATCGTCTCGGAGCGCATGCTATAGGGTGCCATTTTTCACAATTTCGGAGGATTTAAAAAAAAGGTGAAAATATCGGAAAAGCGACAGGCTATAGTCCATCGTCTCGGAGCGCATGCTATAGGGTGCCATTTTTCACGATTTCGGAGGATCTGAAAAAAAGGTGGAAATCACGGAAAAGCGACAGGCTATAGTCCATCGTCTCGGAGCGCATGCTATAGGGTGCCATTTTTCACGATTTCGGAGGTTTTGAAAAAAAGGTGGAAATCACGGAAAAGCGACAGGCTATAGTCCATCGTCTCGGAGCGCATGCTATAGGGTGCCATTTTTCACGATTTCGGAGGATTTAAAAAAAAAGGTGAAAATATCGGAAAAGCGACAGGCTATAGTCCATCGTCTCGGAGCGCATGCTATAGGGTGCCATTTTTCACGATTTCGGAGGATCTGAAAAAAAGGTGGAAATCACGGAAAAGCGACAGGCTATAGTACATCGTCTCGGAGCGCATGCTATAGGGTGCCATTTTTAACGATTACGGAGGATTTTAAAAAAAAAGGTGAAAATATCGGAAAAGCGACAGGCTATAGTCCATCGTCTCGGAGCGCATGCTATAGGGTGCCATTTTTCACGATTTCGGAGGATCTGAAAAAAAGGTGGAAATCACGGAAAAGCGACAGGCTATAGTCCATCGTCTCGGAGCGCATGCTATAGGGTGCCATTTTTCACGATTTCGGAGGTTTTGAAAAAAAGGTGGAAATCACGGAAAAGCGACAGGCTATAGTCCATTGTCTCGGAGCGCATGCTATAGGGTGCCATTTTTCACGATTTCGGAGGATTTAAAAAAAAGGTGAAAATATCGGAAAAGCGACAGGCTATAGTCCATCGTCTCGGAGCGCATGCTATAGGGTGCCATTTTTAACGATTTCGGAGGATTTAAAAAAAAGGTGAAAATATCGGAAAAGCGACAGGCTATAGTCCATCGTCTCGGAGCGCATGCTATAGGGTGCCATTTTTAACGATTACGGAGGATTTAAAAAAAAGGTGAAAATATCGGAAAAGCGATAGGCTATAGTCCATCGTCTCAGAGCGCATGCTATAGGGTGCCATTTTTCACGATTTCGGAGGATCTGAAAAAAAGTTGGAAATCACGGAAAAGCGACAGGCTATAGTACATCGTCTCGGAGCGCATGCTATAGGGTGCCATTTTTCACGATCTCGGAGGATTTAAAAAAAAGGTGAAAATATCAGAAAAGCGACAGGCTATAGTCCATCGTCTCGGAGCGCATGCTACAGGGTGCCATTTTTCACAATTTCGGAGGTTTTGAAAAAAAGGTGGAAATCACGGAAAAGCGACAGGCTATAGTCCATCGTCTCGGAGCGCATGCTATAGGGTGCCATTTTTCACAATTTCGGAGGATTTGAAAAAAAGGTGAAAATATCGGAAAAGCGACAGGCTATAGTCCATCGTCTCGGAGCGCATGCTATAGGGTGCCATTTTTCACGATTTCGGAGGTTTTGAAAAAAAGGTGGAAATCACGGAAAAGCGACAGGCTATAGTCCATCGTCTCGGAGCGCATGCTATAGGGTGCCATTTTTCACGATTTCGGAGGATTTAAAAAAAAAGGTGAAAATATCGGAAAAGCGACAGGCTATAGTCCATCGTCTCGGAGCGCATGCTATAGGGTGCCATTTTTCACGATTTCGGAGGATCTGAAAAAAAGGTGGAAATCACGGAAAAGCGACAGGCTATAGTACATCGTCTCGGAACGCATGCTATAGGGTGCCATTTTTAACGATTTCGGAGGATTTAAAAAAAAGGTGAAAATATCGGAAAAGCGACAGGCTATAGTCCATCGTCTCGGAGCGCATGCTATAGGGTGCCATTTTTCACGATTTCGGAGGTTTTGAAAAAAAGGTGGAAATCACGGAAAAGCGACAGGCTATAGTCCATCGTCTCGGAGCGCATGCTATAGGGTGCCATTTTTCACAATTTCGGAGGATTTTAAAAAAAGGTGAAAATATCGGAAAAGCGACAGGCTATAGTCCATCGTCTCGGAGCGCATGCTATAGGGTGCCATTTTTCCCGATTTCGGAGGTTTTGAAAAAAAGGTGGAAATCACGGAAAAGCGACAGGCTATAGTCCATCGTCCCGGAGCGCATGCTATAGGGTGCCATTTTTCACGATTTCGGAGGATCTGAAAAAAAGTTGGAAATCACACAAAAGCGACAGGCTATAGTCCATCGTCTCGGAGCGCATGCTATAGGGTGCCATTTTTCACGATTTCGGAGGATCTGAAAAAAAGGTGGAAATCACGGAAAAGCGACAGGCTATAGTCCATCGTCTCGGAGCGCATGCTATAGGGTGCCATTTTTCACGATTTCGGAGGTTTTGAAAAAAAGGTGGAAATCACGGAAAAGCGACAGGCTATAGTCCATCGTCTCGGAGCGCATGCTATAGGGTGCCATTTTTCACGATTTCGGAGGATTTAAAAAAAAAGGTGAAAATATCGGAAAAGCGACAGGCTATAGTCCATCGTCTCGGAGCGCATGCTATAGGGTGCCATTTTTCACGATTTCGGAGGATCTGAAAAAAAGGTGGAAATCACGGAAAAGCGACAGGCTATAGTACATCGTCTCGGAGCGCATGCTATAGGGTGCCATTTTTAACGATTACGGAGGATTTTAAAAAAAAAGGTGAAAATATCGGAAAAGCGACAGGCTATAGTCCATCGTCTCGGAGCGCATGCTATAGGGTGCCATTTTTCACGATTTCGGAGGATCTGAAAAAAAGGTGGAAATCACGGAAAAGCGACAGGCTATAGTCCATCGTCTCGGAGCGCATGCTATAGGGTGCCATTTTTCACGATTTCGGAGGTTTTGAAAAAAAGGTGGAAATCACGGAAAAGCGACAGGCTATAGTCCATTGTCTCGGAGCGCATGCTATAGGGTGCCATTTTTCACGATTTCGGAGGATTTAAAAAAAAGGTGAAAATATCGGAAAAGCGACAGGCTATAGTCCATCGTCTCGGAGCGCATGCTATAGGGTGCCATTTTTAACGATTTCGGAGGATTTAAAAAAAAGGTGAAAATATCGGAAAAGCGACAGGCTATAGTCCATCGTCTCGGAGCGCATGCTATAGGGTGCCATTTTTAACGATTACGGAGGATTTAAAAAAAAGGTGAAAATATCGGAAAAGCGATAGGCTATAGTCCATCGTCTCAGAGCGCATGCTATAGGGTGCCATTTTTCACGATTTCGGAGGATCTGAAAAAAAGTTGGAAATCACGGAAAAGCGACAGGCTATAGTCCATCGTCTCGGAGCGCATGCTACAGGGTGCCATTTTTCACAATTTCGGAGGTTTTGAAAAAAAGGTGGAAATCACGGAAAAGCGACAGGCTATAGTCCATCGTCTCGGAGCGCATGCTATAGGGTGCCATTTTTCACAATTTCGGAGGATTTGAAAAAAAGGTGAAAATATCGGAAAAGCGACAGGCTATAGTCCATCGTCTCGGAGCGCATGCTATAGGGTGCCATTTTTCACGATTTCGGAGGTTTTGAAAAAAAGGTGGAAATCACGGAAAAGCGACAGGCTATAGTCCATCGTCTCGGAGCGCATGCTATAGGGTGCCATTTTTCACGATTTCGGAGGATTTAAAAAAAAAGGTGAAAATATCGGAAAAGCGACAGGCTATAGTCCATCGTCTCGGAACGCATGCTATAGGGTGCCATTTTTAACGATTTCGGAGGATTTAAAAAAAAGGTGAAAATATCGGAAAAGCGACAGGCTATAGTCCATCGTCTCGGAGCGCATGCTATAGGGTGCCATTTTTCACGATTTCGGAGGTTTTGAAAAAAAGGTGGAAATCACGGAAAAGCGACAGGCTATAGTCCATCGTCTCGGAGCGCATGCTATAGGGTGCCATTTTTCACAATTTCGGAGGATTTGAAAAAAAGGTGAGAATATCGGAAAAGCGACAGGCTATAGTCCATCGTCTCGGAGCGCATGCTATAGGGTGCCATTTTTCACGATTTCGGAGGTTTTGAAAAAAAGGTGGAAATCACGGAAAAGCGACAGGCTATAGTCCATCGTCTCGGAGCGCATGCTATAGGGTGCCATTTTTCACGATTTCGGAGGATCTGAAAAAAAGGTGGAAATCACGGAAAAGCGACAGGCTATAGTACATCGTCTTGGAGCGCATGCTATAGGGTGCCATTTTAACGATTTCGGAGGATTTAAAAAAAAGGTGAAAATATCGGAAAAGCGATAGGCTATAGTCCATCGTCTCAGAGCGCATGCTATAGGGTGCCATTTTTCACGATTTCGGAGGATCTGAAAAAAAGTTGGAAATCACGGAAAAGCGACAGGCTATAGTACATCGTCTCGGAGCGCATGCTATAGGGTGCCATTTTTCACGATCTCGGAGGATTTAAAAAAAAAGGTGAAAATCACGGAAAAGCGACAGGCTATAGTCCATCGTCTCGGAGCGCATGCTATAGGGTGCCATTTTTCACGATTTCGGAGGATTTAAAAAAAAAGTGAAAATATCGGAAAAGCGACAGGCTATAGTCCATCGTCTCGGAGCGCATGCTATAGGGTGCCATTTTTCACGATTTCGGAGGATCTGAAAAAAAGGTGGAAATCACGGAAAAGCGACAGGCTATAGTACATCGTCTCGGAGCGCATGCTATTGGGTGCCATTTTTAACGATTTCGGAGGATTTTAAAAAAAGGTGAAAATATCGGAAAAGCGACAGGCTATAGTCCATCGTCTCGGAGCGCATGCTATAGGGTGCCATTTTTCACGATTTCGGAGGTTTTGAAAAAAAGGTGGAAATCACGGAAAAGCGACAGGCTATAGTCCATCGTCTCGGAGCGCATGCTATAGGGTGCCATTTTTCACGATTTCGGAGGTTTTGAAAAAAAGGTGGAAATCACGGAAAAGCGACAGGCTATAGTCCATCGTCTCGGAGCGCATGCTATAGGGTGCCATTTTTCACGATTTCGGAGGTTTTGAAAAAAAGGTGAAAATATCGGAAAAGCGACAGGCTATAGTCCATCGTCTCGGAGCGCATGCTATAGGGTGCCATTTTTCACGATTTCGGAGGATTTAAAAAAAAAGGTGAAAATATCGGAAAAGCGACAGGCTATAGTCCATCGTCTCGGAGCGCATGCTATAGGGTGCCATTTTTCACGATTTCGGAGGATCTGAAAAAAAGGTGGAAATCACGGAAAAGCGACAGGCTATAGTACATCGTCTCGGAACGCATGCTATAGGGTGCCATTTTTAACGATTTCGGAGGATTTAAAAAAAAGGTGAAAATATCGGAAAAGCGACAGGCTATAGTCCATCGTCTCGGAGCGCATGCTATAGGGTGCCATTTTTCACGATTTCGGAGGTTTTGAAAAAAAGGTGGAAATCACGGAAAAGCGACAGGCTATAGTCCATCGTCTCGGAGCGCATGCTATAGGGTGCCATTTTTCACAATTTCGGAGGATTTGAAAAAAAAGGTGAAAATATCGGAAAAGCGACAGGCTATAGTCCATCGTCTCAGAGCGCATGCTATAGGGTGCCATTTTTCACGATTTCGGAGGATCTGAAAAAAAGTTGGAAATCACGGAAAAGCGACAGGCTATAGTACATCGTCTCGGAGCGCATGCTATAGGGTGCCATTTTTCACGATCTCGGAGGATTTAAAAAAAAGGTGAAAATCACAGAAAAGCGACAGGCTATAGTCCATCGTCTCGGAGCGCATGCTATAGGGGGCCATTTTTCACGATTTTGGAGGATTAAAAAAAAAAGGTGAAAATATCGGAAAAGCGACAGGCTATAGTCCATCGTCTCGGAGCGCATGCTATAGGGTGCCATTTTTCACGATTTCGGAGGATCTGAAAAAAAGGTGGAAATCACGGAAAAGCGACAGGCTATAGTACATCGTCTCGGAGCGCATGCTATTGGGTGCCATTTTTAACGATTTCGGAGGATTTAAAAAAAAGGTGAAAATATCGGAAAAGCGACAGGCTATAGTCCATCGTCTCGGAGCGCATGCTATAGGGTGCCATTTTTCACGATTTCGGAGGTTTTGAAAAAAAGGTGGAAATCACGGAAAAGCGACAGGCTATAGTCCATCGTCTCGGAGCGCATGCTATAGGGTGCCATTTTTCACGATTTCGGAGGATCTGAAAAAAAGGTGGAAATCACGGAAAAGCGACAGGCTATAGTACATCGTCTCGGAGCGCATGCTATTGGGTGCCATTTTTAACGATTTCGGAGGATTTTAAAAAAAGGTGAAAATATCGGAAAAGCGACAGGCTATAGTCCATCGTCTCGGAGCGCATGCTATAGGGTGCCATTTTTCCCGATTTCGGAGGTTTTGAAAAAAAGGTGGAAATCACGGAAAAGCGACAGGCTATAGTCCATCGTCTCGGAGCGCATGCTATAGGGTGCCATTTTTCACGATTTCGGAGGTTTTGAAAAAAAGGTGGAAATCACGGAAAAGCGACAGGCTATAGTCCATCGTCTCGGAGCGCATGCTATAGGGTGCCATTTTTCACAATTTCGGAGGATTTGAAAAAAAAGGTGAAAATATCGGAAAAGCGACAGGCTATAGTCCATCGTCTCAGAGCGCATGCTATAGGGTGCCATTTTTCACGATTTCGGAGGATCTGAAAAAAAGTTGGAAATCACGGAAAAGCGACAGGCTATAGTACATCGTCTCGGAGCGCATGCTATAGGGTGCCATTTTTCACGATCTCGGAGGATTTAAAAAAAAGGTGAAAATCACGGAAAAGCGACAGGCTATAGTCCATCGTCTCGGAGCGCATGCTATAGGGGGCCATTTTTCACGATTTTGGAGGATTAAAAAAAAAAGGTGAAAATATCGGAAAAGCGACAGGCTATAGTCCATCGTCTCGGAGCGCATGCTATAGGGTGCCATTTTTCACGATTTCGGAGGATCTGAAAAAAAGGTGGAAATCACGGAAAAGCGACAGGCTATAGTACATCGTCTCGGAGCGCATGCTATTGGGTGCCATTTTTAACGATTTCGGAGGATTTAAAAAAAAGGTGAAAATATCGGAAAAGCGACAGGCTATAGTCCATCGTCTCGGAGCGCATGCTATAGGGTGCCATTTTTCACGATTTCGGAGGTTTTGAAAAAAAGGTGGAAATCACGGAAAAGCGACAGGCTATAGTCCATCGTCTCGGAGCGCATGCTATAGGGTGCCATTTTTCACGATTTCGGAGGATCTGAAAAAAAGGTGGAAATCACGGAAAAGCGACAGGCTATAGTACATCGTCTCGGAGCGCATGCTATTGGGTGCCATTTTTAACGATTTCGGAGGATTTTAAAAAAAGGTGAAAATATCGGAAAAGCGACAGGCTATAGTCCATCGTCTCGGAGCGCATGCTATAGGGTGCCATTTTTCCCGATTTCGGAGGTTTTGAAAAAAAGGTGGAAATCACGGAAAAGCGACAGGCTATAGTCCATCGTCTCGGAGCGCATGCTATAGGGTGCCATTTTTCACGATTTCGGAGGTTTTGAAAAAAAGGTGGAAATCACGGAAAAGCGACAGGCTATAGTCCATCGTCTCGGAGCGCATGCTATAGGGTGCCATTTTTCACAATTTCGGAGGATTTGAAAAAAAGGTGAAAATATCGGAAAAGCGACAGGCTATAGTCCATCGTCTCGGAGCGCATGCTATAGGGTGCCATTTTTCACGATTTCGGAGGTTTTGAAAAAAAGGTGGAAATCACGGAAAAGCGACAGGCTATAGTCCATCGTCTTGGAGCGCATGCTATAGGGTGCCATTTTTAACGATTTCGGAGGATTTAAAAAAAAGGTGAAAATATCGGAAAAGCGATAGGCTATAGTCCATCGTCTCAGAGCGCATGCTATAGGGTGCCATTTTTCACGATTTCGGAGGATCTGAAAAAAAGTTGGAAATCACGGAAAAGCGACAGGCTATAGTACATCGTCTCGGAGCGCATGCTATAGGGTGCCATTTTTCACGATCTCGGAGGATTTAAAAAAAAGGTGAAAATCACGGAAAAGCGACAGGCTATAGTCCATCGTCTCGGAGCGCATGCTATAGGGGGCCATTTTTCACGATTTCGGAGGATTAAAAAAAAAAGGTGAAAATATCGGAAAAGCGACAGGCTATAGTCCATCGTCTCGGAGCGCATGCTATAGGGTGCCATTTTTCACGATTTCGGAGGATCTGAAAAAAAGGTGGAAATCACGGAAAAGCGACAGGCTATAGTACATCGTCTCGGAGCGCATGCTATTGGGTGCCATTTTTAACGATTTCGGAGGATTTTAAAAAAAGGTGAAAATATCGGAAAAGCGACAGGCTATAGTCCATCGTCTCGGAGCGCATGCTATAGGGTGCCATTTTTCACGATTTCGGAGGTTTTGAAAAAAAGGTGGAAATCACGGAAAAGCGACAGGCTATAGTCCATCGTCTCGGAGCGCATGCTATAGGGTGCCATTTTTCACGATTTCGGAGGTTTTGAAAAAAAGGTGGAAATCACGGAAAAGCGACAGGCTATAGTCCATCGTCTCGGAGCGCATGCTATAGGGTGCCATTTTTCACAATTTCGGAGGATTTGAAAAAAAGGTGAAAATATCGGAAAAGCGACAGGCTATAGTCCATCGTCTCAGAGCGCATGCTATAGGGTGCCATTTTTCACGATTTCGGAGGATCTGAAAAAAAGTTGGAAATCACGGAAAAGCGACAGGCTATAGTACATCGTCTCGGAGCGCATGCTATAGGGTGCCATTTTTCACGATCTCGGAGGATTTAAAAAAAAGGTGAAAATATCGGAAAAGCGACAGGCTATAGTCCATCGTCTCGGAGCGCATGCTATAGGGTGCCATTTTTCACAATTTCGGAGGATTTGAAAAAAAGGTGAAAATATCGGAAAAGCGACAGGCTATAGTCCATCGTCTCGGAGCGCATGCTATAGGGTGCCATTTTTCACGATTTCGGAGGTTTTGAAAAAAAGGTGGAAATCACGGAAAAGCGACAGGCTATAGTCCATCGTCTCGGAGCGCATGCTATAGGGTGCCATTTTTCACGATTTCGGAGGTTTTGAAAAAAAGGTGAAAATATCGGAAAAGCGACAGGCTATAGTCCATCGTCTCGGAGCGCATGCTATAGGGTGCCATTTTTCACGATTTCGGAGGATTTAAAAAAAAGGTGAAAATATCGGAAAAGCGACAGGCTATAGTCCATCGTCTCGGAGCGCATGCTATAGGGTGCCATTTTTCACGATTTCGGAGGATCTGAAAAAAAGGTGGAAATCACGGAAAAGCGACAGGCTATAGTACATCGTCTCGGAGCGCATGCTATAGGGTGCCATTTTTCACGATTTCGGAGGTTTTGAAAAAAAGGTGGAAATCACGGAAAAGCGACAGGCTATAGTCCATCGTCTCGGAGCGCATGCTATAGGGTGCCATTTTTCACGATTTCGGAGGTTTTGAAAAAAAGGTGGAAATCACGGAAAAGCGACAGGCTATAGTCCATCGTCTCGGAGCGCATGCTATAGGGTGCCATTTTTCACAATTTCGGAGGATTTGAAAAAAAGGTGAAAATATCGGAAAAGCGACAGGCTATAGTCCATCGTCTCGGAGCGCATGCTATAGGGTGCCATTTTTCACGATTTCGGAGGTTTTGAAAAAAAGGTGGAAATCACGGAAAAGCGACAGGCTATAGTCCATCGTCTCGGAGCGCATGCTATAGGGTGCCATTTTTCACGATTTCGGAGGATTTAAAAAAAAGGTGAAAATATCGGAAAAGCGACAGGCTATAGTCCATCGTCTCGGAGCGCATGCTATAGGGTGCCATTTTTCACAATTTCGGAGGATTTGAAAAAAAGGTGAAAATATCGGAAAAGCGACAGGCTATAGTCCATCGTCTCGGAGCGCATGCTATAGGGTGCCATTTTTCACGATTTCGGAGGTTTTGAAAAAAAGGTGGAAATCACGGAAAAGCGGCAGGCTATAGTCCATCGTCTCGGAGCGCATGCTATAGGGTGCCATTTTTCACGATTTCGGAGGTTTTGAAAAAAAGGTGAAAATATCGGAAAAGCGACAGGCTATAGTCCATCGTCTCGGAGCGCATGCTATAGGGTGCCATTTTTCACGATTTCGGAGGTTTTGAAAAAAAGGTGGAAATCACGGAAAAGCGACAGGCTATAGTCCATCGTCTCGGAGCGCATGCTATAGGGTGCCATTTTTCACGATTTCGGAGGATCTGAAAAAAAGGTGGAAATCACGGAAAAGCGACAGGCTATAGTACATCGTCTCGGAGCGCATGCTATTGGGTGCCATTTTTAACGATTTCGGAGGATTTTAAAAAAAGGTGAAAATATCGGAAAAGCGACAGGCTATAGTCCATCGTCTCGGAGCGCATGCTATAGGGTGCCATTTTTCACGATTTCGGAGGTTTTGAAAAAAAGGTGGAAATCACGGAAAAGCGACAGGCTATAGTCCATCGTCTCGGAGCGCATGCTATAGGGTGCCATTTTTCACGATTTCGGAGGTTTTGAAAAAAAGGTGGAAATCACGGAAAAGCGACAGGCTATAGTCCATCGTCTCGGAGCGCATGCTATAGGGTGCCATTTTTCACAATTTCGGAGGATTTGAAAAAAAGGTGAAAATATCGGAAAAGCGACAGGCTATAGTCCATCGTCTCAGAGCGCATGCTATAGGGTGCCATTTTTCACGATTTCGGAGGATCTGAAAAAAAGTTGGAAATCACGGAAAAGCGACAGGCTATAGTACATCGTCTCGGAGCGCATGCTATAGGGTGCCATTTTTCACGATCTCGGAGGATTTAAAAAAAAGGTGAAAATATCGGAAAAGCGACAGGCTATAGTCCATCGTCTCGGAGCGCATGCTATAGGGTGCCATTTTTCACAATTTCGGAGGATTTGAAAAAAAGGTGAAAATATCGGAAAAGCGACAGGCTATAGTCCATCGTCTCGGAGCGCATGCTATAGGGTGCCATTTTTCACGATTTCGGAGGTTTTGAAAAAAAGGTGGAAATCACGGAAAAGCGACAGGCTATAGTCCATCGTCTCGGAGCGCATGCTATAGGGTGCCATTTTTCACGATTTCGGAGGTTTTGAAAAAAAGGTGAAAATATCGGAAAAGCGACAGGCTATAGTCCATCGTCTCGGAGCGCATGCTATAGGGTGCCATTTTTCACGATTTCGGAGGATTTAAAAAAAAGGTGAAAATATCGGAAAAGCGACAGGCTATAGTCCATCGTCTCGGAGCGCATGCTATAGGGTGCCATTTTTCACGATTTCGGAGGATCTGAAAAAAAGGTGGAAATCACGGAAAAGCGACAGGCTATAGTACATCGTCTCGGAGCGCATGCTATAGGGTGCCATTTTTAACGATTTCGGAGGATTTAAAAAGAAGGTGAAAATATCGGAAAAGCGACAGGCTATAGTCCATCGTCTCGGAGCGCATGCTATAGGGTGCCATTTTTCACGATTTCGGAGGTTTTGAAAAAAAGGTGGAAATCACGGAAAAGCGACAGGCTATAGTCCATCGTCTCGGAGCGCATGCTATAGGGTGCCATTTTTCACGATTTCGGAGGTTTTGAAAAAAAGGTGGAAATCACGGAAAAGCGACAGGCTATAGTCCATCGTCTCGGAGCGCATGCTATAGGGTGCCATTTTTCACAATTTCGGAGGATTTGAAAAAAAGGTGAAAATATCGGAAAAGCGACAGGCTATAGTCCATCGTCTCGGAGCGCATGCTATAGGGTGCCATTTTTCACGATTTCGGAGGTTTTGAAAAAAAGGTGGAAATCACGGAAAAGCGACAGGCTATAGTCCATCGTCTCGGAGCGCATGCTATAGGGTGCCATTTTTCACGATTTCGGAGGATTTAAAAAAAAGGTGAAAATATCGGAAAAGCGACAGGCTATAGTCCATCGTCTCGGAGCGCATGCTATAGGGTGCCATTTTTCACAATTTCGGAGGATTTGAAAAAAAGGTGAAAATATCGGAAAAGCGACAGGCTATAGTCCATCGTCTCGGAGCGCATGCTATAGGGTGCCATTTTTCACGATTTCGGAGGTTTTGAAAAAAAGGTGGAAATCACGGAAAAGCGGCAGGCTATAGTCCATCGTCTCGGAGCGCATGCTATAGGGTGCCATTTTTCACGATTTCGGAGGTTTTGAAAAAAAGGTGAAAATATCGGAAAAGCGACAGGCTATAGTCCATCGTCTCGGAGCGCATGCTATAGGGTGCCATTTTTCACGATTTCGGAGGTTTTGAAAAAAAGGTGGAAATCACGGAAAAGCGACAGGCTATAGTCCATCGTCTCGGAGCGCATGCTATAGGGTGCCATTTTTCACGATTTCGGAGGTTTTGAAAAAAAGGTGAAAATATCGGAAAAGCGACAGGCTATAGTCCATCGTCTCGGAGCGCATGCTATAGGGTGCCATTTTTCACGATTTCGGAGGATTTAAAAAAAAGGTGAAAATATCGGAAAAGCGACAGGCTATAGTACATCGTCTTGGAGCGCATGCTATAGGGTGCCATTTTTAACGATTTCGGAGGATTTAAAAAAAAAGGTGAAAATATCGGAAAAGCGATAGGCTATAGTCCATCGTCTCAGAGCGCATGCTATAGGGTGCCATTTTTCACGATTTCGGAGGATCTGAAAAAAAGTTGGAAATCACGGAAAAGCGACAGGCTATAGTACATCGTCTCGGAGCGCATGCTATAGGGTGCCATTTTTCACGATCTCGGAGGATTTAAAAAAAAGGTGAAAATCACGGAAAAGCGACAGGCTATAGTCCATCGTCTCGGAGCGCATGCTATAGGGGGCCATTTTTCACGATTTCGGAGGATTAAAAAAAAAAGGTGAAAATATCGGAAAAGCGACAGGCTATAGTCCATCGTCTCGGAGCGCATACTATAGGGTGCCATTTTTCACGATTTCGGAGGATCTGAAAAAAAGGTGGAAATCACGGAAAAGCGACAGGCTATAGTACATCGTCTCGGAGCGCATGCTATTGGGTGCCATTTTTAACGATTTCGGAGGATTTAAAAAAAAGGTGAAAATATCGGAAAAGCGACAGGCTATAGTCCATCGTCTCGGAGCGCATGCTATAGGGTGCCATTTTTCACGATTTCGGAGGTTTTGAAAAAAAGGTGGAAATCACGGAAAAGCGACAGGCTATAGTCCATCGTCTCGGAGCGCATGCTATAGGGTGCCATTTTTCACGATTTCGGAGGTTTTGAAAAAAAGGTGGAAATCACGGAAAAGCGACAGGCTATAGTCCATCGTCTCGGAGCGCATGCTATAGGGTGCCATTTTTCACGATTTCGGAGGTTTTGAAAAAAAGGTGGAAATCACGGAAAAGCGACAGGCTATAGTCCATCGTCTCGGAGCGCATGCTATAGGGTGCCATTTTTCACGATTTCGGAGGATCTGAAAAAAAGTTGGAAATCACGGAAAAGCGACAGGCTATAGTACATCGTCTCGGAGCGCATGCTATAGGGTGCCATTTTTCACGATCTCGGAGGATTTAAAAAAAAAGGTGAAAATATCGGAAAAGCGACAGGCTATAGTCCATCGTCTCGGAGCGCATGCTATAGGGTGCCATTTTTCACAATTTCGGAGGATTTGAAAAAAAAGGTGAAAATATCGGAAAAGCGACAGGCTATAGTCCATCGTCTCGGAGCGCATGCTATAGGTTGCCATTTTTCACGATTTCGGAGGTTTTGAAAAAAAGGTGGAAATCACGGAAAAGCGACAGGCTATAGTCCATCGTCTCGGAGCGCATGCTATAGGGTGCCATTTTTCACGATTTCGGAGGATCTGAAAAAAAGGTGGAAATCACGGAAAAGCGACAGGCTATAGTACATCGTCTCGGAGCGCATGCTATTGGGTGCCATTTTTAACGATTTCGGAGGATTTTAAAAAAAGGTGAAAATATCGGAAAAGCGACAGGCTATAGTCCATCGTCTCGGAGCGCATGCTATAGGGTGCCATTTTTCACGATTTCGGAGGTTTTGAAAAAAAGGTGGAAATCACGGAAAAGCGACAGGCTATAGTCCATCGTCTCGGAGCGCATGCTATAGGGTGCCATTTTTCACGATTTCGGAGGTTTTGAAAAAAAGGTGGAAATCACGGAAAAGCGACAGGCTATAGTCCATCGTCTCGGAGCGCATGCTATAGGGTGCCATTTTTCACAATTTCGGAGGATTTGAAAAAAAGGTGAAAATATCGGAAAAGCGACAGGCTATAGTCCATCGTCTCAGAGCGCATGCTATAGGGTGCCATTTTTCACGATTTCGGAGGATCTGAAAAAAAGTTGGAAATCACGGAAAAGCGACAGGCTATAGTACATCGTCTCGGAGCGCATGCTATAGGGTGCCATTTTTCACGATCTCGGAGGATTTAAAAAAAAGGTGAAAATATCGGAAAAGCGACAGGCTATAGTCCATCGTCTCGGAGCGCATGTTATAGGGTGCCATTTTTCACAATTTCGGAGGATTTGAAAAAAAGGTGAAAATATCGGAAAAGCGACAGGCTATAGTCCATCGTCTCGGAGCGCATGCTATAGGGTGCCATTTTTCACGATTTCGGAGGTTTTGAAAAAAAGGTGGAAATCACGGAAAAGCGACAGGCTATAGTCCATCGTCTCGGAGCGCATGCTATAGGGTGCCATTTTTCACGATTTCGGAGGTTTTGAAAAAAAGGTGAAAATATCGGAAAAGCGACAGGCTATAGTCCATCGTCTCGGAGCGCATGCTATAGGGTGCCATTTTTCACGATTTCGGAGGATTTAAAAAAAAGGTGAAAATATCGGAAAAGCGACAGGCTATAGTCCATCGTCTCGGAGCGCATGCTATAGGGTGCCATTTTTCACGATTTCGGAGGATCTGAAAAAAAGGTGGAAATCACGGAAAAGCGACAGGCTATAGTACATCGTCTCGGAGCGCATGCTATAGGGTGCCATTTTTAACGATTTCGGAGGATTTAAAAAGAAGGTGAAAATATCGGAAAAGCGACAGGCTATAGTCCATCGTCTCGGAGCGCATGCTATAGGGTGCCATTTTTCACGATTTCGGAGGTTTTGAAAAAAAGGTGGAAATCACGGAAAAGCGACAGGCTATAGTCCATCGTCTCGGAGCGCATGCTATAGGGTGCCATTTTTCACGATTTCGGAGGTTTTGAAAAAAAGGTGGAAATCACGGAAAAGCGACAGGCTATAGTCCATCGTCTCGGAGCGCATGCTATAGGGTGCCATTTTTCACAATTTCGGAGGATTTGAAAAAAAGGTGAAAATATCGGAAAAGCGACAGGCTATAGTCCATCGTCTCGGAGCGCATGCTATAGGGTGCCATTTTTCACGATTTCGGAGGTTTTGAAAAAAAGGTGGAAATCACGGAAAAGCGACAGGCTATAGTCCATCGTCTCGGAGCGCATGCTATAGGGTGCCATTTTTCACGATTTCGGAGGATTTAAAAAAAAGGTGAAAATATCGGAAAAGCGACAGGCTATAGTCCATCGTCTCGGAGCGCATGCTATAGGGTGCCATTTTTCACAATTTCGGAGGATTTGAAAAAAAGGTGAAAATATCGGAAAAGCGACAGGCTATAGTCCATCGTCTCGGAGCGCATGCTATAGGGTGCCATTTTTCACGATTTCGGAGGTTTTGAAAAAAAGGTGGAAATCACGGAAAAGCGGCAGGCTATAGTCCATCGTCTCGGAGCGCATGCTATAGGGTGCCATTTTTCACGATTTCGGAGGTTTTGAAAAAAAGGTGAAAATATCGGAAAAGCGACAGGCTATAGTCCATCGTCTCGGAGCGCATGCTATAGGGTGCCATTTTTCACGATTTCGGAGGTTTTGAAAAAAAGGTGGAAATCACGGAAAAGCGACAGGCTATAGTCCATCGTCTCGGAGCGCATGCTATAGGGTGCCATTTTTCACGATTTCGGAGGTTTTGAAAAAAAGGTGAAAATATCGGAAAAGCGACAGGCTATAGTCCATCGTCTCGGAGCGCATGCTATAGGGTGCCATTTTTCACGATTTCGGAGGATTTAAAAAAAAGGTGAAAATATCGGAAAAGCGACAGGCTATAGTACATCGTCTTGGAGCGCATGCTATAGGGTGCCATTTTTAACGATTTCGGAGGATTTAAAAAAAAGGTGAAAATATCGGAAAAGCGATAGGCTATAGTCCATCGTCTCAGAGCGCATGCTATAGGGTGCCATTTTTCACGATTTCGGAGGATCTGAAAAAAAGTTGGAAATCACGGAAAAGCGACAGGCTATAGTACATCGTCTCGGAGCGCATGCTATAGGGTGCCATTTTTCACGATCTCGGAGGATTTAAAAAAAAGGTGAAAATCACGGAAAAGCGACAGGCTATAGTCCATCGTCTCGGAGCGCATGCTATAGGGGGCCATTTTTCACGATTTCGGAGGATTAAAAAAAAAAGGTGAAAATATCGGAAAAGCGACAGGCTATAGTCCATCGTCTCGGAGCGCATGCTATAGGGTGCCATTTTTCACGATTTCGGAGGATCTGAAAAAAAGGTGGAAATCACGGAAAAGCGACAGGCTATAGTACATCGTCTCGGAGCGCATGCTATTGGGTGCCATTTTTAACGATTTCGGAGGATTTAAAAAAAAGGTGAAAATATCGGAAAAGCGACAGGCTATAGTCCATCGTCTCGGAGCGCATGCTATAGGGTGCCATTTTTCACGATTTCGGAGGTTTTGAAAAAAAGGTGGAAATCACGGAAAAGCGACAGGCTATAGTCCATCGTCTCGGAGCGCATGCTATAGGGTGCCATTTTTCACGATTTCGGAGGTTTTGAAAAAAAGGTGGAAATCACGGAAAAGCGACAGGCTATAGTCCATCGTCTCGGAGCGCATGCTATAGGGTGCCATTTTTCACGATTTCGGAGGTTTTGAAAAAAAGGTGGAAATCACGGAAAAGCGACAGGCTATAGTCCATCGTCTCGGAGCGCATGCTATAGGGTGCCATTTTTCACGATTTCGGAGGATCTGAAAAAAAGTTGGAAATCACGGAAAAGCGACAGGCTATAGTACATCGTCTCGGAGCGCATGCTATAGGGTGCCATTTTTCACGATCTCGGAGGATTTAAAAAAAAAGGTGAAAATATCGGAAAAGCGACAGGCTATAGTCCATCGTCTCGGAGCGCATGCTATAGGGTGCCATTTTTCACAATTTCGGAGGATTTGAAAAAAAAGGTGAAAATATCGGAAAAGCGACAGGCTATAGTCCATCGTCTCGGAGCGCATGCTATAGGTTGCCATTTTTCACGATTTCGGAGGTTTTGAAAAAAAGGTGGAAATCACGGAAAAGCGACAGGCTATAGTCCATCGTCTCGGAGCGCATGCTATAGGGTGCCATTTTTCACGATTTCGGAGGTTTTGAAAAAAAGGTGAAAATATCGGAAAAGCGACAGGCTATAGTCCATCGTCTCGGAGCGCATGCTATAGGGTGCCATTTTTCACGATTTCGGAGGATCTGAAAAAAAGGTGGAAATCACGGAAAAGCGACAGGCTATAGTACATCGTCTCGGAGCGCATGCTATAGGGTGCCATTTTTCACGATCTCGGAGGATTTAAAAAAAAGGTGAAAATATCGGAAAAGCGACAGGCTATAGTCCATCGTCTCGGAGCGCATGCTATAGGGTGCCATTTTTCACGATTTCGGAGGTTTTGAAAAAAAGGTGGAAATCACGGAAAAGCGACAGGCTATAGTCCATCGTCTCGGAGCGCATGCTATAGGGTGCCATTTTTCACGATTTCGGAGGATCTGAAAAAAAGTTGGAAATCACGGAAAAGCGACAGGCTATAGTACATCGTCTCGGAGCGCATGCTATAGGGTGCCATTTTTCACGATTTCGGAGGATTTAAAAAAAAGGTGAAAATATCGGAAAAGCGACAGGCTATAGTCCATCGTCTCGGAGCGCATGCTATAGGGTGCCATTTTTCACAATTTCGGAGGATTTGAAAAAAAGGTGAAAATATCGGAAAAGCGACAGGCTATAGTCCATCGTCTCGGAGCGCATGCTATAGGGTGCCATTTTTCACGATTTCGGAGGTTTTGAAAAAAAGGTGGAAATCACGGAAAAGCGGCAGGCTATAGTCCATCGTCTCGGAGCGCATGCTATAGGGTGCCATTTTTCACGATTTCGGAGGTTTTGAAAAAAAGGTGAAAATATCGGAAAAGCGACAGGCTATAGTCCATCGTCTCGGAGCGCATGCTATAGGGTGCCATTTTTCACGATTTCGGAGGTTTTGAAAAAAAGGTGGAAATCACGGAAAAGCGACAGGCTATAGTCCATCGTCTCGGAGCGCATGCTATAGGGTGCCATTTTTCACGATTTCGGAGGTTTTGAAAAAAAGGTGAAAATATCGGAAAAGCGACAGGCTATAGTCCATCGTCTCGGAGCGCATGCTATAGGGTGCCATTTTTCACGATTTCGGAGGATTTAAAAAAAAGGTGAAAATATCGGAAAAGCGACAGGCTATAGTACATCGTCTTGGAGCGCATGCTATAGGGTGCCATTTTTAACGATTTCGGAGGATTTAAAAAAAAGGTGAAAATATCGGAAAAGCGATAGGCTATAGTCCATCGTCTCAGAGCGCATGCTATAGGGTGCCATTTTTCACGATTTCGGAGGATCTGAAAAAAAGTTGGAAATCACGGAAAAGCGACAGGCTATAGTACATCGTCTCGGAGCGCATGCTATAGGGTGCCATTTTTCACGATCTCGGAGGATTTAAAAAAAAGGTGAAAATCACGGAAAAGCGACAGGCTATAGTCCATCGTCTCGGAGCGCATGCTATAGGGGGCCATTTTTCACGATTTCGGAGGATTAAAAAAAAAAGGTGAAAATATCGGAAAAGCGACAGGCTATAGTCCATCGTCTCGGAGCGCATGCTATAGGGTGCCATTTTTCACGATTTCGGAGGATCTGAAAAAAAGGTGGAAATCACGGAAAAGCGACAGGCTATAGTACATCGTCTCGGAGCGCATGCTATTGGGTGCCATTTTTAACGATTTCGGAGGATTTTAAGAAAAGGTGAAAATATCGGAAAAGCGACAGGCTATAGTCCATCGTCTCGGAGCGCATGCTATAGGGTGCCATTTTTCACGATTTCGGAGGTTTTGAAAAAAAGGTGGAAATCACGGAAAAGCGACAGGCTATAGTCCATCGTCTCGGAGCGCATGCTATAGGGTGCCATTTTTCACGATTTCGGAGGTTTTGAAAAAAAGGTGGAAATCACGGAAAAGCGACAGGCTATAGTCCATCGTCTCGGAGCGCATGCTATAGGGTGCCATTTTTCACGATTTCGGAGGTTTTGAAAAAAAGGTGGAAATCACGGAAAAGCGACAGGCTATAGTCCATCGTCTCGGAGCGCATGCTATAGGGTGCCATTTTTCACGATTTCGGAGGATCTGAAAAAAAGTTGGAAATCACGGAAAAGCGACAGGCTATAGTACATCGTCTCGGAGCGCATGCTATAGGGTGCCATTTTTCACGATCTCGGAGGATTTAAAAAAAAAGGTGAAAATATCGGAAAAGCGACAGGCTATAGTCCATCGTCTCGGAGCGCATGCTATAGGGTGCCATTTTTCACAATTTCGGAGGATTTGAAAAAAAAGGTGAAAATATCGGAAAAGCGACAGGCTATAGTCCATCGTCTCGGAGCGCATGCTATAGGGTGCCATTTTTCACGATTTCGGAGGTTTTGAAAAAAAGGTGGAAATCACGGAAAAGCGACAGGCTATAGTCCATCGTCTCGGAGCGCATGCTATAGGGTGCCATTTTTCACGATTTCGGAGGTTTTGAAAAAAAGGTGAAAATATCGGAAAAGCGACAGGCTATAGTCCATCGTCTCGGAGCGCATGCTATAGGGTGCCATTTTTCACGATTTCGGAGGATCTGAAAAAAAGGTGGAAATCACGGAAAAGCGACAGGCTATAGTACATCGTCTCGGAGCGCATGCTATAGGGTGCCATTTTTCACGATCTCGGAGGATTTAAAAAAAAAGGTGAAAATATCGGAAAAGCGACAGGCTATAGTCCATCGTCTCGGAGCGCATGCTATAGGGTGCCATTTTTCACGATTTCGGAGGTTTTGAAAAAAAGGTGGAAATCACGGAAAAGCGACAGGCTATAGTCCATCGTCTCGGAGCGCATGCTATAGGGTGCCATTTTTCACGATTTCGGAGGATCTGAAAAAAAGTTGGAAATCACGGAAAAGCGACAGGCTATAGTACATCGTCTCGGAGCGCATGCTATAGGGTGCCATTTTTCACGATCTCGGAGGATTTAAAAAAAAAGGTGAAAATATCGGAAAAGCGACAGGCTATAGTCCATCGTCTCGGAGCGCATGCTATAGGGTGCCATTTTTCACGATTTCGGAGGATTTGAAAAAAAGGTGAAAATATCGGAAAAGCGACAGGCTATAGTCCATCGTCTCGGAGCGCATGCTATAGGGTGCCATTTTTCACAATTTCGGAGGATTTGAAAAAAAGGTGAAAATATCGGAAAAGCGACAGGCTATAGTACATCGTCTCGGAGCGCATGCTATAGGGTGACATTTTTCACGATTTCGGAGGATTTGAAAAAAAGATGAAAATATCGGAAAAGCGACAGGCTATAGTCCATCGCAGAGAGAGTGACGCAGAGAGAGTGACGCAGGGAGAGTGACGCAGAGAGAGTGACGCAGGGAGAGTGACGCAGGGAGAGTGACGCAGAGAGAGTGACGTCTCGGAGCGCATGCTATAGGGTGCCATTTTTCACGATCTCGGAGGATTTTAAAAAAAAGGTGAAAATATCGGAAAAGCGACAGGCTATAGTCCATCGTCTCGGAGCGCATGCTATAGGGTGCCATTTTTCACGATTTCGGAGGATTTGAAAAAAAGGTGAAAATATCGGAAAAGCGACAGGCTATAGTCCATCGTCTCGGAGCGCATGCTATAGGGTGCCATTTTTCACAATTTCGGAGGATTTGAAAAAAAGGTGAAAATATCGGAAAAGCGACAGGCTATAGTCCATCGTCTCGGAGCGCATGCTATAGGGTGCCATTTTTCACGATTTCGGAGGTTTTGAAAAAAAGGTGAAAATATCGGAAAAGCGACAGGCTATAGTCCATCGCAGAGAGAGTGACGCAGAGAGAGTGACGCAGGGAGAGTGACGCAGAGAGAGTGACGCAGGGAGAGTGACGCAGAGAGAGTGACGTCTCGGAGCGCATGCTATAGGGTGCCATTTTTCACGATTTCGGAGGATTTAAAAGAAAGGTGAAAATATCGGAAAAGTAACAGGCTATAGTCCATCACCTCGGAGCGCATGCTATAGGGTGCCATTTTTCATGATTTCGGAGGATCTGAAAAAAAGGTGAAAAGCGACAGGCTATAGTCCATCGTCTCGGAGCGCATGCTATAGGGTGATAAATCATGTAAATACAACACATTGAGCAGGGCACTGCAGGGAGTTGAACCCCGTTCTGGTAAACCAGGAAGTACCACAACCAGTGCCTTAGTTTGTTTTGTTGTAATTTACAGGTCCAACAGCATCACATTCATTTACATTTCAACAGTAAAGTCTTTTCACAATTTACACTGTAGGCACACGGAAAAGTGTGACGAAAAAGCGTGACGGAAAAGCTCATGATTGCTGCTTAACGAGTACCCCCCCCCCCCCCCCCCCAACCATCGGGTGGCATTTTTCACGATTTCGGAGCATTTAAAAAAAAGGTGAAAATATCGGAAATGTGACAGGCTATAGTCCATGTCTCGGAGCGCATGCTATAGGGTGCCATTTTTCACAATTTCGGAGGATTTGAAAAAAAGGTGAAAATATCGGAAAAGCGAGAGGCTATAGTCCATTGTCTCGGAGCGCATGCTATAGGGTGCCATTTTTCACAATTTCGGAGGATTTGAAAAAAATATCGGAAAAGCGACAGGCTATATATAGTACATCGTCTCAGAGCGCATGCTATAGGGTGCCATTTTTCACAATTTCGGAAGATTTGAAAAAAAGTTGAAAATATCGGAAAAGCGAGAGGCTATAGTCCATCGTCTCGGAGCGCATGCTATAGGGTGCTATTTTTCACGATTTCGGAGGTTTTGAAAAAAAGGTGGAAATCACGGAAAAGCGACAGGCTAAGTTCCATCGTCTCGGAGCGCATGCTATAGCGTGCCATTTTTCACGATTTCGGAGGATTTGAAAAAAAGGTGGAAATCACGGAAAAGCGACAGGCTATAGTCCATCGTCTCGGAGCGCATGCTATAGCGTGCCATTTTTCACGATTTCGGAGGATTTGAAAAAAAATTGAAAATATCGGAAAAGCGACAGGCTATAGTCCATCGTCTCGGAGCGCATGTTATATGATGCCATTTTTCACGATTTCGTAGAATTTG
The DNA here is from genome assembly GCF_951216825.1 of Electrona antarctica. NCBI lineage: Eukaryota > Metazoa > Chordata > Actinopteri > Myctophiformes > Myctophidae > Electrona > Electrona antarctica. The sequence goes on from NC_136794.1 coordinate 51,171,482, forward strand.
AAAAAAGGTGAAAATATCGGAAAAGCAACAGGCTATAGTCCAGCGCCTCGGAGCGCATGCTATAGGGTGCCATTTTTCACAATTTCGGAGGATTTGAAAAAAATATCGGAAAAGCGACAGGCTATATATAGTACATCGTCTCAGAGCGCATGCTATAGGGTGCCATTTTTCACGATTTCGGAGTATTTAAAAAAAAGGTGAAAATATCGGAAAAGCGACAGGCTATAGTCCATCGTCTCGGAGCACATGCTATAGGGTGCCATTTTTCACGATTTCGGAGGATTCTAAAAAAAGGTGAAAATATCGGAAAAACCGAGAGGCTATAGTCCATCGTCTCGGAGCGCATGCTATAGGGTGCCATTTTTCACGATTTCGTAGAATTTGAAAAAAGGTGAAAATATCGGAAAAGCAACAGGCTATAGTCCATCGTCTCGGAGCGCATGCTATAGGGTGCTATTTTTCACGATTTCGGAGGTTTTGAAAAAAAGGTGGAAATCACAGAAAAGCGACAGGCTAAGTTCCATCGTCTCGGAGCGCATGCTATAGCGTGCCATTTTTCACGATTTCGGAGGATTTGAAAAAAAGGTGGAAATCACGGAAAAGCGACAGTCTATAGTCCATCGTCTCGGAGCGCATGCTATAGGGTGCCATTTTTCACAATTTCGGAGGATTTGAAAAAAATATCGGAAAAGCGACAGGCTATATATAGTACATCGTCTCAGAGCGCATGCTATAGGGTGCCATTTTTCACGATTTCGGAGTATTTAAAAAAAAGGTGAAAATATCGGAAAAGCGACAGGCTATAGTCCATCGTCTCGGAGCACATGCTATAGGGTGCCATTTTTCACGATTTCGGAGGATTTAAAAAAAAAGGTGAAAATATCGGAAAAACCGAGAGGCTATAGTCCATCGTCTCGGAGCGCATGCTATAGGGTGCCATTTTTCACGATTTCGTAGAATTTGAAAAAAGGTGAAAATATCGGAAAAGAAACAGGCTATAGTCCATCGTCTCGGAGCGCATGCTATAGGGTGCTATTTTTCACGATTTCGGAGGTTTTGAAAAAAAGGTGGAAATCACAGAAAAGCGACAGGCTAAGTTCCATCGTCTCGGAGCGCATGCTATAGCGTGCCATTTTTCACGATTTCGGAGGATTTGAAAAAAAGGTGGAAATCACGGAAAAGCGACAGTCTATAGTCCATCGTCTCGGAGCGCATGCTATAGCGTGCCATTTTTCACGATTTTGGAGGATCTGAAAAAAAGGTGAAAAGCGACAGGCTATAGTCCATCGTCTCGGAGCGCATGCTATAGGGTGCCATTTTTCACGATTTCGGAGGATTTAAAAAAAAGGTGAAAATATCGGAAAAGCGACAGGCTATAGTCCATCGTCTCGGAGCCCATGCTATAGGGTGCCATTTTTCACGATTTCGGAAGTTTTGAAAAAAAGGTGTAAATCACGGAAAAGCGACAGGCTATAGTCCATCGTCTGCTATAGGGTGCCATTTTTCACGATTTCGGAGGATTTAAAAAAAAAAGGTGAAAATATCGGAAAAGCGACAGGCTATAGTCCATCGTCTCGGAGCGCATGCTATAGGGTGCCATTTTTCACAATTTCGGAGGATTTGAAAAAAAAGGTGAAAATATCGGAAAAGCGAGAGGCTATAGTCCATCGTCTCGGAGCGCATGCTATAGGGTGCCATTTTTCACAATTTCGGAGGATTTGAAAAAAGGTGAAAATATCGGAAAAGCAACAGGCTATAGTCCATCGCCTCGGAGCGCATGCTATAGGGTGCCATTTTTCACGATTTCGGAGGATCTGAAAAAAAGGTGAAAAGCGACAGGCTATAGTCCATCGTCTCGGAGCGCATGCTATAGGGTGCCATTTTTCACGATTTCGGAGGATTTAAAAAAAAGGTGAAAATATCGGAAAAGCGACAGGCTATAGTCCATCGTCTCGGAGCCCATGCTATAGGGTGCCATTTTTCACGATTTCGGAAGTTTTGAAAAAAAGGTGGAAATCACGGAAAAGCGACAGGCTATAGTCCATCGTCTGCTATAGGGTGCCATTTTTCACGATTTCGGAGGATTTAAAAAAAAAAAGGTGAAAATATCGGAAAAGCGACAGGCTATAGTCCATCGTCTCGGAGCGCATGCTATAGGGTGCCATTTTTCACAATTTCGGAGGATTTGAAAAAAAGGTGAAAATATCGGAAAAGCGAGAGGCTATAGTCCATCGTCTCGGAGCGCATGCTATAGGGTGCCATTTTTCACAATTTCGGAGGATTTGAAAAAAAGGTGAAAATATCGGAAAAGCGACAGGCTATAGTCCATCGTCTCAGAGCGCATGCTATAGCGTGCCATTTTTCACGATTTCGGAGGATCTGAAAAAAAGGTGGAAATCACGGAAAAGCGACAGGCTATAGTACATCGTCTCGGAGCGCATGCTATAGGGTGCCATTTTTCACGATTTCGGAGAATTTGAAAAAAAGGTGAAAATATCGGAAAAGCGAGAGGCTATAGTCCATCGTCTCGGAGCGCATGCTATAGCGTGCCATTTTTCACGATTTCGGAGGATTTGAAAAAAAGGTGGAAATCACGGAAAAGCGAGAGGCTATAGTCCATCGTCTCGGAGCGCATGCTATAGGGTGCCATTTTTAACAATTTCGGAGGATTTGAAAAAAATATCCGAAAAGCGACAGGCTATAGTCCATCGTCTCGGAGCGCATGCTATAGGGTGCCATTTTTCACGATTTCGGAGGTTTTGAAAAAAAGGTGGAAATCACGGAAAAGCGACAGGCTATAGTCCATCGTCTCGGAGCGCATGCTATAGGGTGCCATTTTTCACGATTTCGGAGGTTTTGAAAAAAAGGTGAAAATATCGGAAAAGCGACAGGCTATAGTCCATCGTCTCGGAGCGCATGCTATAGGGTGCCATTTTTCACGATTTCGGAGGATCTGAAAAAAAGGTGGAAATCACGGAAAAGCGACAGGCTATAGTACATCGTCTCGGAGCGCATGCTATAGGGTGCCATTTTTCACGATCTCGGAGGATTTAAAAAAAAAGGTGAAAATATCGGAAAAGCGACAGGCTATAGTCCATCGTCTCGGAGCGCATGCTATAGGGTGCCATTTTTCACGATTTCGGAGGTTTTGAAAAAAAGGTGGAAATCACGGAAAAGCGACAGGCTATAGTCCATCGTCTCGGAGCGCATGCTATAGGGTGCCATTTTTCACGATTTCGGAGGATCTGAAAAAAAGTTGGAAATCACGGAAAAGCGACAGGCTATAGTACATCGTCTCGGAGCGCATGCTATAGGGTGCCATTTTTCACGATCTCGGAGGATTTAAAAAAAAAGGTGAAAATATCGGAAAAGCGACAGGCTATAGTCCATCGTCTCGGAGCGCATGCTATAGGGTGCCATTTTTCACGATTTCGGAGGATTTGAAAAAAAGGTGAAAATATCGGAAAAGCGACAGGCTATAGTCCATCGTCTCGGAGCGCATGCTATAGGGTGCCATTTTTCACAATTTCGGAGGATTTGAAAAAAAGGTGAAAATATCGGAAAAGCGACAGGCTATAGTACATCGTCTCGGAGCGCATGCTATAGGGTGACATTTTTCACGATTTCGGAGGATTTGAAAAAAAGATGAAAATATCGGAAAAGCGACAGGCTATAGTCCATCGCAGAGAGAGTGACGCAGAGAGAGTGACGCAGGGAGAGTGACGCAGAGAGAGTGACGCAGGGAGAGTGACGCAGGGAGAGTGACGCAGAGAGAGTGACGTCTCGGAGCGCATGCTATAGGGTGCCATTTTTCACGATCTCGGAGGATTTTAAAAAAAAGGTGAAAATATCGGAAAAGCGACAGGCTATAGTCCATCGTCTCGGAGCGCATGCTATAGGGTGCCATTTTTCACGATTTCGGAGGATTTGAAAAAAAGGTGAAAATATCGGAAAAGCGACAGGCTATAGTCCATCGTCTCGGAGCGCATGCTATAGGGTGCCATTTTTCACAATTTCGGAGGATTTGAAAAAAAGGTGAAAATATCGGAAAAGCGACAGGCTATAGTCCATCGTCTCGGAGCGCATGCTATAGGGTGCCATTTTTCACGATTTCGGAGGTTTTGAAAAAAAGGTGAAAATATCGGAAAAGCGACAGGCTATAGTCCATCGCAGAGAGAGTGACGCAGAGAGAGTGACGCAGGGAGAGTGACGCAGAGAGAGTGACGCAGGGAGAGTGACGCAGAGAGAGTGACGTCTCGGAGCGCATGCTATAGGGTGCCATTTTTCACGATTTCGGAGGATTTAAAAGAAAGGTGAAAATATCGGAAAAGTAACAGGCTATAGTCCATCACCTCGGAGCGCATGCTATAGGGTGCCATTTTTCATGATTTCGGAGGATCTGAAAAAAAGGTGAAAAGCGACAGGCTATAGTCCATCGTCTCGGAGCGCATGCTATAGGGTGATAAATCATGTAAATACAACACATTGAGCAGGGCACTGCAGGGAGTTGAACCCCGTTCTGGTAAACCAGGAAGTACCACAACCAGTGCCTTAGTTTGTTTTGTTGTAATTTACAGGTCCAACAGCATCACATTCATTTACATTTCAACAGTAAAGTCTTTTCACAATTTACACTGTAGGCACACGGAAAAGTGTGACGAAAAAGCGTGACGGAAAAGCTCATGATTGCTGCTTAACGAGTACCCCCCCCCCCCCCCCCCAACCATCGGGTGGCATTTTTCACGATTTCGGAGCATTTAAAAAAAAGGTGAAAATATCGGAAATGTGACAGGCTATAGTCCATGTCTCGGAGCGCATGCTATAGGGTGCCATTTTTCACAATTTCGGAGGATTTGAAAAAAAGGTGAAAATATCGGAAAAGCGAGAGGCTATAGTCCATTGTCTCGGAGCGCATGCTATAGGGTGCCATTTTTCACAATTTCGGAGGATTTGAAAAAAATATCGGAAAAGCGACAGGCTATATATAGTACATCGTCTCAGAGCGCATGCTATAGGGTGCCATTTTTCACAATTTCGGAAGATTTGAAAAAAAGTTGAAAATATCGGAAAAGCGAGAGGCTATAGTCCATCGTCTCGGAGCGCATGCTATAGGGTGCTATTTTTCACGATTTCGGAGGTTTTGAAAAAAAGGTGGAAATCACGGAAAAGCGACAGGCTAAGTTCCATCGTCTCGGAGCGCATGCTATAGCGTGCCATTTTTCACGATTTCGGAGGATATGAAAAAAAGGTGGAAATCACGGAAAAGCGACAGGCTATAGTCCATCGTCTCGGAGCGCATGCTATAGCGTGCCATTTTTCACGATTTCGGAGGATTTGAAAAAAAATTGAAAATATCGGAAAAGCGACAGGCTATAGTCCATCGTCTCGGAGCGCATGTTATATGATGCCATTTTTCACGATTTCGTAGAATTTGAAAAAAGGTGAAAATATCGGAAAAGCAACAGGCTATAGTCCAGCGCCTCGGAGCGCATGCTATAGGGTGCCATTTTTCACAATTTCGGAGGATTTGAAAAAAATATCGGAAAAGCGACAGGCTATATATAGTACATCGTCTCAGAGCGCATGCTATAGGGTGCCATTTTTCACGATTTCGGAGTATTTAAAAAAAAGGTGAAAATATCGGAAAAGCGACAGGCTATAGTCCATCGTCTCGGAGCACATGCTATAGGGTGCCATTTTTCACGATTTCGGAGGATTTAAAAAAAAGGTGAAAATATCGGAAAAACCGAGAGGCTATAGTCCATCGTCTCGGAGCGCATGCTATAGGGTGCCATTTTTCACGATTTCGTAGAATTTGAAAAAAGGTGAAAATATCGGAAAAGCAACAGGCTATAGTCCATCGTCTCGGAGCGCATGCTATAGGGTGCTATTTTTCACGATTTCGGAGGTTTTGAAAAAAAGGTGGAAATCACAGAAAAGCGACAGGCTAAGTTCCATCGTCTCGGAGCGCATGCTATAGCGTGCCATTTTTCACGATTTCGGAGGATTTGAAAAAAAGGTGGAAATCACGGAAAAGCGACAGTCTATAGTCCATCGTCTCGGAGCGCATGCTATAGGGTGCCATTTTTCACAATTTCGGAGGATTTGAAAAAAATATCGGAAAAGCGACAGGCTATATATAGTACATCGTCTCAGAGCGCATGCTATAGGGTGCCATTTTTCACGATTTCGGAGTATTTAAAAAAAAGGTGAAAATATCGGAAAAGCGACAGGCTATAGTCCATCGTCTCGGAGCACATGCTATAGGGTGCCATTTTTCACGATTTCGGAGGATTTAAAAAAAAAGGTGAAAATATCGGAAAAACCGAGAGGCTATAGTCCATCGTCTCGGAGCGCATGCTATAGGGTGCCATTTTTCACGATTTCGTAGAATTTGAAAAAAGGTGAAAATATCGGAAAAGAAACAGGCTATAGTCCATCGTCTCGGAGCGCATGCTATAGGGTGCTATTTTTCACGATTTCGGAGGTTTTGAAAAAAAGGTGGAAATCACAGAAAAGCGACAGGCTAAGTTCCATCGTCTCGGAGCGCATGCTATAGCGTGCCATTTTTCACGATTTCGGAGGATTTGAAAAAAAGGTGGAAATCACGGAAAAGCGACAGTCTATAGTCCATCGTCTCGGAGCGCATGCTATAGCGTGCCATTTTTCACGATTTTGGAGGATCTGAAAAAAAGGTGAAAAGCGACAGGCTATAGTCCATCGTCTCGGAGCGCATGCTATAGGGTGCCATTTTTCACGATTTCGGAGGATTTAAAAAAAAGGTGAAAATATCGGAAAAGCGACAGGCTATAGTCCATCGTCTCGGAGCCCATGCTATAGGGTGCCATTTTTCACGATTTCGGAAGTTTTGAAAAAAAGGTGTAAATCACGGAAAAGCGACAGGCTATAGTCCATCGTCTGCTATAGGGTGCCATTTTTCACGATTTCGGAGGATTTAAAAAAAAAAGGTGAAAATATCGGAAAAGCGACAGGCTATAGTCCATCGTCTCGGAGCGCATGCTATAGGGTGCCATTTTTCACAATTTCGGAGGATTTGAAAAAAAAGGTGAAAATATCGGAAAAGCGAGAGGCTATAGTCCATCGTCTCGGAGCGCATGCTATAGGGTGCCATTTTTCACAATTTCGGAGGATTTGAAAAAAGGTGAAAATATCGGAAAAGCAACAGGCTATAGTCCATCGCCTCGGAGCGCATGCTATAGGGTGCCATTTTTCACGATTTCGGAGGATCTGAAAAAAAGGTGAAAAGCGACAGGCTATAGTCCATCGTCTCGGAGCGCATGCTATAGGGTGCCATTTTTCACGATTTCGGAGGATTTAAAAAAAAGGTGAAAATATCGGAAAAGCGACAGGCTATAGTCCATCGTCTCGGAGCCCATGCTATAGGGTGCCATTTTTCACGATTTCGGAAGTTTTGAAAAAAAGGTGGAAATCACGGAAAAGCGACAGGCTATAGTCCATCGTCTGCTATAGGGTGCCATTTTTCACGATTTCGGAGGATTTAAAAAAAAAAAGGTGAAAATATCGGAAAAGCGACAGGCTATAGTCCATCGTCTCGGAGCGCATGCTATAGGGTGCCATTTTTCACAATTTCGGAGGATTTGAAAAAAAGGTGAAAATATCGGAAAAGCGAGAGGCTATAGTCCATCGTCTCGGAGCGCATGCTATAGGGTGCCATTTTTCACAATTTCGGAGGATTTGAAAAAAAGGTGAAAATATCGGAAAAGCGACAGGCTATAGTCCATCGTCTCAGAGCGCATGCTATAGCGTGCCATTTTTCACGATTTCGGAGGATCTGAAAAAAAGGTGGAAATCACGGAAAAGCGAGAGGCTATAGTCCATCGTCTCGGAGCGCATGCTATAGGGTGCCATTTTTAACAATTTCGGAGGATTTGAAAAAAATATCCGAAAAGCGACAGGCTATAGTCCATCGTCTCGGAGCGCATGCTATAGGGTGCCATTTTTCACGATTTCGGAGGATTTAAAAAAAAGGTGAAAATATCGGAAAAGCGTCAGGCTATAGTCCATCGTCTCGGAGCGCATGCTATAGGGTGCCATTTTTCACGATTTCGGAAGTTTTTAAAAAAAGGTGGAAATCACGGAAAAGCGACAGGCTATAGTCCATCGTCTGCTATAGGGTGCCATTTTTCACGATTTCGGAGGATTTTTAAAAAAAGGTGAAAATATCGGAAAAGCGAGAGGCTATAGTCCATCGTCTCGGAGCGCATGCTATAGGGTGCCATTTTTCACAATTTCGGAGGATTTGAAAAAAAGGTGAAAATATCGGAAAAGCGACAGGCTATAGTCCATCGTCTCAGAGCGCATGCTATAGCGTGCCATTTTTCGCGATTTCGGAGGATCTGAAAAAAAGGTGGAAATCACGGAAAAGCGACAGGCTATAGTACATCGTCTCGGAGCGCATGCTATAGGGTGCCATTTTTCACGATTTCGGAGGATTTAAAAAAAAGGTGAAAATATCGGAAAAGCGACAGGCTATAGTCCATCGTCTCGGAGCGCATGCTATAGGGTGCCATTTTTCACGATTTCGGAAGTTTTGAAAAAAAGGTGGAAATCACGGAAAAGCGACAGGCTATAGTCTATCGTCTGCTATAGGGTGCCATTTTTCACGTTTTCGGAGGATTTTAAAAAGGTGAAAATATCGGAAAAGCGACAGGCTATAGTCCATCGTCTCGGAGCGCATGCTATAGGGTGCCATTTTTCACAATTTCGGAGGATTTGAAAAAAAAGGTGAAAATATCGGTAAAGCGAGAGGCTATAGTCCATCGTCTCGGAGCGCATGCTATAGGGGGCCATTTTTCACAATTTCGGAGGATTTGAAAAAAAGGTGAAAATATCGGAAAAGCGACAGGCTATAGTCCATCGTCTCAGAGCGCATGCTATAGCGTGCCATTTTTCACGATTTCGGAGGATCTGAAAAAAAGGTGGAAATCACGGAAAAGCGACAGGCTATAGTACATCGTCTCGGAGCGCATGCTATAGGGTGCCATTTTTAACAATTTCGGAGGATTTGAAAAAAAGGTGAAAATATCGGAAAAGCGACAGGCTATAGTCCATAGTCTCGGAGCGCATGCTATAGGGTGCCATTTTTCACAATTTCGGAGGATCTGAAAAAAAGGTGGAAATCACGGAAAAGCGACAGGCTATAGTACATCGTCTCGGAGCGCATGCTATAGGGTGCCATTTTTCACGATTTCGGAGGATTTAAAAAAAAGGTGAAAATATCGGAAAAGCGACAGGCTATAGTCCATCGTCTCGGAGCGCATGCTATAGGGTGCCATTTTTAACAATTTCGGAGGATTTGAAAAAAAGGTGAAAATATCGGAAAAGCGAGAGGCTATAGTCCATCGTCTCGGAGCGCATGCTATAGGGTGCCATTTTTCACAATTTCGGAGGATTTGAAAAAAAGGTGAAAATATCGGAAAAGCGACAAGCTATAGTCCATCGTCTCGGAGCGCATGCTATAGGGTGCCATTTTTCACGATTTCGGAGGATCTGAAAAAAAACTAAAAATTACAGAAAAGCGACAAGCTATAGTCCATCGTCTCGGAGCGCATGCTATAGGGTGCCATTTTTCACGATTTCGGAGGATCTGAAAAAAAATAATAATAATTACAGAAAAGCGACAGGCTATATATAGTCCATCGTCTCGGAGGGCATGTTATAGGGTGCCATTTTTCACGATTTCGGAGGATCTGAAAAAAAGGTGAAAATATCGTAAAAGCGACAGGCTATAGTCCATCGTCTCGGAGCGCATGCTATAGGGTGCCATTTTTCACGATTTCGGAGGATCTGAAAAAAAACTAAAAATTACAGAAAAGCGACAGGCTATATTCCATCGTCTCGGAGCGCATGCTATAGCGTGCCATTTTTCACGATTTCGTTGGATTTGAAAAAAAGGTGAAAATATCGGAAAAACGACAGGCTATTGTCCATCGTCTCAGAGCGCATGCTATAGCGTGCCATTTTTCACGATTTCGGAGGATCTGAAAAAAGGTGGAAATCACGGAAAAGCGACAGGCTATAGTACATCGTCTCGGAGCGCATGCTATAGGGTGCCATTTTTCACGATTTCGGAGAATTTAAAAAAAAGGTGAAAATATCGGAAAAGCGACAGGCTATAGTCCATCGTCTCGGAGAGCATGCTATAGGGTGCCATTTTTCACGATTTCGGAGGTTTTGAAAAAAAGGTGGAAATCATGGAAAAGCGACAGGCTATAGTCCATCGTCTCGGAGCGCATGTTATAGGGTGCCATTTTTCACGATTTCGGAGGATTTGAAAAAAAAGGTGGAAATCACGGAAATCACGGAATCACGTCACTCTCTCTGCGTCACTCTCTCTGCGTCACTCTCCCTGCGTCACTCTCCCTGTGTCACTGTCTCTGCGTCACTGTCTCTGCGTCACTGTCTCTGCGTCACTCTCCCTGCGACAAGCTGCATTGATTGATTGATTGAAATATTTATTAACAGTTTGCAGAATTACAGTACATTTCAAGCACAAACTCAATACAAAGACTGTTAACTGTGAGTGGACGACCCAATTAAGCATTACACTTGTTTACAAGAGGGTCCACCATGTTCAATCCATCAAAACATTTAGAGACGTACAAATAGACACTTCTATATAGTCAAAGAACAGAACAGGAATTCATCATAAAGGAGGTAAAAAGGGAAAAGCACGCTTGTCTCGTCAAAACTATGTGACTCCCACTGGAAATTAATTGCGAGCTGCTGCTTTTTTTGTATCAATGTTGATACTCAAAGTTAAAGGAAGACCGTGTTGTGGCAGGTTGCAATTAGCTCAGTGAGTTAGAACACTGGCTACATGATCTGGAGGTCGTCGGTTCAAACCTGACTCAAGTCTTTACTTTCCAGACCGATTTCCAGAAGTACAAAATAAAATAAAAAGCAGGGTGAACTAGAAAAAGTGCCCTTCTGGGCACAGGTCTCCACCAGGTGTGTGTGTGTGTGTGTGTGTGTGTGTGTGTGTGTGTGTGTGTGAGAGACACACGGCTTTGCCTGTTGTAGCGCCACCATGAGGCTGATTTGAAAACTGGCATTTCTTCCTCAGCCCAGTGGGAATATGCATGCACAGTTTCACCGCAATCGGACGCTGCGTTGAGTAGTTGTGGCGATTTGTACAAAGCGGGCTACTCCTGAAAAGTTTAGATGCCAATCGTAGGCAATGAAGGTGGATTATGAGAAATCAAACAAACCCGTCTTGATCACATGACTATGGAGAGCATGTGTACCGATTTGTGTGAAATTTGGATAACATCTGAAGGAGTAATATTAGAAAATGTGTTTTACATATGTCGGCCTCCTGGTGGCGCTATAAAGAGCAGATGTGAAAAATTCCAGGCAAAGGTTTTTCCTTGGCCTCTAGGGGGTTGGCATACAAAGTTATCCACAAATCCGTGCAATTGGAGGTAAAAACACTTTTCGGCCAGTTATAGCGCCACCATGAGGCTGAGTTGAATATGTTCACGTGGCATTTCTTCCTCGGCCTAGTGGGAATGTGCGTGCGCAATTTCACGGAAATCACACGATGTGTTCATGATTTGCAGCATTTTGTTTGAAACTGAGCACTCCTGCGAACTTTGGAAGACAATCTTAGCCAATCAGGATGGAGTCTGAGAAATCTGAAAAACCCGTTTCGTTGAATGGCTCTAGAGAGACTGTGTACCAATTTGCGTGATGTTTGGACAAAATCTGTAGGTGTACTGTCCAAAAACTTGTTTTGCACAAAGCAGCCTCCTGGTGGCGCTATAACAGGCCGTTCTGGAAATTTTGGGGCAGAGGTTCATCGTTGGCATCCAGGGAGTGTGTGTGCTAAATTTGGCATCGACCGGGTTAACGATGCCGGAGATTAGCTGTTCACAGACGGATGGACGGACGGACACACGGACACACGGACACACACACAGACGGACGGACGGACGGAGTGCAAAACATACTCTCTCCCCATGCCTTCGGCCTGGTGGAGCGGCCTGGTGGAGACAATAACCTGGAACCAGTGGCGCAGTGGGTTAGCACACTGGCAACATGATCGGGAGATGGTGGGTTCAAACCCCACTCAAGTCTATACTCTTAAGACAGATTTCAGAAGAATTGAATTGGTTTAATAAAAATCTTTTTGTATGTGGGCCCATAGCACTACATCTTTTCAGATGGGTGTCGGCGTTCATATTGGTATCAATGTTGACATTGCTACAGAGCAACCATAGCTCTACCAGCCCCTGATGGACTGTGAGGAGGCTTTAGCTCCATGGGTAGAGCGACTGCCTTGCAAGCCGGACGTCAGCGGTTCAAGTCCCGGCTCTGACAGTGTCTGAAATGGTTTGTGAAATGGCTTCAACGGAGAACTGAGGTGGAAATGAATCAAAGTACACTCAGCTTAATCTGATCTAATAAACATAATCATTAATTAATTAAATTAATCATTAATAGTAATAGAAATGGCTCCAAAAATCACTTCTCACCAAATTAACTTCATTCATAGAGTACATTTAAAAAGTGCTGTACATTGAGTAACTTAAATCACACCCAAGTGAGGGGCACTAATATATTAAAGTCTAACTCATGTTGATTAGGTGTGAAAAAAAAGGTGACAAAACATTAAATTATCTTTATTGTTAATGGCATTTATGTTTGTGTTAGGGAGAATTTTCCCATCATTGTCAATGGAGTTTTTAAAACAAACATTGAACTAAAAACAAACATTAAACCTGTCTATAGGATGGGCTAGTGCCCATCAACTACATTAAACCTGTCTATAGGATGGGCTAGTGCCCATCAACAACATTAAACCTGTCTATAGGAGGGGCTAGTGCCCATCAACAACATTAAACCTGTCTATAGGATGGGCTAGTGCCCATCAACAACATTAAACCTGTCTATAGGAGGGGCTAGCACCCCTCAACAACATTAAACCTGTCTATAGGATGGGCTAGTTCCCATCAACAACATTAAACCTGTCTATAGGATGGGCTAGTGCCCATCAACAACATTAAACCTGTCTATAGGATGGGCTAGCACCCCTCAACAACATTAAACCTGTCTATAGGATGGGCTAGCACCCCTCAACAACATTAAACCTGTCTATAGGAGGGGCTAGCACCCCTCAACAACATTAAACCTGTCTATAGGATGGGCTAGTGCCCATCAACAACATTAAACCTGTCTATAGGAGGGGCTAGCACCCCTCAACAACATTAAACCTGTCTATAGGATGGGCTAGTGCCCAATAACAACATTAAACCTGTCTATAGGATGGGCTAGTGCCCATCAACAACATTAAACCTGTCTATAGGAGGGGCTAATGCCCATCAACAACATTAAACCTGTCTATAGGATGGGCTAGTGCCCATCAACAACATTAAACCTGTCTATAGGATGGGCTAGTGCCCATCAACAACATTAAAACTGTCTATAGGAGGGGCTAGTGCCCATCAACAACATTAAACCTGTCTATAGGAGGGGCTAGTGCCCATCAACAACATTAAACCTGTCTATAGGAGGGGCTAGTGCCCATCAACAACATTAAACCTGTCTATAGGAGGGGCTAGTGCCCATCAACAACATTAAACCTGTCTATAGGATGGGCTAGCACCCCTCAACAACATTAAACCTGTCTATAGGAGGGGCTTATGCCCATCAACAACATTAAACCTGTCTATAGGAGGGGCTAGTGCCCATCAACAACATTAAACCTGTCTATAGGATGGGCTAGTGCCCATCAACAACATTAAACCTGTCTATAGGAGGGGCTAGTGCCCATCAACAACATTAAACCTGTCTATAGGAGGGGCTAGTGCCCATCAACAACATTAAACCTGTCTATAGGATGGGCTAGTGCCCATCAACAACATTAAACCTGTCTATAGGATGGGCTAGTGCCCATCAACAACATTAAACCTGTCTATAGGATGGGCTAGTGCCCATCAACAACATTAAACCTGTCTATAGGATGGGCTAGCACCCCTCAACAACATTAAACCTGTCTAGACCTACCACCTGTCCTCTCGACCCTGTCCCGTCTCCAATCTTCCAGACCATCGCACCTGATCTGCTCCCCTTCATCACCTCCATCATCAACACCTCAGTAACCTCAGGCTGCTTCCCATCTGCCCTCAAGTCAGCCAGAGTAACTCCACTCCTCAAAAAACCAACCCTTGACCCCTCAGATGTCAAGAACTACAGACCGGTATCACTCCTTTCATTTCTGTCTAAAAGCATTGAACGTGTTGTCTCCAACCAGCTCTCTCTCCATCTCTCACAGAACAACCTGCTGGATCCCAACCAATCAGGATTCAAGAAGGCACACTCCACAGAAACTGCCCTGCTGGCAGTCACAGAAGCACTACATGCTGCCCAGGCTGCTTCCCACTCTGCTGTCCTGATTCTCCTAGACCTATCGGCGGCATTTGACACAGTGAACCACCAGCTGCTCCTAGACACCCTAGCGGATCTAGGCATCGGCGGGACAGCACTAAAGTGGTTCTCTTCCTATCTCACCGACCGGACCTACCAGGTTTCCTGGAAAGGTCTGCTATCATCCCCCCGAACCCTCCAAACTGGGGTCCCACAGGGATCTGTACTTGGTCCGCTCCTTTTCTCACTGTACACCAAATCCCTTGGCACTATCATCTCTGCTCACAATATATCCTATCACTGCTATGCCGATGACACACAACTGTTTCTATCCTTCCCCCCCTCTGCCACTCAGGTGGAAGAGCGCATCACTGCATGCCTGGCTGACATCTCACAGTGGATGTCCTCCAACCACCTCAAGCTGAACCCAGACAAGACTGAGCTTCTCTTCTTCCCAGCTAAGTCCTGCCCTATGCGGGAGCTAACTATTTCCGTAGACAACGCCCTGGTAACGTCTGTCCCAACAGCCAGGAACCTTGGTGTTGTCCTGGACAGTCAGCTCTCGTTTAAAACTCACATCACAGCTGTCACTCGATCCTGTAGGTTCACACTCTATAACATACGACGAATTAGACCGTTCCTCACCCAGGAATCAGCCCAGCTCCTAATCCAGACAACAGTCTTGTCAAAACTTGACTATTGTAATTCGCTCCTTACTGGCCTACCGGCATGTGCACTTAAGCCTCTCCAACTGATCCAAAACGCCGCAGCTCGTCTGGTCTTCAACCAGCCAAAATTCTCACATGTCTCCCCCCTGCTCCGCTCCCTGCACTGGCTCCCAGTCGCTGCCCGCACAGAATACAAAACTCTGATGCTGGCATTCAAAGCAACCAAAGGTATGGCTCCCCCATATCTTGCAAGCATGATTGAACCCTACAAACCCTCCCGCGCACTCAGATCAGCCAACGCAGGAAAGCTGGAAGTACCCTCACTAAAAACGCCGGGACAACGCTCCACACGTCCCAAACTCTTCTCCCTTCTGGCCCCAAAACTGTGGAATGCACTCCCCGTTGCAATCAGAACTGCAGCATCACTCCCAATCTTCCGCCGTAGTCTGAAGACCCACCTTTTCAGACTCCATCATGGCCCATAGCACTTATCCTACCCCCTTAGATAGCACTTTTTAGACTTAGATAGCATTTGAAACAGACTTATAGCATGTCATGTAGACAGCACAATAATTGCATTGTATGTAGTCATAGCACATCATAGTACATATGTATAGCATAGTATAGTATATATGTATATTTAATATGTATAGTGTCATTATATAGATATGTTCTAGTTACGTTCTTAGCTTACGCATGTTTCTTGATAAATGCATTTTATATATGTGATGTATTCCCATACTTTTGTTCTTGCCTAATGTAAGTCGCTCTGGATTAAGAGCGTCTGCTAAATGCCTAAATTGTAAATTGTAAATTGTATAGGAGGGGCTAGTGCCCATCAACAACATTAAACCTGTCTATAGGAGGGGCTAGTGCCCATCAACAACATTAAACCTGTCTATAGGATGGGCTAGTGCCCATCAACAACATTAAACCTGTCTATAGGAGGGGCTAGTGCCCATCAACAACATTAAACCTGTCTATAGGAGGGGCTAGTGCCCATCAACAACATTAAACCTGTCTATAGGAGGGGCTAGTGCCCATCAACAACATTAAACCTGTCTATAGGAGGGGCTAGTGCCCATCAACAACATTAAACCTGTCTATAGGAGGGGCTAGTGCCCATCAACAACATTAAACCTGTCTATAGGAGGGGCTAGTGCCCATCAACAACATTAAACCTGTCTATAGGAGGGGCTAGTGCCCATCAACAACATTAAACCTGTCTATAGGATGGGCTAGCACCCCTCAACAACATTAAACCTGTCTATAGGAGGGGCTAGTGCCCATCAACAACATTAAACCTGTCTATAGGAGGGGCTAGTGCCCATCAACAACATTAAACCTGTCTATAGGAGGGGCTAGTGCCCATCAACAACATTAAACCTGTCTATAGGAGGGGCTAGTGCCCATCAACAACATTAAACCTGTCTATAGGAGGGGCTAGTGCCCATCAACAACATTAAACCTGTCTATAGGAGGGGCTAGTGCCCATCAACAACATTAAACCTGTCTATAGGAGGGGCTAGTGCCCATCAACAACATTAAACCTGTCTATAGGATGGGCTAGCACCCCTCAACAACATTAAACCTGTCTATAGGAGGGGCTAGCACCCCTCAACAATAAGGGACCATCTATATCAGTGGTTCTCAAACCTTTTAAAGGACCCCATAAATGATAATATGCATTTGGCCGTGGACCCCCATTTGGCCGTGGACCCCCAGAAGCAAACCCCATTTGGCCGTGGACCCCCAGAAGCAGACCCCCATTTGGCCGTGGACCCCCAGAAGCAGACCCCCATTTGGCCGTGGACCCCCAGAAGCAGACCCCCATTTGGCCGTGGACCCCCAGAAGCAAAGATCTGAGTTTGCTTTAAAACATCAATATATTGGAAGACACACTATGAGCTTGTATGTGTGCAATGTGCTTTAATCCATGTTGGGATGTTTGTTTTAAACATTGTTATAATTTAGCTATTGAAAAATAGCAGATCTACAAGCTCATAGCGCGGTGCAGAGCTATGAGCTTGTAGATCTGCTATTTTTGAAAAATCGTGAAAATGTGGCGCAAATCTTTGATAATATATTCTTTCAGAGCCAACGTTTTTAACTCAAATCTTTGCTTCTGGGGGGTCTCTGGAACAACATATTTTCAGATGGGGGTTGGCGGCCGATTGCATATAATTTTTTGGGGTCCTTGACATGAAATGTTTAGAACCACTGATACAGAAACATGAGGTTTTAACCCTGTGAGAACCACTGATACAGAAACATGAGGTTTTAACCCTGTGAGAACCACTGATACAGAAACATGAGGTTTTAACCCTGTGAGAACCACTGATACAGAAACATGAGGTTTTAACCCTGTGAGAACCACTGATACAGAAACATGAGGTTTTAACCCTGTGAGAACCACTGATACAGAAACATGACGTATTAACCCTGTGAGAACCACTGATACAGAAACATGAGGTATTAACCCTGTGAGAACCACTGATACAGAAACATGAGGTTTTAACCCTGTGAGAACCACTGATACAGAAACATGAGGTTTAACCCTGTGAGAACCACTGATACAGAAACATGAGGTTTTAACCCTGTGAGAACCACTGATACAGAAACATAGGGTTTAACCCTGTGAGAACCACTGATACAGAAACATGAGGGTTTAACCCTGTGAGAACCACTGATACAGAAACATGAGGTATTAACCCTGTGAGAACCACTGATACAGAAACATGAGGTTTTAACCCTGTGAGAACCACTGATACAGAAACATGAGGTTTTAACCCTGTGAGAACCACTGATACAGAAACATGAGGTTTAACCCTGTGAGAACCACTGATACAGAAACATGAGGTTTAACCCTGTGAGAACCACTGATACAGAAACATGAGGTTTTAACCCTGTGAGAACCACTGATACAGAAACATAGGGTTTAACCCTGTGAGAACCACTGATACAGAAACATGAGGGTTTAACCCTGTGAGAACCACTGATACAGAAACATGAGGTTTTAACCCTGTGAGAACCACTGATACAGAAACATGAGGTTTTAACCCTGTGAGAACCACTGATACAGAAACATGAGGTTTAACCCTGTGAGAACCACTGATACAGAAACATGAGGTTTAACCCTGTGAGAACCACTGATACAGAAACATGAGGTTTTAACCCTGTGAGAACCACTGATACAGAAACATGAGGTATTTCAGAAATCTCAGGATTTAGAAGACATTTCAGGTCAGGTCTAAATGGGTTAAATAGGCGAAGTATAAAATGACAGATGGAATTGGAAGTGATGTGAGCCAATGTCCGGGGGGGTAAATTGAGTCAATGGGAATCACTATTCATATTTTTTTTATTAAGTCGTTGCTACTCAAATTATACTGAATGACCTTTAATTTGCATGTACATACTCATTTAAGAGAAGTTTGCAATATTGTATTAACAATATAAGGTTCTGAATAACAAACTTAATTTAATTGTCTTAATATTGTTTAAATAATAAATAAACAAATACATATTATTATATTAATATTTGTAACTGTTATTATATTATTATTGATAAGTGAATACATTATCTGTTCAAGTTTAAGCTTTTAACATTAAATATCATGTGGTTCGACTTACCCCTTACCTGGGGCAAATTGAGCCACATGACCACTTTTTTAAAAAAAAAGATCAAATTTTCATGGCCCTTTGTCATAGATGCTTACTCACCATTTCAATTGATAGAAGACATCCTGAAATATGGGTAGATCATTAGATTTTACTTCCATCTCATTTTGCCTTGCTTCCAGGACAACTTAAGCAAAGAGTTGTTCATCTTACCCCGTTCTCCCCTACAATTGTGTGTGTGTGTGCGTGTGCGTGTGCGTGTGCGTGTGCGTGTGCGTGTGCGCGCATGTGTGTGCGTGCGTGCGTGCGTGCAAAGCTGGGTATAGGAGGCGCTGGCAGTCATTACGACGGCATCAAAGCCCGCCACAATACATTTTAGTCGACTAAAATCTTATGATATTTAGTCGACTAAAACTAAACTACTAGCATTCCAGGTGACTAAAATGTGACTAAAACTAAATGAGAACTATTCAAGAGAATATGACTAAAACTAAAATTGCTGTCAAAATAGAAACAAGACCAAATAAACAACTACACTTTAGAGACAAGACCAAATAAACAACTACACTTTAGAAACAAGACCAAATAAACAACTACACTTTAGAAACAAGACCACTCGGGGCGCTGTAGGTGCTGGCGGCGTGTTTCCTCCTCAGTGCCCATACCCGAGGCGGGATTGGCGAACAGGCCTTTCAGTGCGGAGTTTGCATGTTCTCCCCGTGTCCCCTAGGGTAGGTACCCTCACAAAAACATGCAGTAATCCTGGTCTCTAAACAAACTGCCTCCCCCTGGCCAGCCGGGGCGCCTGATGGAGGGGAAAGGAACTGGTTGGAATAACGTGTTCCTTCCACGCGCTACGTCCAACCAGGGAAACTCCCCCCTGTCACATGTAAAGGAGCAACTTGGACACTCAGGCAGGAAGGAAGCATGAGTTCAAGTCCGTTGCTCTCCCCATGTCCCCCATATATGGGGACTAGGTTGGCGGAGGGTGTGTAGAGCCCAGGATCACATTAGATAATTGGCACAGGGGTGGAAAAAAAGTGGGTTACAAAATCGAGGGATAAAAATTTAAGAAAAGAAAGAAACAAGACCAAATAAACTACACTTTAGAAACAAAACCAAATAAACAACTACACTTTAGAAGCAAGACCAAATAAACAACTACACTTTAGAAACAAGACCAAATAAACAACTATATTTTTACCTTTTATGATAATTTGAATTTTTGTTATTTTTCATGTCATGATTATGAATTGAATACCCAGGACCTGAATAGAAACAAGACCGCAAGGACTTCTTTCGGTGATCCCATTGGACGTGTGTTTGACTGTACCCTGTACTGATTACATTTCTGTCTGACTGTACCCTGTACTGATTACATTTCTGTCTGACTGTACCCTGTACTGATTACATTCTGTCTAACTGTACCCTGTACTGATTACATTTCTGTCTGACTGTACCCTGTACTGATTACATTCTGTCTGACTGTACCCTGTACTGATTACATTTCTGTCTGACTGTACCCTGTACTGATTACATTCTGTCTGACTGTACCCTGTACTGATTACATTTCTGTCTGACTGTACCCTGTACTGATTACATTTCTGTCTGACTGTACCCTGTACTGATTACATTTCTGTCTGACTGTACCCTGTACTGATTACATTTCTGTCTGACTGTACCCTGTACTGATTACATTCCGTTTGACTGTACCCTGTACTGATTACATTTCTGTCTGACTGTACCCTGTACTGATTACATTTCTGTCTGACTGTACCCTGTACTGATTACATTTCTGTCTGACTGTACCCTGTACTGATTACATTTCTGTCTGACTGTACCCTGCACTGATTACATTTCAGTCTGACTGTACCCTGTACTGATTACATTCCGTTTGACTGTACCCTGTACTGATTACATTTCTGTCTGACTGTACCCTGTACTGATTACATTTCTGTCTGACTGTACCCTGTACTGATTACATTTTTGTCTGACTGTACCCTGTACTGATTACATTCTGTTTGACTGTACCCTGTACCGATTACATTCCGTTTGACTGTACCCTGTACCGATTACATTCCGTTTGACTGTACCCTGTACCGATTACATTTCTGTCTGACTGTACCCTGTACTGATTACATTTCTGTCTGACTGTACCCTGTACTGATTACATTTCTGTCTGACTGTACCCTGTACTGATTACATTTCTGTCTGACTGTACCCTGTACTGATTACATTTCTGTCTGACTGTACCCTGCACTGATTACATTTCAGTCTGACTGTACCCTGTACTGATTACATTCCGTTTGACTGTACCCTGTACTGATTACATTTCTGTCTGACTGTACCCTGTACTGATTACATTTCTGTCTGACTGTACCCTGTACTGATTACATTTTTGTCTGACTGTACCCTGTACTGATTACATTCTGTTTGACTGTACCCTGTACCGATTACATTCCGTTTGACTGTACCCTGTACCGATTACATTTCTGTCTGACTGTACCCTGTACTGATTACATTTCTGTCTGACTGTACCCTGTACTGATTACATTTCTGTCTGACTGTACCCTGTACTGATTACATTTCTGTCTGACTGTACCCTGTACTGATTACATTTCTGTCTGACTGTACCCTGCACTGATTACATTTCAGTCTGACTGTACCCTGTACTGATTACATTCCGTTTGACTGTACCCTGTACTGATTACATTTCTGTATGACTGTACCCTGTACTGATTACATTTCTGTCTGACTGTACCAAGTACTGATTACATTTCTGTCTGACTGTACCCTGTACTGATTACATTTCTGTTTGACTGTACCCTGTACTGATTACATTCTGTTTGACTGTACCCTGTACTGATTACATTTCTGTCTGACTGTACCCTGTACTGATTACATTTCTGTCTGACTGTACCCTGTACTGATTACATTTCTGTCTGACTGT
This sequence comes from Electrona antarctica, assembly GCF_951216825.1. Classification (NCBI taxonomy): domain Eukaryota; kingdom Metazoa; phylum Chordata; class Actinopteri; order Myctophiformes; family Myctophidae; genus Electrona; species Electrona antarctica. The sequence goes on from NC_136794.1 coordinate 51,193,130, forward strand.
ACCCTGTACTGATTACATTTCTGTCTGACTGTACCCTGTACTGATTACATTTCTGTCTGACTGTACCCTGTACTGATTACATTTCTGTCTGACTGTACCCTGTACTGATTACATTTCTGTTTGACTGTACCCTGTACTGATTACATTCTGTTTGACTGTACCCTGTACTGATTACATTTCTGTCCTACTGTACCCTGTACTGATTACATTCTGTTTGACTGTACCCTGTACTGATTACATTTCTGTCTGACTGTACCCTGTACTGATTACATTCTGTTTGACTGTACCCTGTACTGATTACATTTCTGTATGACTGTACCCTGTACTGATTACATTTCTGTCTGACTGTACCAAGTACTGATTACATTTCTGTCTGACTGTACCCTGTACTGATTACATTTCTGTTTGACTGTACCCTGTACTGATTACATTCTGTTTGACTGTACCCTGTACTGATTACATTTCTGTCTGACTGTACCCTGTACTGATTACATTTCTGTCTGACTGTACCCTGTACTGATTACATTTCTGTCTGACTGTACCCTGTACTGATTACATTTCTGTCTGACTGTACCCTGTACTGATTACATTTCTGTCTGACTGTACCCTGTACTGATTACATTTCTGTTTGACTGTACCCTGTACTGATTACATTCTGTTTGACTGTACCCTGTACTGATTACATTTCTGTCTGACTGTACCCTGTACTGATTACATTTCTGTCTGACTGTACCCTGTACTGATTACATTTATGTCTGACTGTACCCTGTACTGATTACATTTATGTCTGACTGTACCCTGTACTGATTACATTTCTGTTTGACTGTACCCTGTACTGATTACATTCTGTTTGACTGTACCCTGTACTGATTACATGTCTGTCTGACTGTACCCTGTACTGATTACATTTCTGTCTGACTGTACCCTGTACTGATTACATTCTGTTTGACTGTACCCTGTACTGATTACATTCTGTTTGACTGTACCCTGTACTGATTACATTCTGACTGTACCCTGTATTGATTACATTTCTGTCTGACTGTACCCTGTACTGATTACATTCTGTTTGACTGTACCCTGTACTGATTACATTCTGTTTGACTGTACCCTGTACCGATTACATTCTGTTTGACTGTACCCTGTACTGATTACATTCTGACTGTACCCTGTACTGATTACATTTCTGTCTGACTGTACCCTGTACTGATTACATTTCTGTCTGACTGTACCCTGTACTGATTACATTTCTGTCTGACTGTCCCCTTTACTGATTACATTCTGACTGTACCCTGTACTGATTACATTTCTGTCTGACTGTACCCTGTACTGATTACATTCTGTCTGACTGTACCCTGTACTGATTACATTTCTGTCTGACTGTACCCTGTACTGGTTACATTTCTGTCTGACTGTACCCTGTACTGATTACTTTTCTGTCTGACTGTACCCTGTACTGGTTACATTTCTGTCTGACTGTACCCTGTACTGATTACTTTTCTGTCTGACTGTACCCTGTACTGATTACATTTCTGTCTGACTGTACCCTGTACTGATTACATTTCTGTCTGACTGTACCCTGTACTGATTACATTCTGACTGTACCCTGTACTGATTACATTTCTGTTTGACTGTACCCTGTACTGATTACATTCTGTTTGACTGTACCCTGTACTGATTACATTTCTGTCTGACTGTACCCTGTACTGATTACATTTCTGTTTGACTGTACCCTGTACTGATTACATTCTGTTTGACTGTACCCTGTACTGATTACATTTCTGTCTGACTGTACCCTGTACTGATTACATTTCTGTCTGACTGTACCCTGTACTGATTACATTCTGTTTGACTCACTGTACCCTGTACTGATTACATTTCTGTTTGACTGTACCCTGTACTGATTACATTCTGTTTGACTGTACCCTGTACTGATTACATTTCTGTCCTACTGTACCCTGTACTGATGATATTCTGTTTGACTGTATCCTGTACTGATTACATTTCTGTCTGACTGTACCCTGTACTGATTACATTTCTGTCTGACTGTACCCTGTACTGATTACATTTCTGTCTGACTGTACCCTGTACTGATTACATTTCTGTCTGACTATACCCTGTACTGATTACATTTCTGTCTGACTGTACCCTGTACTGATTACATTTCTTGTTTGACTGTACCCTGTACTGATTACATTCTGTTTGACTGTACTGTACTGATTACATTTCTGTCTGACTGTACCCTGTACTGATTACATTTCTGTCTGACTGTACCCTGTACTGATTACATTTCTGTCTGACTGTACCCTGTACTGATTACATTTCTGTCTGACTGTACCCTGTACTGATTACATTTCTGTCTGACTGTACCCTGTACTGATTACATTTCTGTTTGACTGTACCCTGTACTGATTACATTCTGTTTGACTGTACCCTGTACTGATTACATTTCTGTCCTACTGTACCCTGTACTGATTACATTCTGTTTGACTGTACCCTGTACTGATTACATTTCTGTCTGACTGTACCCTGTACTGATTACATTCTGTTTGACTGTACCCTGTACTGATTACATTTCTGTATGACTGTACCCTGTACTGATTACATTTCTGTCTGACTGTACCAAGTACTGATTACATTTCTGTCTGACTGTACCCTGTACTGATTACATTTCTGTTTGACTGTACCCTGTACTGATTACATTCTGTTTGACTGTACCCTGTACTGATTACATTTCTGTCTGACTGTACCCTGTACTGATTACATTTCTGTCTGACTGTACCCTGTACTGATTACATTTCTGTCTGACTGTACCCTGTACTGATTACATTTCTGTCTGACTGTACCCTGTACTGATTACATTTTTGTCTGACTGTACCCTGTACTGATTACATTCTGTTTGACTGTACCCTGTACCGATTACATTCCGTTTGACTGTACCCTGTACCGATTACATTTCTGTCTGACTGTACCCTGTACTGATTACATTTCTGTCTGACTGTACCCTGTACTGATTACATTTCTGTCTGACTGTACCCTGTACTGATTACATTTCTGTCTGACTGTACCCTGTACTGATTACATTTCTGTCTGACTGTACCCTGCACTGATTACATTTCAGTCTGACTGTACCCTGTACTGATTACATTCCGTTTGACTGTACCCTGTACTGATTACATTTCTGTATGACTGTACCCTGTACTGATTACATTTCTGTCTGACTGTACCAAGTACTGATTACATTTCTGTCTGACTGTACCCTGTACTGATTACATTTCTGTTTGACTGTACCCTGTACTGATTACATTCTGTTTGACTGTACCCTGTACTGATTACATTTCTGTCTGACTGTACCCTGTACTGATTACATTTCTGTCTGACTGTACCCTGTACTGATTACATTTCTGTCTGACTGTACCCTGTACTGATTACATTTCTGTCTGACTGTACCCTGTACTGATTACATTTCTGTCTGACTGTACCCTGTACTGATTACATTTCTGTCTGACTGTACCCTGTACTGATTACATTTCTGTTTGACTGTACCCTGTACTGATTACATTCTGTTTGACTGTACCCTGTACTGATTACATTTCTGTCCTACTGTACCCTGTACTGATTACATTCTGTTTGACTGTACCCTGTACTGATTACATTTCTGTCTGACTGTACCCTGTACTGATTACATTCTGTTTGACTGTACCCTGTACTGATTACATTTCTGTATGACTGTACCCTGTACTGATTACATTTCTGTCTGACTGTACCAAGTACTGATTACATTTCTGTCTGACTGTACCCTGTACTGATTACATTTCTGTTTGACTGTACCCTGTACTGATTACATTCTGTTTGACTGTACCCTGTACTGATTACATTTCTGTCTGACTGTACCCTGTACTGATTACATTTCTGTCTGACTGTACCCTGTACTGATTACATTTCTGTCTGACTGTACCCTGTACTGATTACATTTCTGTCTGACTGTACCCTGTACTGATTACATTTCTGTCTGACTGTACCCTGTACTGATTACATTTCTGTCTGACTGTACCCTGTACTGATTACATTTCTGTTTGACTGTACCCTGTACTGATTACATTCTGTTTGACTGTACCCTGTACTGATTACATTTCTGTCTGACTGTACCCTGTACTGATTACATTTATGTCTGACTGTACCCTGTACTGATTACATTTATGTCTGACTGTACCCTGTACTGATTACATTTATGTCTGACTGTACCCTGTACTGATTACATTTCTGTTTGACTGTACCCTGTACTGATTACATTCTGTTTGACTGTACCCTGTACTGATTACATGTCTGTCTGACTGTACCCTGTACTGATTACATTTCTGTCTGACTGTACCCTGTACTGATTACATTCTGTTTGACTGTACCCTGTACTGATTACATTCTGTTTGACTGTACCCTGTACTGATTACATTCTGACTGTACCCTGTATTGATTACATTTCTGTCTGACTGTACCCTGTACTGATTACATTCTGTTTGACTGTACCCTGTACTGATTACATTCTGTTTGACTGTACCCTGTACCGATTACATTCTGTTTGACTGTACCCTGTACTGATTACATTCTGACTGTACCCTGTACTGATTACATTTCTGTCTGACTGTACCCTGTACTGATTACATTTCTGTCTGACTGTACCCTGTACTGATTACATTTCTGTCTGACTGTCCCCTTTACTGATTACATTCTGACTGTACCCTGTACTGATTACATTTCTGTCTGACTGTACCCTGTACTGATTACTTTTCTGTCTGACTGTACCCTGTACTGATTACATTTCTGTCTGACTGTACCCTGTACTGATTACATTTCTGTCTGACTGTACCCTGTACTGATTACATTCTGACTGTACCCTGTACTGATTACATTTCTGTTTGACTGTACCCTGTACTGATTACATTCTGTTTGACTGTACCCTGTACTGATTACATTTCTGTCTGACTGTACCCTGTACTGATTACATTTCTGTTTGACTGTACCCTGTACTGATTACATTCTGTTTGACTGTACCCTGTACTGATTACATTTCTGTCTGACTGTACCCTGTACTGATTACATTTCTGTCTGACTGTACCCTGTACTGATTACATTCTGTTTGACTCACTGTACCCTGTACTGATTACATTTCTGTTTGACTGTACCCTGTACTGATTACATTCTGTTTGACTGTACCCTGTACTGATTACATTTCTGTCCTACTGTACCCTGTACTGATTACATTCTGTTTGACTGTACCCTGTACTGATTACATTTCTGTCTGACTGTACCCTGTACTGATTACATTCTGTCTGACTGTACCCTGTACTGATTACATTTCTGTCTGACTGTACCCTGTACTGATTACATTTCTGTCTGACTGTACCAAGTACTGATTACATTTCTGTCTGACTGTACCCTGTACTGATTACATTTCTGTCTGACTGTACCCTGTACTGATTACATTTCTGTTTGACTGTACCCTGTACTGATTACATTCTGTTTGACTGTACCCTGTACTGATTACATTTCTGTCTGACTGTACCCTGTACTGATTAAATTTCTGTCTGACTGTACCCTGTACTGATTACATTTCTGTCTGACAGTACCCTGTACTGATTACATTTCTGTCTGACTGTACCCTGTACTGATTACATTTCTGTTTGACTGTACCCTGTACTGATTACATTCTGTTTGCCTGTACCCTGTACTGATTACATTTCTGTCTGACTGTACCCTGTACTGATTACATTTCTGTCTGACTGTACCCTGTACTGATTACATTTATGTCTGACTGTACCCTGTACTGATTACATTTCTGTTTGACTGTACCCTGTACTGATTACATTCTGTTTGACTGTACCCTGTACTGATTACATTTCTGTCTGACTGTACCCTGTACTGATTACATTTCTGTCTGACTGTACCCTGTACTGATTACATTCTGTTTGACTGTACCCTGTACTGATTACATTCTGTTTGACTGTACCCTGTACTGATTACATTCTGACTGTACCCTGTACTGATTACATTTATGTCTGACTGTACCCTGTACTGATTACATTCTGTTTGACTGTACCCTGTACCGATTACATTCTGTTTGACTGTACCCTGTACTGATTACATTTCTGTCCTACTGTACCCTGTACTGATTACATTCTGTTTGACTGTACCCTGTACTGATTACATTTCTGTCCTACTGTACCCTGTACTGATTACATTCTGTTTGACTGTACCCTGTACTGATTACATTTCTGTCTGACTGTACCCTGTACTGATTACATTCTGTTTGACTGTACCCTGTACTGATTACATTTCTGTATGACTGTACCCTGTACTGATTACATTTCTGTCTGACTGTACCAAGTACTGATTACATTTCTGTCTGACTGTACCCTGTACTGATTACATTTCTGTTTGACTGTACCCTGTACTGATTACATTCTGTTTGACTGTACCCTGTACTGATTACATTTCTGTCTGACTGTACCCTGTACTGAGTACATTTCTGTCTGACTGTACCCTGTACTGATTACATTTCTGTCTGACTGTACCCTGTACTGATTACATTTCTGTCTGACTGTACCCTGTACCGATTACATTTCTGTCTGACTGTACCCTGTACTGATTACATTTCTGTTTGACTGTACCCTGTACTGATTACATTCTGTTTGACTGTACCCTGTACTGATTACATTTCTGTCTGACTGTACCCTGTACTGATTACATTTCTGTCTGACTGTACCCTGTACTGATTACATTTATGTCTGACTGTACCCTGTACTGATTACATTTATGTCTGACTGTACCCTGTACTGATTACATTTCTGTTTGACTGTACCCTGTACTGATTACATTCTGTTTGACTGTACCCTGTACTGATTACATGTCTGTCTGACTGTACCCTGTACTGATTACATTTCTGTCTGACTGTACCCTGTACTGATTACATTCTGTTTGACTGTACCCTGTACTGATTACATTCTGTTTGACTGTACCCTGTACTGATTACATTCTGACTGTACCCTGTATTGATTACATTTCTGTCTGACTGTACCCTGTACTGATTACATTCTGTTTGACTGTACCCTGTACTGATTACATTCTGTTTGACTGTACCCTGTACCGATTACATTCTGTTTGACTGTACCCTGTACTGATTACATTCTGACTGTACCCTGTACTGATTACATTTCTGTCTGACTGTACCCTGTACTGATTACATTTCTGTCTGACTGTACCCTGTACTGATTACATTTCTGTCTGACTGTCCCCTTTACTGATTACATTCTGACTGTACCCTGTACTGATTACATTTCTGTCTGACTGTACCCTGTACTGATTACATTCTGTCTGACTGTACCCTGTACTGATTACATTTCTGTCTGACTGTACCCTGTACTGGTTACATTTCTGTCTGACTGTACCCTGTACTGATTACTTTTCTGTCTGACTGTACCCTGTACTGGTTACATTTCTGTCTGACTGTACCCTGTACTGATTACTTTTCTGTCTGACTGTACCCTGTACTGATTACATTTCTGTCTGACTGTACCCTGTACTGATTACATTTCTGTCTGACTGTACCCTGTACTGATTACATTCTGACTGTACCCTGTACTGATTACATTTCTGTTTGACTGTACCCTGTACTGATTACATTCTGTTTGACTGTACCCTGTACTGATTACATTTCTGTCTGACTGTACCCTGTACTGATTACATTTCTGTTTGACTGTACCCTGTACTGATTACATTCTGTTTGACTGTACCCTGTACTGATTACATTTCTGTCTGACTGTACCCTGTACTGATTACATTTCTGTCTGACTGTACCCTGTACTGATTACATTCTGTTTGACTAACTGTACCCTGTACTGATTACATTTCTGTTTGACTGTACCCTGTACTGATTACATTCTGTTTGACTGTACCCTGTACTGATTACATTTCTGTCCTACTGTACCCTGTACTGATGATATTCTGTTTGACTGTATCCTGTACTGATTACATTTCTGTCTGACTGTACCCTGTACTGATTACATTTCTGTCTGACTGTACCCTGTACTGATTACATTTCTGTCTGACTGTACCCTGTACTGATTACATTTCTGTCTGACTATACCCTGTACTGATTACATTTCTGTCTGACTGTACCCTGTACTGATTACATTTCTTGTTTGACTGTACCCTGTACTGATTACATTCTGTTTGACTGTACTGTACTGATTACATTTCTGTCTGACTGTACCCTGTACTGATTACATTTCTGTCTGACTGTACCCTGTACTGATTACATTTCTGTCTGACTGTACCCTGTACTGATTACATTTCTGTCTGACTGTACCCTGTACTGATTACATTTCTGTCTGACTGTACCCTGTACTGATTACATTTCTGTTTGACTGTACCCTGTACTGATTACATTCTGTTTGACTGTACCCTGTACTGATTACATTTCTGTCCTACTGTACCCTGTACTGATTACATTCTGTTTGACTGTACCCTGTACTGATTACATTTCTGTCTGACTGTACCCTGTACTGATTACATTCTGTTTGACTGTACCCTGTACTGATTACATTTCTGTATGACTGTACCCTGTACTGATTACATTTCTGTCTGACTGTACCCTGTACTGATTACATTTCTGTCTGACTGTACCAAGTACTGATTACATTTCTGTCTGACTGTACCCTGTACTGATTACATTTCTGTTTGACTGTACCCTGTACTGATTACATTCTGTTTGACTGTACCCTGTACTGATTACATTTCTGTCTGACTGTACCCTGTACTGATTACATTTCTGTCTGACTGTACCCTGTACTGATTACATTTCTGTCTGACTGTACCCTGTACTGATTACATTTCTGTCTGACTGTACCCTGTACTGATTACATTTTTGTCTGACTGTACCCTGTACTGATTACATTCTGTTTGACTGTACCCTGTACCGATTACATTCCGTTTGACTGTACCCTGTACCGATTACATTTCTGTCTGACTGTACCCTGTACTGATTACATTTCTGTCTGACTGTACCCTGTACTGATTACATTTCTGTCTGACTGTACCCTGTACTGATTACATTTCTGTCTGACTGTACCCTGCACTGATTACATTTCAGTCTGACTGTACCCTGTACTGATTACATTCCGTTTGACTGTACCCTGTACTGATTACATTTCTGTATGACTGTACCCTGTACTGATTACATTTCTGTCTGACTGTACCAAGTACTGATTACATTTCTGTCTGACTGTACCCTGTACTGATTACATTTCTGTTTGACTGTACCCTGTACTGATTACATTCTGTTTGACTGTACCCTGTACTGATTACATTTCTGTCTGACTGTACCCTGTACTGATTACATTTCTGTCTGACTGTACCCTGTACTGATTACATTTCTGTCTGACTGTACCCTGTACTGATTACATTTCTGTCTGACTGTACCCTGTACTGATTACATTTCTGTCTGACTGTACCCTGTACTGATTACATTTCTGTCTGACTGTACCCTGTACTGATTACATTTCTGTTTGACTGTACCCTGTACTGATTACATTCTGTTTGACTGTACCCTGTACTGATTACATTTCTGTCCTACTGTACCCTGTACTGATTACATTCTGTTTGACTGTACCCTGTACTGATTACATTTCTGTCTGACTGTACCCTGTACTGATTACATTCTGTTTGACTGTACCCTGTACTGATTACATTTCTGTATGACTGTACCCTGTACTGATTACATTTCTGTCTGACTGTACCAAGTACTGATTACATTTCTGTCTGACTGTACCCTGTACTGATTACATTTCTGTTTGACTGTACCCTGTACTGATTACATTCTGTTTGACTGTACCCTGTACTGATTACATTTCTGTCTGACTGTACCCTGTACTGATTACATTTCTGTCTGACTGTACCCTGTACTGATTACATTTCTGTCTGACTGTACCCTGTACTGATTACATTTCTGTCTGACTGTACCCTGTACTGATTACATTTCTGTCTGACTGTACCCTGTACTGATTACATTTCTGTCTGACTGTACCCTGTACTGATTACATTTCTGTTTGACTGTACCCTGTACTGATTACATTCTGTTTGACTGTACCCTGTACTGATTACATTTCTGTCTGACTGTACCCTGTACTGATTACATTTATGTCTGACTGTACCCTGTACTGATTACATTTATGTCTGACTGTACCCTGTACTGATTACATTTATGTCTGACTGTACCCTGTACTGATTACATTTCTGTTTGACTGTACCCTGTACTGATTACATTCTGTTTGACTGTACCCTGTACTGATTACATGTCTGTCTGACTGTACCCTGTACTGATTACATTCTGTCTGACTGTACCCTGTACTGATTACATTCTGTTTGACTGTACCCTGTACTGATTACATTCTGTTTGACTGTACCCTGTACTGATTACATTCTGACTGTACCCTGTATTGATTACATTTCTGTCTGACTGTACCCTGTACTGATTACATTCTGTTTGACTGTACCCTGTACTGATTACATTCTGTTTGACTGTACCCTGTACCGATTACATTCTGTTTGACTGTACCCTGTACTGATTACATTCTGACTGTACCCTGTACTGATTACATTTCTGTCTGACTGTACCCTGTACTGATTACATTTCTGTCTGACTGTACCCTGTACTGATTACATTTCTGTCTGACTGTCCCCTTTACTGATTACATTCTGACTGTACCCTGTACTGATTACATTTCTGTCTGACTGTACCCTGTACTGATTACTTTTCTGTCTGACTGTACCCTGTACTGATTACATTTCTGTCTGACTGTACCCTGTACTGATTACATTTCTGTCTGACTGTACCCTGTACTGATTACATTCTGACTGTACCCTGTACTGATTACATTTCTGTTTGACTGTACCCTGTACTGATTACATTTCTGTCTGACTGTACCCTGTACTGATTACATTTCTGTTTGACTGTACCCTGTACTGATTACATTCTGTTTGACTGTACCCTGTACTGATTACATTTCTGTCTGACTGTACCCTGTACTGATTACATTTCTGTCTGACTGTACCCTGTACTGATTACATTCTGTTTGACTCACTGTACCCTGTACTGATTACATTTCTGTTTGACTGTACCCTGTACTGATTACATTCTGTTTGACTGTACCCTGTACTGATTACATTTCTGTCCTACTGTACCCTGTACTGATTACATTCTGTTTGACTGTACCCTGTACTGATTACATTTCTGTCTGACTGTACCCTGTACTGATTACATTCTGTCTGACTGTACCCTGTACTGATTACATTTCTGTCTGACTGTACCCTGTACTGATTACATTTCTGTCTGACTGTACCAAGTACTGATTACATTTCTGTCTGACTGTACCCTGTACTGATTACATTTCTGTCTGACTGTACCCTGTACTGATTACATTTCTGTTTGACTGTACCCTGTACTGATTACATTCTGTTTGACTGTACCCTGTACTGATTACATTTCTGTCTGACTGTACCCTGTACTGATTACATTTCTGTCTGACTGTACCCTGTACTGATTACATTTCTGTCTGACAGTACCCTGTACTGATTACATTTCTGTCTGACTGTACCCTGTACTGATTACATTTCTGTTTGACTGTACCCTGTACTGATTACATTCTGTTTGCCTGTACCCTGTACTGATTACATTTCTGTCTGACTGTACCCTGTACTGATTACATTTCTGTCTGACTGTACCCTGTACTGATTACATTTATGTCTGACTGTACCCTGTACTGATTACATTTCTGTTTGACTGTACCCTGTACTGATTACATTCTGTTTGACTGTACCCTGTACTGATTACATTTCTGTCTGACTGTACCCTGTACTGATTACATTTCTGTCTGACTGTACCCTGTACTGATTACATTCTGTTTGACTGTACCCTGTACTGATTACATTCTGTTTGACTGTACCCTGTACTGATTACATTCTGACTGTACCCTGTACTGATTACATTTATGTCTGACTGTACCCTGTACTGATTACATTCTGTTTGACTGTACCCTGTACCGATTACATTCTGTTTGACTGTACCCTGTACTGATTACATTCTGACTGTACCCTGTACTGATTACATTTCTGTCTGACTGTACCCTGTACTGATTACATTTCTGTCTGACTGTACCCTGTACTGATTACATTTCTGTCTGACTTTACCCTGTACTGATTACATTCTGACTGTACCCTGTACTGATTACATTTCTGTCTGACTGTACCCTGTACTGATTACATTCTGTCTGACTGTACCCTGTACTGATTACATTTCTGTCTGACTGTACCCTGTACTGGTTACATTTCTGTCTGACTGTACCCTGTACTGATTACTTTTCTGTCTGACTGTACCCTGTACTGATCACATTTCTGTCTGACTGTACCCTGTACTGATTACATTTCTGTCTGACTGTACCCTGTACTGATTACATTTCTGTCTGACTGTACCCTGTACTGATTACATTTATGTCTGACTGTACCCTGTACTGATTACATTTATGTCTGACTGTACCCTGTACTGATGACATTCTGTTTACTGTACCCTGTACTGATTACATTCTGTCTGACTGTACCCTGTACTGATTACATTTCTGCCAATAAAGTATTCAATCAATCAACTACACTTTAGAAACAAGACCAGATAAACAACACTTTAGAAAAAAGACCAAATAAACAACAACACTTTAGAAACAAGACCAAATAAACAAGTAGAGAACCACCGATATAGAAACATGAGGCGTTTCAGAAAACGTTCATGATTTCAAAGACATTTTGTAGAATCGTCCTCCGGTCTAAATGTGTTGGAGTCGGGGAGGCGACACCGCAGGGAATCGAACCCCGCCCTAGAGCACCAGGAGGTCCATACCAGTGTCTGTTACCCCTCCACTCATCTACAGGTTCTAGTGTCTGTTACCCCTGCACTCATCTACAGGTTCTAGTGTCTGTTACCCCTCCACTCATATACAGGTTCTAGTGTCTGTTACCTCCACTCATCTACAGGTTCTAGTGTCTGTTACCCCTCCACTCATCTACAGGTTCTAGTGTCTGTTACCCCTCCACTCATCTACAGGTTCTAGTGTCTGTTACCCCCCCCACTCATCTACAGGTTCTAGTGTCTGTTACCCCCCCACTCATCTACAGGTTCTAGTATCTGTTACCCCCCCACTCATCAACAGGTTCTAGTGTCTGTTACCCCCCCACTCATCTACAGGTTCTAGTGTCTGTTACCCCCCCACTCATCTACAGGTTCTAGTGTCTGTTACCCCCCCCACTCATCTACAGGTTCTAGTGTCTGTTACCCCCCCACTCATCTACAGGTTCTAGTGTCTGTTACCCCTCCACTCATCTACAGGTTCTAGTGTCTGTTACCCCTCCACTCATCTACAGGTTCTAGTGTCTGTTACCCCTCCACTCATCTACAGGTTCTAGTGTCTGTTACGCCTCCACTCATCTACAGGTTCTAGTGTCTGTTACCCCTCCACTCATCTACAGGTTCTAGTGTCTGTTACCCCCCCCCCCCCCCACTCATCTACAGGTTCTAGTGTCTGTTACCCCCCCCCCCACTCATCTACAGGTTCTAGTGGCTGTTACCCCTCCACTCATCTACAGGTTCTAGTGTCTGTTACCCCCCCACTCATCTACAGGTTCTAGTGTCTGTTACCTCCACTCATCTACAGGTTCTAGTGTCTGTTACCCCTCCACTCATCTACAGGTTCTAGTGTCTGTTACCCCTCCACTCATCTACAGGTTCTAGTGTCTGTTACCTCCACTCATCTACAGGTTCTAGTGTCTGTTACCCCCCCACTCATCTACAGGTTCTAGTGTCTGTTACCCCTCCACTCATCTACAGGTTCTAGTGTCTGTTACCTCCACTCATCTACAGGTTCTAGTGTCTGTTACCCCCCCCCCACTCATCTACAGGTTCTAGTGTCTGTTACCCCCCCACTCATCTACAGGTTCTAGTGTCTGTTACCCCCCCACTCATCTACAGGTTCTAGTGTCTGTTAACCCTCCACTCATCTACAGGTTCTAGTGTCTGTTACCCCCCCACTCATCTACAGGTTCTAGTGTCTGTTACCTCCACTCATCTACAGGTTCTAGTGTCTGTTACCCCTCCACTCATCTACAGGTTCTAGTGTCTGTTACCCCTCCACTCATCTACAGGTTCTAGTGTCTGTTACCCCCCCACTCATCTACAGGTTCTAGTGTCTGTTACCCCCCCACTCATCTACAGGTTCTAGTGTCTGTTACCCCCCCACTCATCTACAGGTTCTAGTGTCTGTTACCCCCCCACTCATCTACAGGTTCTAGTGTCTGTTACCCCTCCACTCATCTACAGGTTCTAGTGTCTGTTACCCCCCCACTCATCTACAGGTTCTAGTGTCTGTTACCCCCCCACTCATCTACAGGTTCTAGTGTCTGTTACCCCTCCACTCATCTACAGGTTCTAGTGTCTGTTACCCCCCCACTCATCTACAGGTTCTAGTGTCTGTTACCTCCACTCATCTACAGGTTCTAGTGTCTGTTACCCCTCCACTCATCTACAGGTTCTAGTGGCTGTTACCCCCCCCCACTCATCTACAGGTTCTAGTGTCTGTTACCCCCCCCCCCACTCATCTACAGGTTCTAGTGTCTGTTACCCCCCCACTCATCTACAGGTTCTAGTGTCTGTTACCCCTCCACTCATCTACAGGTTCTAGTGTCTGTTACCCCTCCACTCATCTACAGGTTCTAGTGGCTGTTACCTCCACTCATCTACAGGTTCTAGTGTCTGTTACCCCTCCACTCATCTACAGGTTCTAGTGTCTGTTACCTCCACTCATCTACAGGTTCTAGTGTCTGTTACCTCCACTCATCTACAGGTTCTAGTGTCTGTTACCTCCACTCATCTACAGGTTCTAGTGTCTGTTACCCCTCCACTCATCTACAGGTTCTATAGTGGACCAGGAGGTCCATACCAGTGTCTGTTACCCCTCCACTCATCTACAGGTTCTAGTGTCTGTTACCCCTCCACTCATCTACAGGTTCTAGTGTCTGTTACCCCTCCACTCATCTACAGGTTCTAGTGTCTGTTACCCCTCCACTCATCTACAGGTTCTATAGTGGACCAGGGTGTCCATACCAGTGTCTGTTACCCCTCCACTCATCTACAGGTTCTATAGTGGACCAGGAGGTCCATAGCAGTGTCTGTTACCTCCACTCATCTACAGGTTCTAGTGTCTGTTACCCCTCCACTCATCTACAGGTTATATAGTGGACCAGGAGGTCCATAGCAGTGTCTGTTACCTCCACTCATCTACAGGTTCAAGAAACCACACTAATAAAGCAATAAACCACAAGATGTCTCAGGTTACCGTGTATTTTATATCTATGATAAAACTACATGATAAAACTACATGATAAAACTACAGGATAAAACTACAGGATAAAACTACAGGATAAAACTACATGATAAAACTACATGATTAGCCCGTCTCCGGACCCCCCGGGTTGAGCTCCTTTGGACCCCTACCACGTAGGGTCCGGTATCACCGGCTTCAAGCGACATGGGATGCAATCTGATTTACCCTGACTTAGCCCTGTGCTGCGCTGTGGGTGTCACGCTGACATATTCCAAACGAAGCATATGAACGCTATAGGAGACAACGAACCATCTGAAACTACAGGATAAAACTACACGATAAAACTACATGATAAAACTACATGATAAAGCCACATGATAAAGCTACAGGATAAAACTACATGATAAAACTACACAATAAAACTACAGGATAAAACTACAGGATAAAACCACATGATAAAACCACATGATAAAACTACATAAGTCCTTTTACACTTGGTTGCATGCTGAAAATAGCAGATCTACAAGCTTGTAGATTGGCGTATAAAATCAGCCATTACGACGGCATCAAGACCCGCCAAAATACATTTTAGTCGACTAAATGAACTGCAGATTTAGTCGAATAAAACTAGACCAACACTAAAACATTCCAGTTACTAAATGAAGTTTCATTCCAAAGACTGACTAAACAAAAATAGAAATGTTGCCAAAAACACTGCAATCAATTCACAACTGGTCTGTCTGTCTGTCTGTCTGTCTGTCTGTCAATCACAATATTGCACCTTAAACTAATCCAAATTGGGATCCATGAGGGGGATAATTTGTGAAAACAATATATGTATACAAATCTTATAAAAAATAGCAGATCTACAAGCTCACAACACATCCAAAAAGCTAGAAATAAGTACACCAAAAAAGTACTTCAACTATAGTGAGTCTAGGCTGCATCTCAGCCTCACAACCAAACAGCTACAAATAATTCAATACAGATTACAGATTATTAACTAATAACTTCACATCACATCACACAAAACAAAACAACAACAGCTTCATCCTGACCAGAACTTGTTGCTGCTTCAGCAATAAATCAAAGTGAAATCACACCTCATTCAAGCAGCTAATTAGCTAAGCTAACAATAACACCTCACCTGAGTCTGATGGAAGGATGTTCTGTTTGCACACAATCTGTGTTTAGATTAGAAGTCTGTCTGGAAGCTTTTTTTCACCATCCTAGTGAAACACTGAATGGCTCTATAGGCTCTAGTCCATGTTATTGTTCATGTCAAGATGTGTTGATTCTGTTTACTAATAAAACTAAAAGCTGAACTTGTAACAAACAAACACACGCAAGCAGTGCTCACAGTGTTTGGGGCGTGTCCGGGTAAATAAAGGGGGCGGCGCGACAAATCAAGTACTTAGGTAGCCCCGCCCCTCCCTCCCAGGAAGCAGAGAGAGAGAGAGATACAGAGAGAGAGACAGAGAGAGAGAGAGATACAGAGAGACAGAGAGAGAGAGAGATACAGAGAGAGAGAGAGAGACAGAGAGAGAGAGAGAGACAGAGAGAGAGAGAGAGAGACAGAGAGAGAGAGAGAGAGAGAGAGAGACAGAGAGAGAGAGACAGACAGAGAGAGAGAGAGAGAGACAGAGAGAGACAGAGAGACAAAGAGAGAGATTGAGAGACAGATACTTTTTTACTGTTTTACACATCGTTATATTTTATAATGTTCTTGTTTTGATCACAAGTCTGTAGGTTTGATTAAATTATGAATGAATGCCACTGATTTACTAGCCTACCATAGGCTAATGTATATATATGTTTTTACCATTATAATAAAAGTATCAATACTGCAACTGTAAAAGTCCAGAATTCAAAATGCACTTGAGTAAAAGTAGGCCGACTAAAGGTTTTGGCATCAAAACGTATTTATTTCTACCAAAAGTCCAAGTACTCATTCATGAACATGTATAAAGTAGCGGGACTGCGACGCTCTATTCAACAATACAATAATATTATAATGAGTACAGCAGGCCAGTCACACTTAATACAGAATGAGAATCATCTTTATTGTCACTTCACAGCTTTACAAGTAAAAAGTGGGTGACATTAATTATTTGTACATAGTTTCCATCGTGTCATTTTCCCAACAAAACACAGACAGGGAATTAAGAGAGGGGAGGGGCAGGGGGGGGAGGGGGGGATAAGGAGATCAATGCAGGAGTAGAAGAAAGTTTGAGCGCCTGATTGTTATTGGTGATAAAATCACAGATCAATTGAACTGATTGTTATTGGTGATAATCACAGATCAATTGAACTGATTGTTATTGGTGATAATCACAGATCAATTGAACTGATTGTTATTGGTGATAATCACAGATCAATTGAACTGATTGTTATTGGTGATAATCACAGATCAATTGAACTGATTGTTTTTGGTGATAATCACAGATCAATTGAACTGATTGTTATTGGTGATAATCACAGATCAATTGAACTGATTGTTATTGGTGATAATCACAGATCAATTGTTTCCATGTTGAAAATTGTCCGTACACGTTCAAACACTTTTTTTCCAACAATAACATCAGTTGTATAAGCTTGTAGATCTGCTATTTCCGCCACTTTGTACATTTTTGGGAAAGTAAAAAAAAAGATGTCAGTGATTTATTTGTATTTTTATGTCATTTGTCAGAAGACAGTGATCTGTCCTGATGTGCAGTTTGTAGGAGTGTAACGATACATTGTAACAGAGATACGATACGTATCACGATGCCTGGTTGACGATACGATACATGGATGTTCATTATGGCGATACGATACGATTCAATGATTTCCAAGCGATACAGTAACTATTTAAAATACACATTATTTTTAAGCTAAGTAATTAAACCCCTCCTTTTTCATTTTTAATTTCGATATACTTCGATTCTTGAAATTAAAATGGATATTTTGACGCGGTTACTATATCGTTATCCCCCCCCCCCCCCCCCAACGAAGCCAAGCCTGGAAGACAATAAACAGAAATACACATCGTAACGTTACAATAACTATCAAAGAAAAAAAACTGAACACAATGAAATGTTAATCACAATTATTTGTGTGACAATGAATGGTCAGCTTCCTGTAAGTGTAATGGTGACAGCCCTAAACGACTGTAGCGTATTGTGTTACATTATAACTACTGGCATCATGTCTGTTAAAGCTTTATATTCGTTGTACGACCGCGTCGCTCCACCAGAATAACCACATGGTGCTTGTTACCCCCTTCTCTTTCTCCCCAATTTACTGGTCCACTTGTTCTTGTGAATTAATAGATTCTGTTGTGAATGTGAGGAGGCCCCACCGGGAGGACGTACTGTTGTATCCTATCTGCCAGTGAGGATCCCCCACCGGGAGGACGTACTGTTGTATCCTATCTGTTAGTGAGGAGCCCCCACCGGGAGGACATACTGTTGTATCCTATAATGACTCACCTGCCAGTGAGGAGCCTCCACCGGGAGGACATACTGTTGTATCCTATACTGAACCACCTGCCAGTGAGGAGCCTCCACCGGGAGGACATACTGGTGTATCCTATACTGACCCACCTGCCAGTGAGGAGCCCCCACCGGGAGGACATACTGTTGTATCCTATATTGACTCACCTGCCAGTGAGGAGCCTCCACCGGGAGGACATACTGTTGTATCCTATACTGACCCACCTGTCAGTGAGGAGCCCCCACCGGGAGGACATACTTTTGTATCCTATACTGAACCACCTGCCAGTGAGGAGCCTCCACCGGGAGGGCATACTGTTGTATCCTATACTGACCCACCTGCCAGTGAGGAGCCTCCACCGGGAGGACATACTGTTGTATCCTATACTGACCCACCTGCCAGTGAGGAGCCCCCACCGGGAGGACATACTGTTGTATCCTGCGGTGGTGGGCAGGTACTTTGACAGATTCCACTGAGCCCCAAACAGAAAAGAAACAACAAAAAAAAACATTGACAACAGTGAAGCCTAATAACGTATAAGTGGCTGTCGGCCATTTTCACGGCGTGCGAAACATGCGATCCAACAAAGTCTAGATGTGGTTGGTTCGGTTCGGGTGATGGAGTACGAACTCTTAATTAAGGATCAAAGTATAGATGTGGTTGGTTCGGTTCGGGGGATGGAGTACCAACTCTTAATTAAGGATCAAAGTATTAATTGTCGCTAAGCGACGTCATGCATGGTGCGAAGGAGGACGGAGGGAGCTGATTGGTCCACGTGTGTTGTTCCAATGAGGGGGGCGTGGTGGGGAGGCGTGGCTTATTGCTCAGTTGGCTCGGTGGGCGTGGCCTCCGGGTTCTCCGCTGGCTTCGCCGGCTCCCGTTCATCCGGACACAAGTCTAAAAAATAACCACATTAAAGGGATTAAAATAACCACATTAAAGGGATTAAAATAAACACATTAAAGGGATTAAAATAAACACATTAAAGGGATTAAAATAAACACATTAAAGGGATTAAAATAAACACATTAAAGGGATTAAAATAAACACATTAAAGAGATTGTGACATACAAATAAAGTTTTTTGTATTTTTCTTTTTTTTAGGTTTTCTGCTCAATTGCACCAAAAAAACCTGAACCTTTAACATTCAGTAAATTTTCTGTGTTTTCAGGCTCAAACAAGTGCTCAGATGTTCAGATGTTTGTGATGTAACAGCCTGCAAATCCCATACATGTCAATGGGATTCGCCAGCAGATGTCACTGTTTTCACTGTTTTGCCTGTTTTCATTGCAGCTCAAAAGGCTTCCAAACCCCAGAGAAAACTCCAGACCACAGAAAATACACTGAATGTTCAAAGTTCAGGTTTTTTGAGGTCATAAAACATAAAAGAAAAACGAAATAAATAAATAAATGAAAATTAATGCTATGAAACCTTTTAAATAAAAATAAATAACAGTGTAACATAAACATACATGCATGTATGTTTTTTTATGTATTCGTCACAAGCATGTTTTCGGTCATACGTGTTTGTGTCGCATTCCTGAGACAATAATGTGATGAGCGGTGGAGTATCCGGTAGGATCATCAAACAGAAACATCAGATTATTTGCAGCGACACAACATATAATCTCATCGTTGTGTGTTAAATCAGTGGTTCATGTCAAGGACCCCCAAATTGACACTAATTAGACCATGGACCCCCATTTGAAGAGATATGCCAGGGACCCCCATAAGATAAGCGGCTGTAGTGTGATTCTCAACCTGTTAAATTTCAAGGACCCCCAGGTTTGACATGCATTAGTCTAGGACCCCCCATTTAATGGCATTTCTATCTCCGGTACCCCCAATGTATATTGTAAAATCTATGTTAATGTAACTCTGAGTGTGTACAAAAGGAACCAAATGGACCCGTTAGGGTCAGACCCATAAAGGAACCAAATGGACCCGTTAGGGTCAGACCCATAAAGGAACCAAATGGACCTGTTAGGGTCAGACCCATAAAGGAACCAAATGGACCCGTTAGGGTCAGACCCATAAAGGAACCAAATGGACCTGTTAGGGTCAGACCCATAAAGGAACCAAATGGACCTGTTAGGGTCAGACCCATAAAGGAACCAAATGGACCCGTTAGGGTCAGACCCATAAAGGAACCAAATGGACCCGTTAGGGTCAGACCCATAAAGGAACCAAATGGACCCGTTAGGGTCAGACCCATAAAGGAACCAAATGGACCTGTTAGGGTCAGACCCATAAAGGAACCAAATGGACCCGTTAGGGTCAGACCCATAAAGGAACCAAATGGACCTGTTAGGGTCAGACCCATAAAGGAACCAAATGGACCTGTTAGGGTCAGACCCATAAAGGAACCAAATGGACCCGTTAGGGTCAGACCCATAAAGGAACCAAATGGACCTGTTAGGGTCAGACCCATAAAGGAACCAAATGGACCTGTTAGGGTCAGACCCATAAAGGAACCAAATGGACCCGTTAGGGTCAGACCCATAAAGGAACCAAATGGACCTGTTAGGGTCAGACCCATAAAGGAACCAAATGGACCTGTTAGGGTCAGACCCATAAAGGAACCAAATGGACCCGTTAGGGTCAGACCCATAAAGGAACCAAATGGACCTGTTAGGGTCAGACCCATAAAGGAACCAAATGGACCTGTTAGGGTCAGAGACCCATAAAGGAACCAAATGGACCTGTTAGGGTCAGACCCATAAAGGAACCAAATGGACCTGTTAGGGTCAGACCCATAAAGGAACCAAATGGACCTGTTAGGGTCAGACCCATAAAGGAACCAAATGGACCTGTTAGGGTCAGACCCATAAAGGAACCAAATGGACCCGTTAGGGTCAGACCCATAAAGGAACCAAATGGACCTGTTAGGGTCAGACCCATAAAGGAACCAAATGGACCCGTTAGGGTCAGACCCATAAAGGAACCAAATGGACCCGTTAGGGTCAGACCCATAAAGGAACCAAATGGACCTGTTAGGGTCAGACCCATAAAGGAACCAAATGGACCCGTTAGGGTCAGACCCATAAAGGAACCAAATGGACCTGTTAGGGTCAGACCCATAAAGGAACCAAATGGACCTGTTAGGGTCAGACCCATAAAGGAACCAAATGGACCTGTTAGGGTCAGACCCATAAAGGAACCAAATGGACCCGTTAGGGTCAGACCCATAAAGGAACCAAATGGACCCGTTAGGGTCAGACCCATAAAGGAACCAAATGGACCTGTTAGGGTCAGACCCATAAAGGAACCAAATGGACCTGTTAGGGTCAGACCCATAAAGGAACCAAATGGACCTGTTAGGGTCAGACCCATAAAGGAACCAAATGGACCTGTTAGGGTCAGACCCATAAAGGAACCAAATGGACCCGTTAGGGTCAGAGACCCATAAAGGAACCAAATGGACCCGTTAGGGTCAGACCCATAAAGGAACCAAATGGACCCGTTAGGGTCAGACCCATAAAGGAACCAAATGGACCCGTTAGGGTCAGACCCATAAAGGAACCAAATGGACCTGTTAGGGTCAGACCCATAAAGGAACCAAATGGACCTGTTAGGGTCAGACCCATAAAGGAACCAAATGGACCCGTTAGGGTCAGACCCATAAAGGAACCAAATGGACCCGTTAGGGTCAGACCCATAAAGGAACCAAATGGACCTGTTAGGGTCAGACCCATAAAGGAACCAAATGGACCTGTTAGGGTCAGACCCATAAAGGAACCAAATGGACCTGTTAGGGTCAGACCCATAAAGGAACCAAATGGACCTGTTAGGGTCAGACCCATAAAGGAACCAAATGGACCCGTTAGGGTCAGACCCATAAAGGAACCAAATGGACCTGTTAGGGTCAGACCCATAAAGGAACCAAATGGACCCGTTAGGGTCAGACCCATAAAGGAACCAAATGGACCCGTTAGGGTCAGACCCATAAAGGAACCAAATGGACCTGTTAGGGTCAGACCCATAAAGGAAGCAAATGGACCCGTTAGGGTCAGACCCATAAAGGAACCAAATGGACCCGTTAGGGTCAGACCCATAAAGGAACCAAATGGACCCGTTAGGGTCAGACCCATAAAGGAACCAAATGGACCTGTTAGGGTCAGACCCATAAAGGAACCAAATGGACCTGTTAGGGTCAGACCCATAAAGGAACCAAATGGACCTGTTAGGGTCAGACCCATAAAGGAACCAAATGGACCTGTTAGGGTCAGACCCATAAAGGAACCAAATGGACCCGTTAGGGTCAGACCCATAAAGGAACCAAATGGACCCGTTAGGGTCAGACCCATAAAGGAACCAAATGGACCCGTTAGGGTCAGACCCATAAAGGAACCAAATGGACCTGTTAGGGTCAGACCCATAAAGGAACCAAATGGACCCGTTAGGGTCAGACCCATAAAGGAACCAAATGGACCCGTTAGGGTCAGACCCATAAAGGAACCAAATGGACCTGTTAGGGTCAGACCCATAAAGGAACCAAATGGACCTGTTAGGGTCAGACCCATAAAGGAACCAAATGGACCCGTTAGGGTCAGACCCATAAAGGAACCAAATGGACCCGTTAGGGTCAGACCCATAAAGGAACCAAATGGACCTGTTAGGGTCAGACCCATAAAGGAACCAAATGGACCTGTTAGGGTCAGACCCATAAAGGAACCAAATGGACCCGTTAGGGTCAGACCCATAAAGGAACCAAATGGACCTGTTAGGGTCAGACCCATAAAGGAACCAAATGGACCTGTTAGGGTCAGACCCATAAAGGAACCAAATGGACCTGTTAGGGTCAGACCCATAAAGGAACCAAATGGACCTGTTAGGGTCAGACCCATAAAGGAACCAAATGGACCTGTTAGGGTCAGACCCATAAAGGAACCAAATGGACCCGTTAGGGTCAGACCCATAAAGGAACCAAATGGACCTGTTAGGGTCAGACCCATAAAGGAACCAAATGGACCTGTTAGGGTCAGACCCATAAAGGAACCAAATGGACCCGTTAGGGTCAGACCCATAAAGGAACCAAATGGACCTGTTAGGGTCAGACCCATAAAGGAACCAAATGGACCCGTTAGGGTCAGACCCATAAAGGAACCAAATGGACCCGTTAGGGTCAGAGACCCATAACGGAATGAACGTTGATGCTTTACAAATCTGATTCTCTGTGAATGAAACGGATCAAGTCTTGTGATTGGTCGAAAAATATAGTATCCGGGGGAAAATACGTTAAACGGAAGTTCCGGTTCTATAGAGTGTTTATTTTATTATTAAAAACTAAAATAATTATACATACAAAAAACAAAATTAAATCTTTAACCTTTATTATAATTATTTTTCAAATTTTGGAAAACACAATGGGATTTTTACTTGAGTCCAATATAAATTGGTCCGTGACCCACAAATGGGTCTACGAGCTATTGTAGATCTGCTATTTTTGGTGACGAGACTTGTGTCAACTGTCAGTGTGTACTAGAGACTGAAAAAGACTTGTATGAATACTACCTGAACCTGAGGTAGTATTTAGTGTAGTTTTAGTGTAGTATTAGTGTAGTATTTAGTGTAGTATTACCTGATCCTCCCAGGTGGTACTCAGGTAGTATTTAGTGTAGTATAAGTATTACCTGATCCTCCCAGGTGGTACTCAGGGTACATCTTCAGACACTCGGCTTGTCTCTTAAACTTCTCCAGCTCAGAGGCGTCCAGTTGGCCAGTACGAGCTGCGGAGACAGGAAGAGAGGAAGACAGGAAGACAGGAAGGAAGAGAGGAAGAAGAAGAAGAAGAAGAAGAAGAAGAAGAAGACGACGTTTGTGTGAGTTGTAGTTGTAGGATTGGCCATTTTCGAGGTGTGTAGAATTTGCATGTCATTGTCGTAACAAATCCCTGTTGTGTGTGTCGCCTCGGACGAAAAGCAGGAGAAAGAACAAAGGATTCGTGTGATGGTGTTCTCAGGACATCAGTATTTATTTGGTAAACACAGATGATCAGGTCGCTACAAAAACAGCATGTAAACAAAGGTACATGCGGGTTGTCTGTCTCTACCAGCCTCCGTGTCCAAAATTAGACTAGATCGATTCAGCCCACAAGAGAAGACGTCCAAGCTCTTATATACACAAGATTTGCTTTGCCCCGAAGTCCCTCCTCTCACCGGGCATGAACACTTCCTGACTTTTAACCAATGAGGTCTGAGTCAGGCTTCCGGTTACAGAGGCGGGCACTCTTAAACAAAGAAGATCTCAACATGGTAATAAACTTTTAACAGAGCAAGAAATACAGTCCTCAAAATACATTTGTTCCCATGGTGAAATGAGAATACAATAAAACCGTAGTTAAACATAACGAAAGTATATAAAACTGAACTGACTATATATTGAGAAATGAATGAACTGTTTAACTCACTACATAAAACTATCATTAAGAATACTCTGTAGTACATTTTAGATTAGTACTAAATGTAATAGTTTTCCTAGCGTTTATCTTTATTCTATAATGACAGAAGAGTGTTTACAAGTCGTTCTAAGAAAGTAAATTCAATATAGAATGTTTTAAGTCAACAAGCATAGGCCCAAACAGGAATATAGATATTAGATGAACATTCTCAGTCAGTCAGTAAAACTAGCAGTCTGTCTCGTTGGCTTCCACTTGTAGGACCATAAAGTCTATTTTGGTTTACTCCCTTCTGTGGGCTTCAAAGAAGCTCAGGACAAAATAATTGCATATACCCTCGTGAGGTGTTAATAGCTCAGACATTGACAATAGCCCCTTTGGTCCCGCTCGTTGAAGTGTAAACATGCTTTACTATGGTAAATAAGAGTGGTTTAGTCTACCGCAGGAGGAAACATTTTGGCATGAAATCCCCACACTTTTGCCTAAGAGAAACCTTTGTAGCTGTCTAATTTTAACATTGTATATTCAAGTAGTTATGGAATATGCTTATATAATTAATAATACACCACATCATCATCACCTGTATTTATAATTATAGTCGCGAGTACAATTGAGGACAAGCCCTCAATTTCAACGTAGCCGAGGTTACAATTGTTGTATACTTATATAGAAGGATGAGGAGACGGAAGACCAGGTAATGGCACTTCACTGTAGCTTCACTGTTTACTCTGAACATAGATTGTACATACAGGGAAGTGCGTGTGTAACACAGCAGGGCATGACGGGAACACACAAGGACAAAAACAGGGCTGTCAATATACAACAACAATACAACACAATACAAATCAAAGTACATCCAGAAGACTTTAGCTTATAAAATCAGGGTAAATTGCAAAGG
Source organism: Electrona antarctica (assembly GCF_951216825.1). Lineage (NCBI taxonomy): Eukaryota > Metazoa > Chordata > Actinopteri > Myctophiformes > Myctophidae > Electrona > Electrona antarctica. The sequence goes on from NC_136794.1 coordinate 51,219,312, forward strand.
AACTTTAACAGCCAGTCAATCGAAACAAACACAAACTAAATTAGCTCAATTTGAAACAACAACATGTTTTGGAGCTTTCAGTTGAACTGACCAGAATGATGTCAGGGAGGTCAGTTTTAAAGATGTTTGGAGTTAATTCCAAGATGTTGGGCCGCTGACAGAGAAAGCTGTTTTACCCAGCTCTGTCTGAGCGTGAGGAATCTTGAGGCATGCCCAAATATGGAGTGTTGTGATGTCAGAACAGGCCAGCTCCATATTGTTGACATATGCCCTTACTGGGCTGCATTCAATACACTTGCCTAGTATAGTGTCTGACACCTGACTTGCCCTGTCCAGAGCCCGGGCAGAGGCCTTTTGTGGTGGTTCTGGACAGGGGGTCAGATCAACTCAACACCGGGCACTGCCCTCCCTGTGGGGGTGTGGAACGTGTGTGTCGAATTTGAAGTCGGTGGGACGAACGGTTCTCAAGTTACGTGCATTACAGGGCACTGGACTACTTGGAAATGAATGCCCCAAACAGTAATTATGGCTGTGTCCCTTTTATGCCCATATATGGAGTTATTTGTCAGGCATGCAAACTTGAAGTTTAGCAGCATATACAGTTAATATACGGTAATATACAGGTGTGATGGTACAATTCGGGAGTTTACCGGAGTTTGTTGAAAAGTTTAATGGGAGTTTCCTGTGATATATACATCCGTATTCCATGCTTTTTGCCTCTGGTGGGCTTTACTCAAGATGTTACTAGTGTTAACTTCCCATTTCAGGGAGCCTAATTGGTCTAATTGGTTTGTCAGAGTGAGTCTGTTGAACGGTGTGTGTTGACGTTCTGTTGACATCTTATTGACAGATGGACGGCAGTCCGTCTGACTAACGTAATCGTCCCACGTTATGACATCATCACGCAGACGACATCACAATGTCGTCGTCACAGCCATGTCCTTTAAAATGAAACGTTGACTGCAAAACGTCAGTCAGAAACCTTTGAGCGACGAATCATCTGCCTTGATGTAACTGGTGAAGATTAGCTGTCGACGAATCATCTGCCTTGTAACTGGTGAAGATTAGCTGTCGACGAATCATCTGCCTTGAAGTAACTGGTGAAGATTAGCTGTAGACGAATCATCTGCCTTGAAGTAACTGGTGAAGATTAGCTGTCGACGAATCATCTGCCTTGAAGTAACTGGTGAAGATTAGCTGTCGACGCTGACCTGACTGTCTGCTGTGGAGAACAGAGGATTCCCAGAAGACACCTGGACCGCAACTGTGCTGTCCATCGATTCGCTAGACAACAGCCCATCGGCTCCCTTGATTGGCCAAACCCAACTCATCGGATTTGGCTTCGTGGATTCGTCACACAAACTTTGCGAGTCATCGGTGCCGCTGAACCAATAGAAGCAGTAGAACACACAACATTAGGACTACTTTTACAGAGCAAGACTTAAACTACTCTGTTAGAGATGTTCCGCTGGACGCTGCATCTGACTGTAGGACCACGGCTACACGATAATGCTGCTGCAGCAGTCGGTGACGACGTTTACAGCTTCGGAAAGCTCTGTGACGACGACACGGATCAGCTTGTTGTCCACGTTTTCAACACAGTGTCTTTACGCTCGAGGAAGTTGCCCCCGGTGACACCAGGAAGAGGAGAACGTCAACATGAGGTTCCATCCCCGCGCTGGGGTCACTCAGTCGTGCTGGTTGAAGGTGTCATCTACCTCTGGGGAGGTATGGACACTTCCTCATGTGGGTACTGCAACGTGCTTTATGCATTTGATGTCGACACCCACACATGGTTTAAACCCAGGACGTGTGGGACCGTTCCAAAGGGGAGGTGGTACCACACAGCCTGTGTCTTGGGGAAGGTCATGTTCATCCATGGAGGAATCACCCAAGGGACAACTAATGACATCTACAAGTTGGACACCAGCACAATGGTCTGGTCTTTAATTAACACCAGAGGAACTCCACCTCCTGTTTCAGAACGTCACTCTGCTACCATCATCGGGACAAAGATGTTTGTATTTGGAGGCTATGGGGACTGGGGGGGTCAGCACTACAACACCATCAGAGTGTTTGACATAGTGACCAACCAGTGGGTGAACACACCTTCTACACAGCTTCTACCAGAAGAACACTGGGATCATTCAGCCTTTACATACAATGGAGAGCTGTACATATTTGGTGTCTTTACCAATGATCAGAACTGCAATGATCTGTGGACATTCAACCCAGAGACCTCCTGGAAGAAGGTTGAGCCAAAGGGGAAACACCCACATGGGATGTTTAATATGTGCTGTTGCATGATGGGAGATCGTATCATCCTCTTTGGAGGATTCAGTGATGACCTGTTTATCTTAGACTTCAGTCCTAGCCTCAAGACATTATGTAAGCTAGCAGTTATTCAGTACGGTCTGGATCAGTCTGAACTCCCACACAACATCAGGTGGGAACTGGCAGCAATGACTGGCAACAACTGAACAACTGAATCTTCAACCAGACATAATTCTCACATGTCACCCCCCTTTTCCGCTCCCTCCATTGGCTCCCGGTCGCTGCCCCTCCCCATTCTCCGCTCCCTCCATTGGCTCCCGGTCTCTGCCCCTCTTCCTTCTCCACTCCCTCCATTGCCTCCCGGTCGCTGCCCCTCCCCCTTCTCCGCTCCCTCCATTGGCTCCCAGTCGCTGCCCCTCCCCCTTCTCCGCTCCCTCCATTGGCTCCCAGTCGCTGCCCGAGTACAAAGAAACAAAGGTATGGCACCCTCATATCTTCATAGTCTGATCCAACCCTAACACAATGAGTACCACCTGGTGGACAAAATAGGTAGCACTTGAGTGACACGTGATAGTCGTGATGCTGCCACGACGTGAAGCAATCCACTGTTACGTGCATCCGGTTTCTGACGGTATCTTGGATGCTAAAGTATTAGCGTCAATGCTAGCGAACTAATGCTAAAGTATTAGCGTCAATGCTAGCAAACTAATGCTAAAGTATTAGCGTCAATGCTAGCGAGCTAAAGTGAGGCCCATACTCGCTCCAGGAAACGCCAATGTTCCAATCGTGATCACCGGACAATCAGAAAAGACCTCCGAACATCGGCGATCTGTTCAACACCACGGACAGTGGCGTAGCTTCCGAGAAAAAGAGCGTGCAATGTCTGTGGCTAATACAGAAGGTAATGGAGTTGGTCGTCTGTGGCTAAAACAGAAGCTAATGGAGTTGGTCGTGCAGAAGCAGTGCAGGCGAGGCCCTAGCAACATACCGGAGCGCTTCCAAACAATGAAACACAGCAAGGCTTTCTTATAGCGATATTAACACAAATCCCGCTATAAGCCAGAAGGTGACGAGCCTACCCGTCATTAGCACCTTGCATAATTAATGTATAGCACGAGTATACCCGTCTATAGCATCAAATGTGTTAAAGGCTTTTCACTTTTCTACTGGTCACCACTTTTTTTTTTGCAGACTTGTTTTTATAAGTCGGGGCATGATGATTGGTGACTCATAGTGGAGGCTAACGGACTATGATCAGCTTTTTTTTTACTATGATGACTGAAACTGAGACTAAATATATTGATACATTTCATCAAGAAATAAAAACTAGACTAAAATGTTAGGGTGGTGTCCTCTGACATAATGTAACAGGGTGGTGTCCTCTGACATAATGTAATATACAGTTTATATAATATTATCATATATAACTCACTGAATAGGAACAGGTATAGCGTCCCTTGGTCTCTCCGTCAGGTAACAGGGTGGTGTAACAGGGTGGTGTAACAGGGGGGTGTAACTTACTGAATAGGAACAGGTAGCGTCCCTTGGTCTCTCCGTCAGGTAACAGGGTGGTGTCCTCTGACAGCAGACAGTCTTCACAGGTCTCGTAGTATTTCCCCTCGTGGTACGACGTGTGTCCGTTGATGTTGACTGACATGTGGACGACATCAACATGAATAATATGGTGTTAACATTAATATGATGATGTGGCAGACCTCAGCTCTTCCTTCCTTGGACCTACACGTGGTGGTGGCGTCCACAATGCGGAAGTGCTTTGAATCCCAGAGGCTGCGCAGGGTTTCTGCGCATGCTAAATGCAGGGGCCCGCCTGCAGTTCCCCGCTCTGGGATCAGATATTAACATATATTTACATATATTTACATACATGTAGTATGACTGGAGGATCAGATATTTACATATATTTACATACATGTAGTATGACTGGACGTTCAGATATTTACATATATGCACATATATTTACATATATGTGCATATATTTACATACATGTAGTATGACTGGAGGTTCCAGAGACGCTTCCGTTGGCCACGCCCTGAAGACACTGATCCTCTTTCCTAAAAAAACACACACATATAAAACATTAAAACATTACTGCACAAAATGCTTCCTAAAACACAGACATAATATTTAAGCAGTATTACACAAGAGTGTGCGTGTGCGTGTGCGTGTGCACGTGTGTGTGTGTGTGTGTGTGTGTGTGTGTGTGTGTGTGTGTGTGTGTGTGTGTGTGTGTGTGTGTGTGTGTGTGTGTGTGTGTGCGTGTCTTACAGCCGGTCAGCCCAGTAGATGGTCAGAACTCCCTGGTCTTCGGAGGCAGAAAGCTCCACCCAGGAACTCTTCACGGTGGAGAGGTCGTCCTTCAGCCCGGGCTGGTCCCACGCCCCCACATGGAGCACCCACTTACCATAGATCTGAAAACACCCCAAAAACACACAGCACCCATTTATCATCTGAAAACACCCCAAAACACACCCACTTACCATCTGAAAACACCCCAAAACACACCCATTTACCATCTGAAAACACCCCAAAACACACCCATTTACCATCTGAAAACACCCCAAAACACACCCATTTACCATCTGAAAACACCCCAAAACACACCCACTTACCATCTGAAAACACCCCAAAACACACCCATTTACCATCTGAAAACACCCCAAAACACACCCATTTACCATCTGAAAACACCCCAAAACACACCCACTTACCATCTGAAAACACCCCAAAACAAAGAGAAAAGAGAAAATGTTTGAAAACGATTGGTTGCCTATAATGACATATTCCCAAGACAGGAAAAGTGGTTAATTAATCAATTATTGGTTCCATTAAAACAAAACAAAAAAGCTTCTTTAAATCATAACACATGTGGACGAACAGGCAGCGATTTAGATTCAAGGTTTCATGATTCATTTAGATTCAAGGTTTCATGATTCATTTAGATTCAAGGTTTCATGATTCATTTACATTTAGATGATTCATTTAGATGATTCATTTACATTTAGATTCAAGGTTTCATGATTCATTTACATTTAGATGATTCATTTAGATGATTCATTTACATTTAGATTCAAGGTTTCATGATTCATTTAGATTCAAGGTTTCATGATTCATTTAGATTCAAGGTTTCATGATTCATTTACATTTAGATGATTAATTTAGATGATTCATTTACATTTAGATTCAAGGTTTCATGATTCATTTACATTTAGATGATTCATTTAGATGATTCATTTACATTTAGATTCAAGGTTTCATGATTCATTTACATTTAGATGATTCATTTAGATGATTCATTTACATTTAGATTCAAGGTTTCATGATTCATTTACATTTAGATGATTCATTTAGATGATTCATTTACATTTAGATTCAAGGTTTCATGATTCATTTACATTTAGATGATTCATTTAGATGATTCATTTACATTTAGATTCAAGGTTTCATGATTCATTTACATTTAGATGATTCATTTAGATGATTCATTTACATTTAGATTCAAGGTTTCATGATTCATTTTCATTTGTTTTCATTTTTATTTTAATTACATCCAAAAAACCTGAACTTTGAACATTCAGTGTATTTCCTTTGGTTTGGGGTTTTCTCTGGGGTTTGGAAGCCTTTTGAGCTGCAATGAAAACAGGCAAAACAGTGGAAACAGGGACATCTGCTGGCGAATCCCATTGCCATATATGGGATTTGCAGGCTGTGACATCACAAACAGCAGGGAAATCAGAGCACTTGTTTGAGCCTGAAAACTCCAGACCACAGAAAATCTACTAAAGTTCAGGTTTTTGGGGAGAAATTGAGCTCAGAAAAATTTTTTTTATGTCACAATCCATTTAAATCAGATTCATGTGCTGAAACTATTCAGAGTCAGGGGTGGGGCAACATGCACAATGTAACTGAATGTAACAAAGCAGAAATAGATATAGGTGATCTACAAGCTGATTGGTTGGAATAGCCATCGAGCTTCAAACAAGCATGATAGCCGGCCGAGTGGCTAGGCTAGCAGTTTGCATGGAACGCTAGCGGTAGTTTTGGTTAAATCTGGCATTGAAATAATATGAATTTCTATTGAATATCTTTGGTACAATGGCATTGAGTTATCGTGTTGTTTTTAGGGTAAATGTTGTAGGCTATAATTGCAACACTAAAAACTCAAGGGTGTGTTTTACCGAGATTATTGGCACGACAGCCGCGTTCCGAAAGCATTTAATTGAATCCAAACGAAATTACTGATGTTGCTCTGGAGAGGGAAGTATATGGAGCTCTCCGGTGAAAGTGTTGTTGCCCCCGCGACCCGACTACGGATAAGCGGTTGAAGATGGACGGATGGATTAGGCAAAACATGACACGCATAAACAACAACTCTGGGCCTGTGGCGTCACAGTGTGCGTGCGTGCGTGCGTGCGTGCGTGCGTGCGTGCGTGCGTGCGTGCGTGCATTGTCGTGCAGTATGTGTCATCAGCAGTATAATACTCACAGGACTGTGGCTGTCCAACACCAGAGGTTTGACCAGATCCTTGCAGGAGTCCTCCTCGGCCACGCTGGCACCCAGGGTGGCACCAAGCAGGGTGGCAAGCACCCATACCAGCTGTGCAGCAGCCATGTTGGTCACACACACACACAGAGACAGACAGACAGACAGAAACAGACAGTATGAAGTCACAGAGATGATGCTGCCAGAGCGTACGGAGTCAGACAACTCTCTCTCTCTACGCCACTGAATCTGAGAGGAGAGGTTGTGTAACAAGTGGGCTGGGCTATGACTCAACCACACACACACACTCACACACACACGCACGCACCAACACACGCACGTATGCACGCACGCACACGCCTGGGTGACCAGATCCAACCTGTTCATTTGAGGGACAGGCTAGGGGGCGGGGTTTAGGGGTTAGCAACTTATTACTTGGGAGACAATGAGAGAGCTTTACAACTAACTAACTATTAGGGCATTTTGAACCCTGATGCCTGTCAGTCACAATGTGGGACAGGGTCTCAATTTGAACACTGATGCCTGTCAGTCACAATGTGGGACAGACAGGGTCTCAATGTGAACACTGATGCCTGTCAGCCCCTGTCAGCCCCTGCCTCTCGAACCTTCCCTGTGCGTGCGTGCGTGCGCGCGCGCGCGCGCGCGCGCGCGCGCGCGCGCACGCACGCACGCACGCACGCACGCACGCACGCACGCACGCACGCACGCACGCACGCACGCACGCACGCACGCACGCACGCACGCACGCACGCACGCACAGGGAAGGTTCGAGAGGCAGGGGCTGAAATTCCCTAAAAAGGGCACTTTTGGAAAAACGTATATAGCGAAAAAGGCTGATCTACAAGCTTTTAGATTTCTTTCACTTTCTACACCGCTACGTCTCAGAGTCAGACAGAAAACCAATATTGCACTTTTTGTTTTACTCCACTACAATTATGTGAAAACTATGTAGACTGTAAACTTGTAGATTTGTCTAATTATGCCAAAACATGCATTCTAAAACGGTTAGTCCCAATACTTGATTCTGATTGGCTCGTTACAGTTACGTGACCATTGTAAATTTCACCGATAACCCACACCTTCAATCACTTTATATCATTCGCAGCTGATTCTGCATCTCTGTAGCTGTACTGGGGAAGGTGAGCGCTTGATTGCCTTAAAAACCCATGCCGTGCGGGCGTCTAAGCACCGCCCGGCTCATATATATATATATATTATGACTGTGAATGTGTGGCTCCAGGCGGCCCCGTAAAGACATCAAGCGACTTATTGCTTAATTAACCACTGCATCTTGATCTACAAGCTCACAGCGTGTCACTTTGTGATGCACTGTGAGCTTGTAGATCTGCTATTTTGTGGTTCCACATCGTCTCACCCGAGCAACGGAGAACAAAAAAGATTAAACAAAAAAGCTGGTTAAACTGGGAGAGAGTTCGAGGGGGGGGGGGGGGGGGGGGGGCTCCTTTTAAAGTGGGAGAAAGTAGGAAGGGTGGTATGTGGGGGGGGGGGGGGGGGGGGGGGGGGGGGGGTGGATGAATGGACCAGTGTACCGGGCTCTGCTTTGTAACCACTCTGTGTAGAGAAGAGAAAAGCTATAAAAACCTACTCTTAGAATGTCCGACTGACAGGGTGTCCAGTTCTGGGCAGTCCAGACTCCAGGCCTAGAACACTGGGCAGTAGACAAGGTGGCAGCGCACGCACACACACATACATTCATGCACATGCACGCACACACCCCCCGAGGGGGGTAGAAGAATCCCGGGGCGTAGAAAAAGGAGGACATAAAATTAACGGATTGCGATCAGATCAAAGTCAAAGTCACGTTTTTTTGTCTCAAATATTTACAGCTCTGTCCCAGCAGGAGACACACACACACACACACACACACACACACACACACACACACACACACACACACACACACACACACACACACACACACACACACACACACACACACACACACACACACACACACACACACACACACACACACACGCACGCACAGGGAGAGAGAGAGAACACGATGTTGGAGACAAATGTCCAGCTGTGACCTTTTGACCTCCGCACAGAACAGAACACGATGTGACTCAGTGGTGGGAAAAAAAGTGATTTTGTTTTTACTTAAAGGGACACTTCACCCCTTTTGCAACATGATCTTATTTTAATGATGTTTGAGAAGAAACACTTTCCTGGGGTTTGTATTTGTTATGTAATCCTGGGCGCTACACTCCCTCCGCCAACCTGGGGAGAGCAACAGACTGACCTCATGCTTCCTTCAATGCATGAGGAGTCCAAGCTGCTTCTTGTCACCTGACAGGGGGGGAGTTTCCCTGGTTGGACGTAACGCGTGGAAGGAACACGTTATTCCGACCAGTTCCTTTCCCCTCCATCAGGCGCCCCGGCTGGCCAGGGGGAGGGCAGTTTAGAGACCAGTTCTTTTCCCCTCCATCAGGTGCCCCGGCTGGCCAGGGGGAGGCAGTATAGAGACCAGTTCCTTTCCCCTCCATCAGGTGCCCCGGCTGGCCAGGGGGAGGCAGTATAGAGACCAGTTCCTTTCCCCTCCATCAGGCGCCCCGGCTGGCCAGGGGGAGGCAGTATAGAGACCAGTTCCTTTCCCCTCCATCAGGCGCCCCGGCTGGCCAGGGGGAGGCAGTATAGAGACCAGTTCCTTTCCTCTCCATCAGGCGCCCCGGCTGGCCAGGGGGAGTCAGTTTAGAGACCAGTTCCTTTCCCCTCCATCAGGTGCCCCGGCTGGC
>NC_136794.1:51229067-51281567 GCF_951216825.1 Electrona antarctica
CAATTTGTGGGACGCCTGAAAAGTCTTGGACTGTGGCAGCGGTGGCCGAATGGTTTGCGGAGCGGTCTTGATACCGGAAGGTCGCCAGTTCGTATCCCCGGACCGGCACGTTAAAAATTACCACCGCTGAAGTGCCCTTGAGCAAGGCATTGAACCACTAGCATGAAATGTTCTATGAGCAGGGCCTGGCTGTAAACAAGTATCTGATGCTTAGTCCAGTTACCCTGGGTAAATATAGTAACTTTGCTTTACTTTGCTTTGCTTTGTCCCACACAAAGAGGGACATCTGGTTAGGGTTAGGGAACCTAAGGTTCATGTTTCAGGTTGTTATTAGAGAGACTAAAATATGAGTGTTCATTTTTTTTTCATTTAGCGATTTTAGCTATTTTTGACATGGGCGGGGGGCATTCGAACATGGGGCTAACTATGTATTTTTGCACAGAATGTTATAGCGATTTCTTTTTTTTATTGTTTACTATAGTCCTACTAGACCCCAGGGAATTACACCTGGCCACAAAAGATCACAGGATCTACTGAATGTGACGAACTGAATATGACTACCTTCACATTCAGTAGATCCTGTGATATTTTGTGGCCAGATGCAATTTCTTGGGGTCTAGTATAGGACGATAGTACATCATAAAATAATAGAAGCTTAGAAGCTTTAGAAGCTTGTTGTTCCACACAGCACAGTCGTAGGGTCAACGTCTGTCTGACTTTCTGACGTAGATCTAATCTAATCAGGTAAATGGATCTATGTGTTGAGTGTTGACGGTGCAGGTCTATGGTAAATGGATCTATGTGTTGACGGTGCAGATCTTTGGTAAATGGATCTATGTGTTGACATTGCAGATCTTTGGTAAATGGATCTATGTATTGACATTGCAGATCTATGGTAAATGGATCTATGTGTTGACATTGCAGATCTTTGGTAAATGGATCTATGTGTTAACATTGCAGATCTTTGGTAAATGGATCTATGTGTTGACATTGCAGATCTTTGGTAAATGGATCTATGTGTTGAGTGTTGACGGTGCAGGTCTATGGTAAATGGATCTATGTGTTAACATTGCAGATCTTTGGTAAATGGATCTACGTGCTGGGCTCCGGGGCCCCTGAGCTGTACCACCAGGCTCTCGGGTCCCTGAAGACCTCCTGGATCGCCCTGAGTTCCACCAACCACAGCCAGATGGTCACCATGCGCTGGGGAGACCACTGCTTGTGAGTAACCTCTGACCCCTAACCCTCTGACCCCTAACCCAACCGTACCCCTAACCCAACCCTGACCCAGTCACCATGCGCTGGGGAGACCACTGCTTGTGAGTAACCTCTGACCCCTAACCCTCTGACCCCTAACCCAACCGTACCCCTAACCCAACCCTGACCCAGTCACCATGCGCTGGGGAGACCACTGCTTGTGAGTAACCTCTGACCCCTAACCCTCTGACCCCTAACCCAACCGTACCCCTAACCCAACCCTGACCCAGTCACCATGCGCTGGGGAGACCACTGCTTGTGAGTAACCTCTGACCCCTAACCCTCTGACCCCTAACCCAACCGTACCCCTAACCCAACCCTGACCCAGTCACCATGCGCTGGGGAGACCACTGCTTGTGAGTAACCTCTGACCCCTAACCCTCTGACCCCTAACCCAACCGTACCCCTAACCCAACCCTAACCCAGTCACCATGCTCTGGGGAGACCCAGACCTTGTGAGTACCCTCAGACCCCTAACCCAGTCACCATGCTCTGGGGAGACCCAGACCCGTGAGTCTGATACGAAGAGTGCCGTGAAGAATATGTAAAGTACCATGACTCCACTTATTTTAAAGTTGGTTGTGTGTGAGTTAACATGTAACTCCTGTTTCTACATGTAGAGTTAACATGTGTGACTACATTTGACTGAGGGACTGCCATTGGATTATTTTGAATTTTCGTTTTCATGTCATGTGAAAGCAGGGAATCATAGCTTCAAATTGACATGATGATGGTTGTTCAGTTTGACCCACCAGTTTTGGAGATATGGCTTATAGAGTAATGTCTGCAGAGAAACAGTGAGCAGAAAACAGTAGAGTTAACATGTTTCTACATGTAGAGTTAACATGTTTCTAGAGTTAACATGTTTCTACATGCATGACGATAACATGTAACTCCTGTTTCTACAGTAATCGCTGTATTTACGGTGAAGCAAACGCCACCATGTCTGGAGTGGCAACCATGTTCCACAGTGAGTACCTGTCTGTCTGTCTGTCTGTCTGTCTGTCTGTCTGTCTACCCATCGGCAAAAAAGGGAAAAAAGGGGGGAAGCATATATTTATGAAGGTTGACAATCAATCAATACATCAATCAATCAATCAATCAATCAATCAATCAACAGACACACAAGAACGTATATGGAGGTAGAAATGTGGACAATTACAAAACCATAAAAGTACCTTAGGAAATGGCTCCACCTAGTGGACGGCTGCTGTAGTTGCATGGGTGAATAACACCAGAAGTGGTAAATCCATACATGGTAAATAAATAAATGGTGCATTTATAGATCACTTTACATCATTTATAGATCACTTTACATCATTTATAGATCACTTTACATCATTTATAGATCACTTTACATCATTTATAGATCACTTTACATCATTTATAGATCACTTTACATCACATACAGTGATCTACTGTTGTGGGCCTACAGACATACAGAGTGACTTATTGATTGACATGACATAATGTCATTGTACACATAGTGGCAGATTGATTGATTGAGTGAATGGATTGTGAAATCCGTCATTTGACCTTTTGACCCCCCTCCCCCCCCCCCCCCCCTCCCCAGAGAACCTGTCGGACCATAAGGGTCACATGATCAGGTCATGTGACGGCTGCCTGCTCTGGACCGACACCTTCCGGAACGGAGACGTCACCGGAAGATACATCCTTCAATTTAGTATGTTAATTTATTATAATGTATTATAATGATACATCCTTCAATTCAGTATGTTAATTTATTATAATTTATTATAATGAGGATACATCCTTCAATTCAGTATGTTAATTTATTATAATGAGAATACATCCTTCAATTTAGTATGTTAATTTATTATAATTTATTATAATGAGGATACATCCTTCAATTTAGTATGTTAATTTATTATAATTTATTATAATGAGGATACATCCTTCAATTTATTATGTTAATTTATTATAATTTATTCAAATGAGGATGCATCCTTCAATTTATTATGTTAATTTATTATTATTTATAATGAAGATACATGAAGTTAATGTATTAGTACTATAGCGGTGCCCGTTGGGCACTGGCCTAATTGGAACGATGGAAGTTGTAAATGCTGTAATCGGCTGTGCATGTTGGTGGCGTCGCTTGGCCAATCAGGGACCAAGAACAGCAATCGGCTGGGTATCAGAGCAGCAGTCGTACCCAGACAGACAGCAGAGAGCTCTAGGACTCAGAGCAGCAGTCGTACCCAGACAGACAGCAGCAGAGAGCTCTAGGACTCAGAGCAGCAGTCGTACCCAGACAGACAGCAGCAGAGAGCTCTAGGACTCAGAGCAGCAGTCGTACCCAGACAGAGAGCAGAGAGCTCTAGGACTCAGAGCAGCAGTCGTACCCAGACAGAGAGCAGAGAGCTCTAGGACTCAGAGCAGCAGTCGCACCCAGACAGACAGCAGAGAGCTCTAGGACTCAGAGCAGCAGTCGTACCCAGACAGACAGCAGAGAGCTCTAGGACTCAGAGCAGCAGTCGTACCCAGACAGACAGCAGAGAGCTCTAGGACTCAGAGCAGCAGTCGTACCCAGACAGACAGCAGCAGAGAGCTCTAGGACTCAGAGCAGCAGTCGTACCCAGACAGCAGCAGAGAGCTCTAGGACTCAGAGCAGCAGTCGTACCCAGACAGACAGCAGCAGAGAGCTCTAGGACTCAGAGCAGCAGTCGTACCCAGACAGACAGCAGCAGAGAGCTCTAGGACTCAGAGCAGCAGTCGTACCCAGACAGCAGCAGAGAGCTCTAGGACTCAGAGCAGCAGTCGTACCCAGACAGACAGCAGCAGAGAGCTCTAGGACTCAGAGCAGCAGTCGTACCCAGACAGACAGCAGCAGAGAGCTCTAGGACTCAGAGCAGCAGTCGTACCCAGACAGAGAGCAGAGAGCTCTAGGACTCAGAGCAGCAGTCGTACCCAGACAGACAGCAGAGAGCTCTAGGACTCAGAGCAGCAGTCGTACCCAGACAGACAGCAGCAGAGAGCTCTAGGACTCAGAGCAGCTGTCGTACCCAGACAGACAGCAGAGAGCTCTAGGACTCAGAGCAGCAGTCGTACCCAGACAGACAGCAGCAGAGAGCTCTAGGACTCAGAGCAGCAGTCGTACCCAGACAGCAGCAGAGATCTCTAGGACTCAGAGCAGCAGTCGTACCCAGACAGAGAGCAGAGAGCTCTAGGACTCAGAGCAGCAGTCGTACCCAGACAGACAGCAGAGAGCTCTAGGACTCAGAGCAGCAGTCGTACCCAGACAGACAGCAGAGAGCTCTAGGACTCAGAGCAGCAGTCGTACCCAGACAGACAGCAGAGAGCTCTAGGACTCAGAGCAGCAGTCGTACCCAGACAGACAGCAGAGAGCTCTAGGACTCAGAGCAGCAGTCGTACCCAGACAGAGAGCAGAGAGCTCTAGGACTCAGAGCAGCAGTCGTACCCAGACAGACAGCAGAGAGCTCTAGGACTCAGAGCAGCAGTCGTACCCAGACAGAGAGCAGAGAGCTCTAGGACTCAGAGCAGCAGTCGTACCCAGAGAGCTCTAGGACTCAGAGCAGCAGTCGTACCCAGAGAGCTCTAGGACTCAGAGCAGCAGTCGTACCCAGACAGAGAGGCCATACATGGCCTACTTGTGCGCAATGCGCAAGTTGGCAGCTCGACAGAGTGCATCTAGTTATGTCTGTGTCCCTTTTATGCCCATAAATGGAGTTATTTGTCAGGCATGGCCAAATATGGAGTCTATGCAGATGTCAGAACAATCACTGTGATGTCTGGGCAGGGGCCCTGTCCAGAGCCCGGGCAGACGTATTTTGTGGCGGTTCTGGACAACTGTGGGTCCGACCGACTTGACACCAGGCACTGTGGGGGTGTGGAACACGTGTGTTGAAATGCTGTGTGAAATGTTTCACTGGACGATACATCTGGAAGGAGAACATAGGAAGGACCAGGCTGCTGCTGTGGTGGTCGGACACGAGATCCTCTGCTTTGGAGGAGACCAGTGGAGAAGTGATCACATTGAAGTACACGTCTTGTACACAGGGTCTTTATGTTGGAGGAAGTTGACCCAAGCCACAAATGGAACAGGAGAACCTCACCTTGAGGTTCCCTCCAGGCGCTACGGTGACACAGCTGTGCTGATAGAATATACTGACTGTCTACCTCTGGGGAGGGTACAAAGAAATACCCTATACTGACTGTCTACCTCTGGGGAGGGTACAAAGAATATACTGACTGTCTACCTCTGGGGAGGGTACAAAGAAATACCCACATTACTGCAACGTGCTTCATGCATTTGATGTCGACGCCCACAGATGGTTCAAACCAGAGCCTTAGAAAAGACAGAGTTCTGCAAACTCCGTTGACTTCATGGGGCCTGCGTAATGGCGGCATCTAGCGCTACTGGGGACGCCGATTAGGGACAGTTCCTGCGCCGGATGTTGACAGACTGCATGGATCCACATGGCTCCGTCTTTTTGGCAAACCTAGAACTTCCTGTTTGAGAGCTAGCAAATTTAAATACCTTTTAATTAATCATTGCTAATATAACAGTGTACACTTTCAATGGAAAGAAAAAGGCATACAGTTTACAACTTTTTTACGTTATTTAATTACTTATTTTTACACAGAAACATAATGTGTGTCTTCACCATAACTGTAATGTAATAATAATACTAATAATGTAATGTAATAATTATTTAATTTACGACGCTTTTATTCTGAAAGCAACCGGATGTCTTAAATTTGCTAGCTCTCAAACAGGAAGTTCTAGATTTGCTAAAAAGACGGAGAGCCTGATTAGGGACAGGACAGCCTGGGGTCCCTAATCAGGCTCTCCATGAGAGCACAGCTGTGCGCCCGAGCGCTTCCGGGATCACGTGACCGGGCTGTTCTGTGCCCCCTCAATAACGCAACTCTTCTATTATATGGCTCTGGTTCAAACCACAGGTTTCTGGGACCGTTCCAGAGTGGAGGTGGAACCACTCAGCCTGTGTCTTGGAGAAGGTCATGTTTATCCATGGAGGATTCACCCAGCTGACTGGACACACTAATGACATCTACAAGTTGGACACCAGCACAATGGTCTGGTCTTTAATCAACACCAGAGGAACTCCACCTCCTGTTTCAGAACGTCACTCTGCTACCATCATCGGGACAAAGATGTTTGTATTTGGGGGCTGGAGGAGGGGGTGGGGTCAGTACTACAAGACCATCAGAGTGTTTGACACAGAGACCAACCAGTGGATGAACACACCTTTTGCACATCCTCTTCCAGAAGGACGCATGGGTCATTCAGCCTTTACATACAATGGAGAGCTGTACATATTTGGTGGCTGTAATGATAACAATGACCATTACTTCAATGATCTGTGGACATTCAACCCAGAGACCTTCTTCTGGAAGAAGGTCGAGCCCAAGGGGAAACGCCTACATAGGATGAAGAATATGTGCTGTTGCATGGTGGGAGATCGTGTCATCCTCTTTGGAGCATACAATAGACCACGTGACCTGTTGTCTTAGACCTCAGTCCTAGCCTCAAGACATTATGTAAGCTAGCAGTTATTCAGTACGGTCTGGATCAGTCTGAACTCCGACACGACATCAGGCGGGAACTGGCAGCCATGACTAGCAACAGCAGCTGAGAAAATAAACACAGTCCTCTAAACAAAAACTTAAACTGAACAAAAACAGTGAGCCCACTAAATTACACAAAACGGTAAAAAAATAACAATCGTTTCACAGAGATGTGTCCAGTTCAGCTCCTGTCTCGGCTGCTTTGTTAACAGAAGCTATGTTTAGCTCGCTGCAGAGCCACATACGTACACGTGTGGTGAGAGCAGAAGAGTGAAACAACGGCGGGAATGTCAGCACGTTACGTAGTCACAGAATACTTTTCACCGCTAAGATCATTCCCCCAACCGTTGATAGTCACGGAGCATTTTGCTGTGAGTCCGCAAAACAATAAAAAAACAGAGTTTGTCAAACGGTCCATGCGTTGCTTTGTTATCGTCCTTTAAAAATGCAACGGTGGACGAGGAAGTGGAACGATACAATCCTTAATGTGGGAGACGACTCTCATCATCATCGTCCTTTGCCTGGCGTGGAGATTTTAGATGCCACGTCTTTCCATCGGGTCCTGTCAGCCATCGCTGCTCCCAGCACTGCGTGAAAAGAGGAGTTAACGGGCAATTATGGTCACTGTATTTTGCCCGTAAACCTCAAGTTTAGCAGCATATACAGTAATATACAGTAATATACAGGTGTGATGGTACAATTCGGGAGTTTACCAGAGTTTGTTGGAAAGTTTAACGGGAGTTTCCTGTAATATAATCACCCGTATTCCATGCTTGTTGCGCAGTGCAGGTCTTGGAATGTCAGTCCTTCATGTGTCCCTGAAGTTTGTGTCAGGATATGTATGAGGCCTGGTTCCTCTGGACGACTGGGGGAGCCGCCATAGCAGGATATCTGATGTGACTTGATCCTTGTAGCGGTAGCAGTGACCAGCAGAGGTCCTTGGAGCGGTAGCAGTGACCAGCAGAGGTCCTTGGAGCAGTAGCAGTGACCAGCAGAGGTCCTTGTAGCAGTAGCAGTGACCAGCAGAGGTCCTTGTAGCGGTAGCAGTGACCAGCAGAGGTCCTTGGAGCGGTAGCAGTGACCAGCAGAGGTCCTTGGAGCAGTAGCAGTGACCAGCAGAGGTCCTTGTAGCAGTAGCAGTGACCAGCAGAGGTCCTTGTAGCGGTAGCAGTGACCAACAGAGGTCCTTGTAGCAGTAGCAGTGACCAGCAGAGGTCCTTCTAGCGGTAGCAGTGACCAGCAGAGGTCCTTGTAGCGGTAGCAGTGACCAGCAGAGGTCCTTGTAGCAGTAGCAGTGACCAGCACAGATCGCTCTACGACGTGCTACGGTTGTTGTTATAGGCGGCAGTTCAACACACATGAGGAGTCTTGTATAATGTGGCATCAAGCCGGTCCTGTACTTCCTTCTTCGTAGTCCATGTCTCAGCACCATATAATAGGATGCTTTCAACACGGGCCCTGAAGAAAGAAACCTTGGTGGAGGTGGAAACGCTGGACTGCCAGACTCTGAGGAGTTTGTTGCAGCCACATATGAACCAGATATGTTCTTTCTGCTGTCGGCCACATATGAACCCAGATATGTTCTTCCTGCTGTCGGCCACATATGAACCCAGATATGTTCTTTCTGCTTTCAGCCACATATGAACCCAGATATGGTCTTCCTGCTGTCAGCCACATATGAACCCAGATATGGTCTTCCTGCTGTCGGCCACATATGAACCCAGATATGTTCTTTCTGCTTTCAGCCACATATGAACCCAGATATGTTCTTTCTGCTTTCAGCCACATATGAACCCAGATATGTTCTTCCTGCTGTCAGCCACATATGAACCCAGATATGTTCTTCCTGCTGTCGGCCACATATGAACCCAGATATGTTCTTTCTGCTTTCAGCCACATATGAACCCAGATATGTTCTTCCTGCTGTCGGCCACATATGAACCCAGATATGTTCTTTCTGCATTCAGCCACATATGAACCCAGATATGTTCTTTCTGCTTTCAGCCACATATGAACCCAGATATGTTCTTCCTGCTGTCAGCCACATATGAACCCAGATATGTTCTTTCTGCTGTCAGCCACATATGAACCCAGATATGTTCTTCCTGCTGTCGGCCACATATGAACCCAGATATGTTCTTCCTGCTGTCAGCCACATATGAACCCAGATATGTTCTTCCTGCTGTCAGCCACATATGAACCCAGATATGTTCTTCCTGCTGTCAGCCACATATGAACCCAGATATGTTCTTTCTGCTGTCAGCCACATATGAACCCAGATATGTTCTTCCTGCTGTCGGCCACATATGAACCCAGATATGTTCTTTCTGCTTTCAGCCACATATGAACCCAGATATGTTCTTTCTGCTTTCAGCCACATATGAACCCAGATATGTTCTTCCTGCTGTCAGCCACATATGAACCCAGATATGTTCTTTCTGCTTTCAGCCACATATGAACCCAGATATGTCCTTTCTGTCATCAGCCACATATGAACCCAGATATGTTCTTCCTGCTGTCAGCCACATATGAACCCAGATATGTCCTTTCTGCCATCAGCCACATATGAACCCAGATATGTTCTTTCTGCTGTCAGCCACATATGAACCCAGATATGTCCTTTCTGCCATCAGCCACATATGAACCCAGATATGTTCTTCCTGCTGTCGGCCACATATGAACCCAGATATGTTCTTTCTGCTTTCAGCCACAAATGAACCCAGATATGTTCTTCCTGCTGTCGGCCACATATGAACCCAGATATGTTCTTTCTGCTTTCAGCCACAAATGAACCCAGATATGTTCTTTCTGCTGTCGGCCACATATGAACCCAGATATGTTCTTTCTGCTTTCAGCCACAAATGAACCCAGATATGTTCTTTCTGCTGTCGGCCACATATGAACCCAGATATGTTCTTTCTGCTGTCAGCCACATATGAACCCAGATATGTTCTTTCTGCTGTCGGCCACATATGAACCCAGATATGTCCTTTCTGTCATCAGCCACATATGAACCCAGATATGTTCTCCTGCTGTCAGCCACATATGAACCCAGATATGTTCTTCCTGCTGTCGGCCACATATGAACCCAGATATGTTCTTTCTGCTTTCAGCCACATATGAACCCAGATATGTTCTTTCTGCTTTCAGCCACATATGAACCCAGATATGTTCTTCCTGCTGTCGGCCACATATGAACCCAGATATGGTCTTCCTGCTGTCAGCCACATATGAACCCAGATATGTTCTTTCTGCTTTCAGCCACATATGAACCCAGATATGTTCTTCCTGCTGTCGGCCACATATGAACCCAGATATGTTCTTTCTGCTTTCAGCCACATATGAACCCAGATATGTTCTTCCTGCTGTCGGCCACATATGAACCCAGATATGTTCTTCCTGCTGTCGGCCACATATGAACCCAGATATGTCCTTTCTGTCATCAGCCACATATGAACCCAGATATGTTCTTCCTGCTGTCAGCCACATATGAACCCAGATATGTTCTTTCTGCTTTCAGCCACATATGAACCCAGATATGTTCTTTCTGCTGTCGGCCACATATGAACCCAGATATGTTCTTCCTGCTGTCGGCCACATATGAACCCAGATATGTTCCTCCTGCTGTCAGCCACATATGAACCAGATATGTTCTTCCTGCTGTCAGCCACATATGAACCCAGATATGTTCTTTCTGCTTTCAGCCACATATGAACCCAGATATGTCCTTCCTGCTGTCAGCCACATATGAACCCAGATATGTTCTTCCTGCTGTCAGCCACATATGAACCCAGATATGTCCTTCCTGCTGTCAGCCACATATGAACCCAGATATGTTCTTCCTGCTGTCAGCCACATATGAACCCAGATATGTTCTTTCTGCTGTCAGCCACATATGAACCCAGATATGTTCTTTCTGCTGTCAGCCACATATGAATCCAGATATGTCCTTCCTGCTGTCAGCCACATATGAACCCAGATATGTTCTTCCTGCTGTCAGCCACATATGAACCCAGATATGTCCTTTCTGCTGTCAGCCACAAATTAACCCAGATATGTTCTTCCTGCTGTCAGCCACATATGAACCCAGTTCTTTCTGCTGTCGGCCACATATGAACCCAGATATGTTCTTCCTGCTGTCAGCCACATATGAACCCAGATATGTTCTTCCTGCTGTCAGCCACATATGAAACCAGATATGTTCTTTCTGCTTTCAGCCAGATATGAACCCAGATATTTAAAGTCCTCGACATCCTTAACTATCTCTACCGCTGTTAGCATAAAAAAGTCGGAGTGTGCCCACCACCCCCCGCCCCCCACACACTCTCGCTACGCACACTTGACTCTAGCATCATTGGAACACGCACACACTCTTTACCTCTTGTCAGAAGCTTTTACATGGCGGCAGCGTTGTGGTACAAAGGCACAAAAAAATCAGAAATGTGGATGGACCAAGGACAGCGATCCTAGAATCCGATTTATGGAGGCTTGAAAATCCTCCTTTCAACTGCTTTGCACTGTGAATATATTTTCAATCCCATAGTTGGAACGGTGGGGCGTTGCTATAGGAACCGGACCAATGTTAAAAGCTTCCGTAGGACTAAACCATTATATAGACGGAGTATACGTCGACGTCCGTTTATATACAGACTTGGGAAAGAAAGAGTTAATGTGTGATCCATCCATTGATGTAATACTTGGATGAGTAGGGCCCTCATCCATAAGGATGGGTAGGGTCCTCATCCATATTCCGTTTTCTTGGCGTTTTTTAACTTGAGTCCTACTTCTTCAAATGAGAAGAGCAGCGTCTGAGCAGATTGTATGTGCTCTGCGGGCAGGGCGACATCATCCGCATAGTGGAGGTCAGTCAGGTATTTCTCTCTCCGACAACCAGATCTCCTTCCAACCATGAGGCGTTTGTCTCTGATTTTGTCCACTGGCTGTCAGAACAGGTCAACTCCATATATGGAGATCTAAGAGTGGCAGTGGGGGCAGTGTCTTCAGTGTACAGGGCTTGATGAGGTCTGGCCATATGTGGAACGTGTATTGAGTGTACAGGGTTTGATGGGGTCTAATCAACATATGGAATGTCAGAACAGGTCAGCTCCATATATGGAGTTCTAAGGGTGTATTGAGTGTTCAGGGTTTGATGAGGTCTGGCCATATGTGGAGCGTATCAAATTATAGGTTGACAATAATTGGCCAATCAGATTATATCATTAGCAATACAACAATATGACATAATCATGCAATGACATCACAACCATATAATTGTTCTTTAAAAATAATTGTCAGACGCACTAAACATCAGTCAGTGACTTGCAACAAGGAAACCTGAGCTGCCCTCGTCCTAAGAATTGTATCTGTAAATAAGTTGTCAACACTCATTGACGGTGGAGCTGCTGTGTGAAATGTTTCACTGGATGATACATCTGGAAGGAGAACATAATAATAATAATAATAATAAACTTTATTTGTATAGCACCTTTCATACATAAATGCAGCTCAAAGTGCTTCACAGGGCAGGACACAAAAATAGAATACAATAAAACACAGTCAAGTAGTTAAAATGATAGAACAATGGCAAAGAACAAAATAAAAGTATAAAAACAGAGAAAAAATAAATAAAAACACAACATGCAGCAAATCAGTCAGGACAGAGTAGGAACGCAGATATTAAAACTCAACTAAAAGCAAGAGTGAAGAGGTGAGTCTTGAGTTGAGATTTAAAAATGTCTACAGAGGGTGCGTGTCTGAGCTGGAATGGTAATTTATTCCAGGCTGTTGGGCCGTAGAAGCAAAAAGCTGCCTCACCATATTTTTTTGTGCACATTTTTTTAGGCACTTCAAGCAGGCCAGCAGTGGAGGACCTGAGGGGGCGGTTAGGGACATATCTAGGTAGGCAGTCACGGAGGTACGAAGGTGCAAGACCATTTAGGGATTTATAAACAAGTAAAAGAATTTTAAAATCTATTCTAAAAACCACTGGGAGCCAATGCAGTGATGATAGAACTGGAGTAATGTGTTCTCTCATTTTAGTTCTAGTTAACACTCTAGCAGCCGCATTTTGAACAAGTTGGAGTCTATCCGTTGATTTCTTTGGCAGGCCTGAGAGGAGGGCATTACAGTAATCTAATCGAGAAAAGACAAAGGCATGGACCAATGTTTTAGCATCATCTAAAGATAAATATGCTCTAATACGTGCGATGTTTCGAAGATGAAAGAAAGCTGTCTTGGTAGCTTGATTAATGTGCGCATTAAAATTCAGATCTGAGTCGATAATAACCCCTAGGTTCTTTACTGTCGACTTACTTCCTACATTTAGGTTACCGAGTTTATTTTTATCAATTCTTTTTGCTCATTAGAGCCAATTATAAGAACTTCTGTCTTATCCTCGTTCAGTTGGAGAAAGTTCTCACTCATCCAGCATTTAATGTTGGACAGACAGGATAGCAGTGGGTCAAGGGCAGAGGGGTCATCAGGGGCTACGGAAAGATACAGCTGCGTATCGTCCGCATAGAAGTGGTAATTCACTCCGAGGGCGCTAATGAGTTCTCCCAGTGGCAATATATAGAGGGAGAACAATAGAGGACCAAGGATTGAGCCCTGTGGAATACCGGAATCAATATTGTGCGTGTCCGATACAAAGTCGGCTAGGCTGACAAAATAGCTTCTTCCTGATAGGTACGAGGAGAACCAGGATAAGGCCGTGCCTGAGAGGCCTATCAAGTGCTCGAGACGTTGTAATAAAATTGAGTGATCAATTGTATCGAAAGCGGCCGTTAAGTCCAGGAGTAGTAGAACGGACACATGTTTCTTGTCGGCGGATACCCTGAGATCATTGATTACTTTTACAAGTGCCGTTTCAGTGCTGTGCCCTTTTCTGAAACCGGATTGAAATTTATTATGTATATTATTGTTCTGCAGAAAAATGTCTAGTTGGAGAAAGATGATTTTTTCTATTACCTTGCCCAGAAAGGGGAGATTGGAAATTGGTCTGTAATTTCCCAACACAGAGGGATCAAGGTTATTTTTCTTAAGTAGTGGCTTAACTACAGCCGTCTTCAGTGAGTCAGGAAAGATGCCTGATTGTAAGGAGCTGTTTACAATTTGCAGGATTTCTCCAAGTACACACTCTAGCACCTCTTTGAGGAAGGGGGTGGGAATACCGTCCAGTGAACATGTGGATGAGGACATCATCATTATGGTCTTGCGGAGTTCCTCTTCCTTGACTGTATGGAAAGACGCCAGGCTTCCCCTAGGGCGAACAATATTTAAAAGCGAGGCAACATTTGCTGTGTTTGCAGCAGCTACATTTATGATGCCAGCTCGAATGTTATTGATTTTGGCATCAAAAAAGGATGCAAACTCGTTGCACTTAGCAGTAGAGGCGGGAAATGATTGCTTGTAAGACTGGGGAGGGTTAAGTACACGTTCAATAGTGGAAAATAGTACTTTTGCATTTTTCTTGTTCTTTTATGGCCGAGAAATATGCCTGCCTAGCCAAGCGCAAAGCTCTGTTGTAGGCAGCTGTTGAGATCTTAAGAGTCTCTAGATTGATCGTGTTTTTATTTTTTCTCCAGACACGCTCTGTTCTGCGACAGTGTGTCTTAAGTGAGCGTGTATTCTCATTTATCCAAGGTGTTATTCTGGAGTTGCATTTCTTTTTGGTTTTTAACGGAGCCACTATATTAAGGGCAGATTCTACATTCTATAGGAAGGACCAGGCTTCTGTGGTGGTCGGACACAAGATCTACTGCTTTGGAAACCAGAGGAGAAGAGATCACATTGAAGTACACGTCTTAAACACAGTGTCTTTATGCTGGATGAAGTTGAACCCAGTCACACATGGAACAGGAGAACCTCACCTTGAGGTTCCCTCCAGACGCCGGGACCACACAGCTGTGTTGATAGAATATACTGTCTACCTCTGGGGAGGGAGGACTAGCCAAGGTTACTGCAATGTGCTTTATGCATTTGATGTCGACGCCCACACATGGTTCGAACCACAGGTTTCTGGGACCGTTCCAGAGGGGAGGAGTTACCACTCAGCCTGTGTCATGGGGAAGGTCATGTTTATCCATGGAGGATTAACCTAGACTGGATGCACTAATGACATCTACAAGTTGGACACCAGCACAATGGTCTGGACTTTAATTAACACCAGAGGAATTCTACCTTTTACTTCATCATGTAACTCTCTCACCATCATCGGGACAAAGATGTTTGTATTTGGGGGCAGGAGTTGGTGGGGTCAGTACCACAACAGCATCAGAGTGTTTGACACAGAGACCAACCAGTAGATGAACACACCTTCTACACAGATTCTTCCAGAAAGACGCTGTTATCATTCAGCCTTTACCTACAATGGAGAGCTCTACCTATTTGGTGGCAGGAATAACTATAACCAGTACTTCAATGATCTGTGGAAATTCAACCCAGAAACCTTCTCCTGGAAGAAGGTTGAGCCCAAGGGGAAACACCCACATGAGATGAAGAATATGTGCTGTTGCATGATGGGAGATCGTATCATCCTCTTTGGAGCAGACAACAGATCAGGTGACCTGTATGTCTTAGACTTCAGTCCTAGCCTCAAGATATTATGCAAGCTAGCAGTTATTCAGTACGGTCTGGAGCAGTCTGAACTCCCACACAACATCAGGTGGGAACTGGTAGCCATGACTAGAAATCGAAAATGAGAAAATAAACATAGTCCTCTAAACTAAAACTGAACAAAAACAGTGAGCCCACTAAAACTGTAAAAAAACAAACATACTGGTAATAATTTCCCAGAGATGTGTCCAGTTCAGCTCCTGTCTCGGCTGCTTTGTTAACAGAAGCTATGTTTAGCTCGCTGCAGAGCCACATACGTACACGTGTGGTGAGAGCAGAAGAGTGAAGCAACGGAGGGAATGTCAGCACGTTACGTAGTCACAGAATACTTTTCTCCGCTAAGATCATTCCCCCGACCGTTGATAGTCACGGAGCATTCTGCTGTGCGTTTGCGGAAGTTTGTCAAACGGTCCATGTGTTGCTTTGTTATCGTCCTTCGAAAATGCAGTGGTAGTGGTGGACGAGGAAGTGGAACGATACAGGTGCGTTTTAGACAATCCTTAACGTGGGAGTGGACGGGAGCTGTGTTTTTAAATGCTCTAACGTGGGGGTGGACTCTGTCTCCCTCTAGTGGACGGGAGCACCAGTGTCAGAGAGAGAGAGAGAGAGAGAGAGAGAGAGAGAGAGACATGCAGCAAAGGTCGTCATGAACGGGACTCGAACACGCGACACGCCAGAGCCTATATGTGGCATAATGCGCCTGGACCGCTAGGCCAGCGGGCCTGTGAAGCCATCAGAAGGTTCCCCTTCCTTGACTTTTCCTAATTGTTCGATTAAAAACGTCCTTTTTTATTATTTTTTTCCCCATCTGAAACATTTCCTAAATATGGGGGTGGGGGGAACAAAGCGTGTGGAGACAGTAGCCAATAACATCACAGCGTGTGGAGACAGTAGCCAATAACATCACAGCGTGTGGAGACAGTAGCCAATAACATCACAGCGTGTGGAGACAGTAGCCAATAACATCACAGGGAAAATAAACAGTATTTTTGACGTGAATTCAGCTTGTGTGGTCGGTGGCTTACTTCAGTCATGCAAGTGTTAAATGCTGTAACGTGTGAGGACTCTGTCTCCCTCTAGTGGACAGGAGCTGTAGTGTTTTCGTGACCATGTGAATTCCTGATTCCTGGTATAAAACTCAAACGGTGAATCATCGGCGCCATCGAGTGTAAAAACTAAAAACAAAAAAGAAAAGGCAAAAGTCGTCTTTGACAGGGAATGAGTTAAAATGAGTCCTCTCTCTACAGTGTGTTACATTAAAATGAGTCCTCTCTCTCTACAGCGTGTTACATTAAAATGAGTCCTCTCTCCTCAGGAACCACGTGTTACATTAAAATGAGTCCTCTCTACAGCGTGTTACATTAAAATGAGTCCTCTCTACAGCGTGTTACATTAAAATGAGTCCTCTCTCTACAGCGTGTTACATTAAAATGAGTCCTCTCTCTACAGCGTGTTACATTAAAATGAGTCCTCTCTCCACAGTGTGTTACATTCAAATGAGTCCTCTCTCTACAGTGTGTTACATTAAAATGAGTCCTCTCTCCGCAGCGCGGACAGGAACCATGGAGCAGAAGGATCTGGAGGTCTTTAAGCAGCAGGTCGGATGTCTGAACTTCCCACAGAACTACCACCGTTCTGACGAGGACACAGGTCTGTGCACGCACGCACGCACGCACGCACGCACGCACGCACGCACGCACACACGCACACACACACAGTGATATAAAACAATGGTTCTCACCCGGTGGGACAGGAGTCCAGCGCGTCCCCAGATTACAGTAATGTGACAATTAGGACTTATAAGTACCCCCCCCCCCCCCCCCCAAAAATAAAAATAAAATAAAAATAAATAAAAAGGCCATTACTGCATAGTGAAAATAACAGATCTACAAGTTCACAGTTCAAATGTCTAAATTGGGCTGAAACTAAGGTTGAGAACCATAAGCCAAAAACATGGATCTACACACCGTGTATGTTGCAGAAGTAGCCACAAGATGGCACCACTGCACCGCATTACCATATACTGTAGGCCTACTGTGTGTATAGGGTTGTCAAACTTCCAGACACATTTGGCTTGAGTTAAATAGTTTAAAAAACATCCTTTTAAAAATCATTGTTCTGTGTGTGTGTGTGTGTGTTTCAGAGCTGTGTCCAGACATGGAGGAAACCAATGACTGAAGGAACAGACAACATGCTTCAACTACTCCTTAACAACACGTAGGAGTTAAGGAGGTGTTAAGATTTAGTTTGAGCCTCAGATAAATGTTGTGAAACTAGCCGGTCTAAAGACCAAACCAGGGGGTTGTGTTAGGTAAGGCTTTAATTGGTATAAGAATCATTTGTTTTGTAGTTAGGGGGTTTTACCCACCCTGAGGTCAATATACTGTAACCATTGTCTTCCTGAGGTCAATATACTGTAACCATTGTCTTCCTTCTATGCATATATAAAAATAAATCCTTTTTTGGGGGAATTTTACACCCGTGTCAACTTGGCTGTTTTGGGGACTGGAAAGGAGGGGCTATTTTTTTAATGTTTTTGTTGCAGTTAATTTATTTTGTTGTTTTTATGCGTATGTTGGTTTGGATGTAGTCCGGCAGACAACATGCTGCTTTTGTTGAAGGTGGGAAATATATATATATTTTTTATTATTATTATTGGCCTAAAATATTGTCTTATCCTTGGGCTAAAAATGGCTGTTTTTAGCCCAAGGAGTGTTTTTTTTGTTGTGTAAAACTAATGCTTGGAATGGATTCAGAATCATGAAAACCCCTAGTTTGAGACGTCACATGCTATATAAACCATAATGAAATGTTGACATTTTTGCCTTATATAGGTTGTTAATAACCTGACTCCGCCAGATGGGGCAGCAGAGAGTACACAGGGTTTCCCCCTCCTGCTCCCACCCTGTGTACTCTCTGCTGCCCCATCTGGCGGAGTCAGGTTAGGTTGTTAATAGTATGGTCACAAACCTTATTAAGGATGTTATGGTAGGATCAGTGGTTTTCAACCAGCGGTCCGGGGCCCACCAGTGGTCCTTGAGGGGGTTCCAGGTGGTCCGGGGCCCACCAGTGGTCCTTGAGGGGGTTCCAGGTGGTCCGGGGCCCACCAGTGGTCCTTGAGGGGGTTCCAGGTGGTCCGGGGCCCACCAGTGGTCCTTGAGGGGGTT
Organism: Electrona antarctica; assembly: GCF_951216825.1. Lineage (NCBI taxonomy): Eukaryota > Metazoa > Chordata > Actinopteri > Myctophiformes > Myctophidae > Electrona > Electrona antarctica. The sequence continues at coordinate 51,247,679 of NC_136794.1, forward strand.
CCAGGTGGTCCTTGAGGGGGTTCCAGGTGGTCCTTGAGGGGGTTCCAGGTGGTCCTTGAGGGGGTTCCAGGTGGTCCTTGAGGGGGTTCCAGGTGGTCCTTTAGGGGGTTCCAGGTGGTCCTTGAGGGGGTTCCAGGTGGTCCTTGAGGGGGTTCCAGGTGGTCCTGGAGGGGGTTCCAGGTGGTCCTAAGGGGGTTCCAGGTGGTCCTTGAGGGGGTTCCAGGTGGTCCTTGAGGGGGTTCCAGGTGGTCCTTGAGGGGGTTCCAGGTGGTCCTTAGGGGGTTCCAGGTGGTCCTTTAGGGGGTTCCAGGTGGTCCGGGGCCCACCAGTGGTCCTTGAGGGGGTTCCAGGTGGTCCGGGGCCCACCAGTGGTCCTTGAGGGGGTTCCAGGTGGTCCTTGAGGGGGTTCCAGGTGGTCCTTGAGGGGTTCCAGGTGGTCCTTGACGGGGTTCCAGGTGGTCCTTGACGGGGTTCCAGGTGGTCCTTGACGGGGTTCCAGGTGGTCCTTGAGGGGGTTCCAGGTGGTCCTTGAGGGGGTTCCAGGTGGTCCTTGAGGGGTTCCAGGTGGTCCTTGAGGGAGTTCCAGGTGGTCCTTGGGGGGGTTCCAGGTGGTCCTTGAGGGTGTTCCAGGTGGTCCTTGAGGGGGTTCCAGGTGGTCCTTGAGGGGGTTCCAGGTGGTCCTTGAGGGGGTTCCAGGTGGTCCTTGAGGGGGTTCCAGGTGGTCCTTGAGGGGGTTCCAGGTGGTCCTAAGCTAAACGATGGAGAGTTGGTAACAAAATGGAGCCTTATTAACTCTTGAGAGCATTTTACGCTCAAGAGTAAAATGATTGTTAAACATCTGCATTACTTCATTTACAAGGAGTCTACACAATTTAGAGAATGTAGAAGAATTGTTATTTTGATCTGATATTATTTAGTTTTCTGTCTGAGAGTCTAAGTATCATCAAATGGTGGTCCGTGGCTCAGATGGGTCTGAGAGGCTAAGGCCCTTTCCCAATTCCCCCCTTCTCCATGGCCCTTAGCCCCTCCCCTTGCTGATGCGCGTTCACAATTCTCTTTGGAGCGAGGGGTAGGGCCAAGGGCGAGGGTTAGGATCCCCTTCAAACGAAGGGACATCACGACCAGACTTAAAACGGAGGGACATCACAATTGGCGGAAGGCGGACGAGGTAAGACGCCTTTTTCGTCCTTTATTATGGAAGAATATGATAATAACCAATATTATTTGAATGTGTTAACAATCTGCATCGCCAAAAATATCGCAATCTCTAGCAAAGGTTAACGTTACCTCACTTGAACTAACGATATGCTACGGCGTTGCATTCATACAACGTTACGTTAACGTTAACCATTCATTTGGCATCGGCGCTTTTTTATTTTTTATTTACCGCCGGTGCCCCGGTGGAACAACTCAGATGCAAACTAGCTTAACTAGCAGGCATCAGTCCGACCCCCCCAGACCACGATATGTCAACATTCCGCAGTTTTGGAGCTCTTAAAAGCCGTGAAATAGCCTACTGTACCTACATAACGCTGTCGCTGCATAGCGTTGGCTACTCGCTGCAGTGATAGCTGGTATGGTTTTATCATGACCAATGTTATGCTAATCCCCACAAGTTGCAAAAGTTACATAACTAATTAGCAATGGTGTTGTTTTTCCCCCCAGGCAAACCAGCTATTAGTACTGTGACAATGGCCCCCAGAAATTGGCATACCCCTACCGGGCTTAGGACCAAACACAACATAGTTTTTCCTCATCTCTAAGGCCTCCCATACATGAAATGGATTCTTGTATAAAAATATTTTACTGTAAAAGTGGTGAAATTGATATTTAAAGTCATACACCTCAAACTAAAAATACAGCCTGTCCGTCTGGGGATTAAGGCATATAAACTCATGTAGATTCACAATGGAAGCTCTGAGAGGTTTAGAATGTGGCATATTGGAAGCCAGGACATCCCTCTACATTCTAGAAAAATAATAATGTCAATATGTGAATGTAAATATGAGATATAGTCATTTGAACACATACCTACAATAGGCGAAAATGTAAATCTGTATAGTGTCTTCTTTACTTTGCAGTGACTCTGACATGGATTGTCAACACATATGAGGGCTTGTAGGAATGGTGTGGTTCTACTGTATCCAGCAATACCAATTGTGTAATTGTAGCTTGCATACTTGTGGAGTTATGGCACTAAACGTAAATTGTGTCCCAAATGGGGGGAATAAAACAGTCCTAATGAAATCGACAGTATTAGTTAGTGTGGTTGCTCTAGGCAACACCAACACACTATTGTTCTCTGTCCGATATTTTTTTGCCAGCAAGGTGCTTTTTGAGGGAGGTTTAATGTTTTTTTTTGTTCAATGTTTTTTTTTAAACGCCATTGCCAATAAAGGGAACATTTGCGTCATATTGTCTCTTTATTATTAATGGCATTTAATGTGTTTACACCGTTTGTTTCACATCACCATTACATCACCTAATCAACATGAGTTAGACTTTAATATATTAGCTCCCCTCACTTCACACAGGTGTGATTTGTGTTAACTTTTGCACAACAGAAAAGTGAAGCTTTTTGTCATGCTTCACATGACATCACAATATAGAATACAAACGGTAAGACGGAATTCAGTTCCCAGGTCCCTATATGCTTTGTGACTCACGTCAGTGCAACCACACTTGCAATTTCCCAGAATTGCACCTTTCTAGTTTTATTTTGACTTCACTTATCAATGGTGGAATAATTATAACAAATTGACTTGAATAGAAGTTCCAAAATGTATGAAATCCCAAACTTGAGAAATTGTGAAAAGAATATTGCAGCTGCAACAATACTGCAGAGAAATGCAGGCCTACAATAGAACTACTATTATACAGCACAGACCTGGATGAGGGTGCTCAATGATCAATGTTATCCTCATAACAGCAAGTCATTAGTTACTGCGAGAGTCTAGCAAACACCAACTCAGGATTCCTGGATCTCTGCCCTCCACAATTTTCACAATTTTCATTTTGTATTGTTTACTTTATTTAGAAAAGCAATGTACAGTAACTTTTCACATCCCTTATACAAAACAAACACAATCAATTCTCATATTTCCCCCATGTCCTGTTAAGTCTTAAGTCTTAAGTTCTACCAGTATTAATAAGACAAGACTTATGGAACAATGCAATTAAAGTAATTTTTACAGTATTTGTCTCCATCTGCTCTATCTGCATCGTGTTGCCTATATGGGTTTCTTCATGAACTGACACAGCAAATATTTTGGAATGTGAAAAGAGCAGAAGAACCTTGTCAAGTCTAGTAGCTATTTAGCTCGCTGGAGTGACCTAGCTTTAAGCTCCATTTAGTGTAACAGATCCTGTCCAGTAGCATAATAGAAAAGCCCAGACTCTGTTTCACCAGAATGGTTCATTAGTATCACTTGTAACAGCATGGTTACTGTGCATAGTACCTAACTATAGTAGTGTACGGTCGGACACAACATAGTTGATTGATGAATTCTGAACCAAAAAGTATTTGTCTTTCTTTTTTCTTTTTCTTTTTTACCAGAATGGAGTGTGATGTACAAACATTGGATCCAAATATTTGTATCATCTGTGGTAAACATTTAGAAAAAGTAAAGAAACAAGATCCATAATGTCACAAACCCCAAAGCAGAAGACCTTCAACACATACTAAATGGTGCTCAACAGAGAGATGATGATGATGATGATGATGAAAACCCTGGCTCCAAATACAGAAAATATACTTTCCTTCAAATTAAAGATATCTTATCATGTATCATGTTGCTGAGCAAACTACACCAGTCAGAACAGCAAATGTTGAGAGTGAGAGTATGCCTGCACCATGCAGTCTCATCAAGAAGACTGAATAAGGTTGATAATAGTAACAGAGACAATGAGGAAGGTTGATGAAGTTGTATCGTCGGCTGCTCTTGTATTATATAAACATCATAAAAGCTACCGTAAACCTCTAAAGGAAATAAAGCAGCTGCCAGACAAAACAAAGAATCAGAACAGCAGACCAAAATGTTCACCTATTTTAATTTAATTAAATGAAAGTGATGACACTAAACTAAGCGTTATGATGACATACTGAAGACACTGGTCCATGATTTTCTTCATCAATATATCTGAAGCTCTACAGCTGTTTTTGAGTGGTGTAAACCACTCCTACAACTGGCTTTGTTAGTTTACGTGTGTCTGTCTGTCTGTTCGTACCAAAAAATGAGCATGGTTGCTATGGTCACCCAGTTCACACGGGTGTGATTTCATTACGTCAGACATTACGTCAGACCACAGCTGATCAGTCTATATAAGACCTTACACCACTCAGTTCACACAGGTGTGATTTTTTTCTTGGACGTGCAGCTTCTATCAGTGCATATCCCATGGGCACACTTTCAGAGCATACCACATCAGACCTTTCAGCTCAATCTACAATTCAAATTGTAATGTATGAGATTTTCCTTCAGTTTCCAGGATTTTCCTGTATTTAGACCATCATCACATCTTCCTCAGAGCTCAGTCTTCAGTATGTCATTATAACTCCCAGTCAGAGGTTATATATTGTATGATATTTATCTTCATACGATCAGGTTACGAGAGCTTAGTGTTGGTATATGGAGCCAGGGTTTTATGAACATCAGCATCATTTCTCTGTTGAGCAACATTCAGTGTTGAAGGTCTTCTACTGCGGAGGTTTTGACATTATGGACCGTGTCACTTTCCTTTTTCTATTTGTATTTGGATGTTTTTTTAACCATGTTGTAATAGCGACCACACATCACATTTACTATGAAAACATAAATGTCCTGTCACTGTCAGTCAGTTAGTCAGTTAGTTATAGTCACCTTGTGACATCATCAGGGATGGAGATCCCTCATCAATATTAGGGAAGTTGTATTTATACAACGCAGTTTCGGGAGAAGAGACCTCCTTCCGCTTGACCTTAACCACTGCTCCTTCATTATCAACCACTCCTCCCTCATTATCAACAACTCCTCCCTCCTTATCAAACTCACCTGCCTTTCATTATCACCCGGCCAATCCCCAGTGCAATCACCACAGTATAAATACACCTGCGGTCTCTCAACCAAGTTGTTTGTTCTGCTCCACGACAGACCAAACATGGGTTGTGAGTACTGCACTTGTAGATCGGCTATTTTCACTATTCTTCAAAATCAACCATCCTCCTCCACCCCAACCTCCTCCTTCCGCCTCGATTCTCTAGGAATCCAGGGGGGGCAGTGACGGAGCAGAGACGACCAACCGCTCATTCCGAGCAGAGCAAAGATGACCGTCAGCTCCAGAGACTACGCCCCCACCCTGAGTCTCGCCCTACCTTGGGTTCCTCACTCCACTCCGCATTCATCTCATTCTGTTTCAATAAACTGTTAATCTTGAGCGAAGGTGTGGTCTCTTACTAAGTGAAAGGCCATATATAAGAATGCCCATATATGGAGATCCCTGATGTCATCAATATTGGCCAGCAACTCTACGTCTGACCTCAAACCTCAAACCCTTAGATCTCCATAAATGGAGCTGACCTGTTCTGACATTCCATATTGTATGATCTGACCTCATTAATCCCTGTATACTCAAGACACGCTCCATATATGGCCAGTACATAATTAATTCCATATGTTGATCTGACTCCCCATGCCAAAGCGCCAGCGCTCGCCCAGCAGTCTGCTGTCACCCAGGCCGATGCGTGCATGTGACCTCGCCCTTTTCTCGCCCTAAGGTCTACAGTGTCAGGGTTCTACTATTGTCAATGGCTACTGGACATGCTCTGTTAGTATGTTACACTAAATGGAACTTAAAGCTAGGTCAGATAGCTACTTGATTTGCCATTATTCCAAATATATATCCTTTTCATATTCCAAAATATTTGCAATGATTTACCTTTTATGAAGAAAGCCATAGGCAATACAATGCAGATGCGGTGAAGCTAAATACAACTTTACCTTAAGCAAACAATGATTTGACTGAATGAATGACTTGCTGGTATGAGGATAACATTGAGCATTGAGCTTGGTTTCCCTCATCCAGGTGTGCTAAATAATAGTTAGTAGGTAGTTCTATTGTAGGGCTGCATTTCTCTCTGTAGCCTACTATTGTTGAAGCTGCATATATACTTTCACAATTTCTCATTTGTGACATTTCATATATTTTAGGGACTTCTACTCAAGTGAATTTGTTATAATTTCACCACCCTTGCATAAGTGAAGTCAAAATAAAACTAATCTGTTTGATACTGTAGATTTCATTAGGACTGCTTTATTTCCTCCCATTTGGGAAACCATATACGTTTAGTGCCATAACTCCACGAGTATTCAAGCTACAGTTACACAATAATTGGTATTGCTCGATTCAGCAGAACCACACCTTCCATACAAGCCCTCATATGTGTTGCTATGACAATCCATGTCAGAGTCACTACAAAGTAAAGAAGACACTCTACATAGATTTACATTTCCGCCTATTGTAGGTATGTGTTCAAATGTCTATATCTCATATTTACATTCACATATTGACATTATTCGTTTTCTAGAATGTAGAGGGACGTCCTGGCTTCAGGTATGCCAAGTTGTAAACCTCTCAGAGCTTCCATTGTGAATCTACATGAGTTTATATGCCTTAATCCCCAGACGGACAGGCTGTATTTTTACTTTGGGGTGTATAACTTTAAATATCAATTTCACCACTTTTGCAGTAAAATATTTTTATACAAGAATCCATTTCATGTATGGGAGGCCTTAGAGATGAGGAAAAACTATGTTGTGTTTGGTCCTAAGCCCGGTAGGGGTATCTCGAAAACTAAAGCACTTTTTGACTGTTCGTCACAGGACTATATGGAACAGACTGCAAGCTGCTGTACAGCCTGTACATTGGATGGAGATGAATCACGATGGCATTTTCATTGTCCTAAATGTTGTTGAATTTGAAACATTGTCATTTATATCACATGTAGCATACCACGACTTGTCATAGGACAAGTATGATATCATTCTTAATGATATTAAAAACAATGAACACAGTGACCACAGCCCCTTCTTTCTATACTGTAAATAGTTTTTCCTTTTTCTAACCCTGTATATGATATAACTGTACCCATTCTATACAGACTGTTAATACAATAATCAATGAATCAGGTACAACTGTTGAGCAGGTGTCAGAATTAGCTATATCTAGCTGAATTACATTCTGGTGGGCTACCAAGATGAGACAAAATTAGTAAATTACAATATATTTATTTCATCATAACCACAGCAATGTTTACGTTCCATCTCTTCTCCCAAAATAGCCGATCTACAGCTTATGGAAAGTGGTTTCCAAAGTGGGTTATGGGGACCCCCAGGGGTCCTTGAGAGAGTCCCCAGCTAAATGATAGTTTGGAACCAAATGGACCCATAAGGGTCCATTTGTACACTCTGAGTTAATTAACATTGATTTTACAATATAAATTGGGGGTCCCAGAGACACAAATGCCATCAAATGGGGGTCCATGGACTAATGCATGTCACACTGGCGGTCTGTGACACTGCTAGATTCGTAATAATCTATGGGGTCCCTGGCATATCTCTTCAAATGGGGGTCTGCGGGCTAATTATTGTCAATTTGGGGGTCCTTGACATGAAAAAGTTTGGGGACCACTGGCCTGTAGTGAGCTTGCAGATCAGCTATTTTCTGAGAACAGGTTGTATATCAATATCTACAAGGGATGTTCAATATTTAGGGACGTTCCAATTCCTAGGGTGATGATTTATCTCCCTACCCCTTGACACTCATTATGTAGGGACAAGGGGAAGGGGCAAGGGATAAGGGGAAGGGACAAGGGCTGAGGGGTAGGGTTAAAAAAGGAATTGGGAAAGGGCCTAAATGTCATCAAATGGTAGTCCGTGGCTCAGATGGGTCTGAGAGGCTAAATGTCATCAGATGGTGGTCCGTGGCTCAAATGGGTCTGAGAGGCTAAATGTCATCAAACGGTGGTCCGTGGCTCAAATGGGTCTGAGAGGCTAAATGTCATCAAACGGTGGTCCGTGGCTCAGATGGGTCTGAGAGGCTAAATGTCATCAAACGGTGGTCCGTGGCTCAAATGCAGAATAAATAATGGGCCTTGATATAAAATAAAAGTTCAATACCACTGTTTTAGGACAATAATAAAAAACCATATACCAAATGTCCCACTCCACACCCGTCCCCCGCTGTGGACTGACGGGACAGATTACACATACACTGCATTTTTAATGAATTGCATTTTTATAGCGCTTTTCCAAGTGCTCAAAGTGCTTTACAACGGTCCATTCATTCATACATTGGGAGGTGAAGGTCCATTCATTCATACATTGGGAGGTGAAGGTTCATTCATTCATACATTGGGAGGTGAAGGTTCATTCATTCATACATTGGGAGGTGAAGGTCCATTCATTCATACATTGGGAGGTGAAGGTTCATTCATTCATACATTGGGAGGTGAAGGTTCATTCATTCATACATTGGGAGGTGAAGGTTCATTCATTCATACATTGGGAGGTGAAGGTTCATTCATTCATACATTGGGAGGTGAAGGTTCATTCATTCATACACTGGGAGGTGAAGAGGCGAACTTGAGACCCATAAGAGAAATCTTTCTCCCCGGGATCCAGACTAGAAAAAATATCAGAGCTACAAACCTATTGAACATTTTCATTCTAATTTATGACATTTCTTTGATTTCTCTTCATGAAATTATACTGAAACTGAATTACCGAACTAAACATTGAAATTTGTTTTTAATTTTGCTGAGGTCTAATTGGGTTTAAGTGATCATGAGCTTCCTGTAGTGGGCGTGGCTTCCCTCTAGTGGTGGGCTGTCCGTCATCTTGATGCTGGTTGTTCTGGTGCTGCCCGCCCGCGAGGAGGAGGAGCTACTCCTGAAGCCCCGCCCCCTCAGCCCCGCCCCCCGGCGGCATCGCAGCAGGGCCGCCACCTGGGGGAGGAGTTAAATTAGTTCAGTGGGAGGAGCTTAGTTAGTTCAGTGGGAGGAGTTTAGTTAGTTCAGTGGGAGGAGTAGTTTAGTTAGTTCAGTGGGAGGAGTTTAGTTAGTTCAGTGGGAGGAGTTCAGTTAGTTCAGTGGGAGGAGTTCAGTTAGTTCAGTGGGAGGAGTTTAGTTAGTTCAGTGGGAGGAGTTTAGTTAGTTCAGTGGGAGGAGTTTAGTTAGTTCAGTGGGAGGAGTTCAGTTAGTTCAGTGGGAGGAGTTTAGTTAGTTCAGTGGGAGGAGTTAATTTAGTTCAGTGGGAGAAGTTTAGTTAGTTCAGTGGGAGGAGTTTAGTTAGTTCAGTGGGAGGAGTTCATTTAGTTCAGTGGGAGGAGTTCATTTAGTTCAGTGGGAGGAGTTTAGTTAGTTCAGTGGGGTGAGTTTAGTTAGTTCAGTGGGAGGAGTTTAGTTAGTTCAGTGGGAGGAGTTTAGTTAGTTCAGTGGGAGGAGTTTAGTTAGTTCAGTGGGAGGAGTTTAGTTAGTTCAGTGGGATGAGTTTAGTTAGTTCAGTGGGAGGAGTTCAGTTAGTTCAGTGGGAGGAGTTTAGTTAGTTCAGTGGGAGGAGTTTAGTTAGTTCAGTGGGAGGAGTTTAGTTAGTTCAGTGGGAGGAGTTTAGTTAGTTCAGTGGGAGGAGTTTAGTTAGTTCAGTGGGCGGAGTTTAGTTAGTTCAGTGGGAGGAGTTTAGTTAGTTCAGTGGGAGGAGTTTAGTTAGTTCAGTGGGAGGAGTTTAGTTAGTTCAGTGGGAGGAGTTTAGTTAGTTCAGTGGGATGAGTTGAGTTAGTTCAGTGGGAGGAGTTTAGTTAGTTCAGTGGGAGGAGTTTAGTTAGTTCAGTGGGAGGAGTTTAGTTAGTTCAGTGGGAGGAGTTTAGTTAGTTCAGTGGGAGGAGTTTAGTTAGTTCAGTGGGAGGAGTTCAGTTAGTTCAGTGGGAGGAGTTTAGTTAGTTCAGTGGGAGGAGTTTAGTTAGTTCAGTGGGAGGAGTTTAGTTAGTTCAGTGGGAGGAGTTTAGTTAGTTCAGTGGGATGAGTTTAGTTAGTTCAGTGGGCGGAGTTTAGTTAGTTCAGTGGGAGGAGTTTAGTTAGTTCAGTGGGAGGAGTTTAGTTAGTTCAGTGGGAGGAGTTTAGTTAGTTCAGTGGGAGGAGTTTAGTTAGTTCAGTGGGAGGAGTTTAGTTAGTTCAGTGGGAGGAGTTTAGTTAGTTCAGTGGGAGGAGTTTAGTTAGTTCAGTGGGATGAGTTTAGTTAGTTCAGTGGGAGGAGTTTAGTTAGTTCAGTGGGAGGAGTTTAGTTAGTTCAGTGGGAGGAGTTTAGTTAGTTCAGTGGGATGAGTTTAGTTAGTTCAGTGGGCGGAGTTTAGTTAGTTCAGTGGGAGGAGTTTAGTTAGTTCAGTGGGAGGAGTTTAGTTAGTTCAGTGGGAGGAGTTTAGTTAGTTCAGTGGGAGGAGTTTAGTTAGTTCAGTGGGAGGAGTTTAGTTAGTTCAGTGGGAGGAGTTTAGTTAGTTCAGTGGGAGGAGTTTAGTTAGTTCAGTGGGAGGAGTTCCGTTAGTTTCGTGTTTATTTCACTTTTTTTTATTTCATTGACTAAAACTATGACAAAAATGTTCGTCGACTACCTTTTTTCACTGACGAAAACTACATGGAAACTAAGTTAAAACTAAGCTATATGATGACTAAAACTAAGACTAAATATACTGGCAATTTGGTCAACAAACAAAAACTAGACTAGACTAAAATGTTAGGAAGGGACTAGTGGACAAGAGATCCACTAGGAAGGGACTAGTGGACAAGAGATCCACTAGGAAGGGACTAGTGGACAAGAGATCCAGTATAAGTCATCTTACCCTTGGTTTTACACTTGGTTTGCATCTACAAGCTCGCGACCCGTTGTGGGCTTGTAGATCGGGTTAGGGTTAGTCCTACTCCTTGTAGATCGGATATTTTCAGCAAACGTAAGATCAGTCATTACGACGGCATCAAGGCATCAACTTTTAGTCGACAGAAATCAACTGTAGATTTAGTCGACTAAAATCTCATGATATTTAGTCGACTAAAACTAGACTCACACTAAGACACACAACTCTCACCTGCCGCCTGCAGTGGGAGGAGCCATAGTAGTAGACGAGCGGGTCCAGACAGCAGCTGAGGCTGCCCGCGCACATGCTCAGTAGGTACGCCTGGAGGGGGGGAGGGGGACAGTAACTATCTGCACATGCTCAGTAGGTACGCCTGGAGGGGGGGAGGGGGACAGTAACTATATGCACATGCTCAGTAGGTACGCCTGGAGGGGGGGAGGGGGACAGTAACTATCTGCACATGCTCAGTAGGTACGCCTGGAGGGGGGAGGGGGACAGTAACTATCTGCACATGTGAAGTAAATTAACTACAAGGAGAGTGCTTTTCCTCTCCATAAAGCCCATAAACAAACTACTAAATACTCAGAAGAAAGTCTGAAACAGACAGATAGATGGATGAAGAAGCACAGGCAAGCAGATGAAAGTTGTTTCGGAGTTCCATTTATTTTCAGAGTGTACAAAATACAGCCATGGGCCTAGCCCATGGCGGCGTGTGAGCCACTGACTAACCCAGATAGGCATTTTAGTAGAGTCTTTATACAGAGACAACAACAGATGCAAAGGTGGTCTCAGGTTACCCCACCCCCCTGAAGTCTAAAGTGGTCAACATTGTCCAAATTGTCTCCATATATGGTCACCAGGAAGCAAGCACAGGAAGAACAGTAGGTGTCCTGGTCGTTTACTGCATGCTATCAGCAAACAACCCCCGACCATTTGGTTGGTCAAGCCCTATTCTGAAATTCCTAGCCTCTGTGTCCTGACATGTGTGGTAAATTATATACCATTCACCATACAAACTTAACCGAAAACGGCACCATCTGTCGTATCTGATAGACACGAGACACTCTAAAAAACTCTAGTTCCACTTAACCAAAATACTGGGAGAGCATTGAGAGAATTGTGAGACGGCACAGACAGAGTGGTTCCTTGATGATGTTGGTTTATTCAGAAACACACGGCATACAGCAAAGCACCTCCGGACAGCCTGACGCCGTCCGGTGAACTGACAATTTGACATAGAAATTCGACTGCTTATCAACAATTTCACAGACAAGAGGTGAGAATAGAGGCGTGTTCACTGTTCCTTTGAAGTCGACCCAAGCTTACGCATTGATCAACCATTTGTTGAGTGGCCACTTTGAACCACTGTCACATGTAAATGTCCTAGGTGTGTCACACAGGATCTCAGACTCAAACAAAAGGCACTGAATCAGGCCATCCACACCCCGGGGGTCCCGAGCCAAGTGCTTGAAGTTTGAGACAAGCATCTCGGACCGACACCTCCAAACAGGATGCAAAATAAGCACACATTATGGATAGAATTTGGTTCCAGGATTCCACACATGTTTGCACTACACTAAACAGTTGTTTAAGCTATATTAGTGTTAATTGTGGTTTCCATATACATCACATGCTCAGTAGCTACGCCAGTAAAGTATCTACAAGTGGCCAAAAAAATGGCAACTAAAAATACACGGTGAAGCAGCTTTCTGCTTCAAAAATAACGGGGCTGTGGCCGGTGGCCACCAGCCTATTGGGAACGATGTAAGTTGGGAACCTAGTATGCAATAGTATGCCTACTGAGTGGCAAAAAAAACGACTCACTTTGCCACTCGATTTTCCATTCACTTCATGCATGTGCATCTATACCCGTTGTCATAGCACCTGTTTTAACCATCTGTCGGTGTCCCTTTTGTGTCCATATATGGAGATCTCTGTATCTGTCTGTCTGTCTGTGTCTGAAGAGTGCAAACATGACTGTGAGAAGTGGACTGGTTAAGTAATCAAATGGCAGGTGTGGGGGGGGGGGGTGTGGGGGTTTCCATGGCAATCAATTGGCTGAGGTAGAGGCTGGAAAATTGCACAGGTGAGTGGACTTAGGCTCATTAGGTCCACTGGCAGAGCCTGACCAGAGCCTTTTGCGGCGGTTCTGGATAAATAAAATGAAATATGCCAGGGTTTCCTACCTGGTAGGAGGAGTCGGTGGCGCCCCCGCGTGCCAGCCGGAGGTAGTGCACCATGAGGAGGACGTTGGTGGGCGTGAAGCACGCCACGAACACCAGCAGCACCGCCACGGCCGTCACCACGGCACGGCGCTTCCTGGAGCGCTGCACCACGTCGGCCGCGGCCAGCGTCCGCACGATGCGCACGTAGCACACGGTGGTGACGGCCAGCGGCACGAAGAAGAACAGCGAGGAGTAGACGGGGAAGAAGTAGAGGTAGAACGACCTCAGAGTGTCCACATCCTACAGAGAGAGAGAGAGAGAGAGAGAGAGAGAGAGAGAGAGAGAGAGAGAGAGAGAGAGAATGTACATGTTCATACTGTATGCTGATGATGTGTTTCTATGTCTTATAGAGAGAAAAGATAATAGTAGAGGTAGAACGACCTCAGAGTGTCCACATCCTACAGAGAGAGAGAATATACATGCCATACTGTAGAGATAGTCCTACAGAGAGAAGATAACAGCAGTAGAGGTATAGAAAGACCTCAGCGTGTCAGTGTGTCTCTGTAAGACATTGGGATGTAAACACATGGGATGCAGAGCAAGTGTTACAAAAGCACTAATCAAATCAGAAGAGAGTTCCAACCGCGCCTCTAGCCTATGGCAGGCCAGTCTGGTGCGTCTCAGAGCCCTCTAGCCTATGGCAGGCCAGTCTGGTGAGTCTCAGAGGCCTCTAGCCTATAGCAGGCCAGTCTGGTGCGTCTCAGAGCCCTCTAGCCTATGGCAGGCCAGTCTGGTGAGTCTCAGAGGCCTCTAGCCTATGGCAGGTCAGTCTAGTGCGTCTCAGAGCCCTCTAGCCTATTGCAGGCCAGCCTAGTGCGTCTCAGAGGCCTCTAGCCTGTGGCAGGCCAGTCTGGTGCATCTCAGAGGCCTCTAGCCTATTGCAGGCCAGTCTAGTGCGTCTCAGAGGCAGGGCAGGTTACAGGAGGAAAGAAGCCACTGGACAGTTTAAGCCCTTATTTTATTATCAAGTAAAAAAGAGACAACGTTTCGATGTTTCAGTCACATCTTCGTCAGGGCTTAAACTGTCTGAGTTGCTCCAGTGCCTCCTTTCCTCCAGCACTAATCTAATCTCAGCCCATATCCCCACCCAACACAACAGTGGTCCCAAGGTTGATTCTAAGTCCCGTCCAATAGCGCCCTCTGCAGGCCAAAGGTTCCACAGCTTCATGGTGCAGAATAGACAGCTTGTTGCATTTCGTACGTTGTCTATGATTTGCGATCGGCGACATTTCGCACCTGGACGTCGTGGCAGGTGGTGATGTCCGGGCTGCTCAGGCGGAGCGTCTGATTGGAGAGGAGCAGCGGGACCACGCCCCCCAGGGACAGCAGCCACGCGGCTGCGCAGACGGCGGCGGCTGTGCGGGGGGTCCTGCGCGACAGCGAGGCCATGGGGTGGACCACGGCCAGGTAGCGGTCCGCCGCAATGCTGCTCATCAGCAGCACGGAGCAGTACATGTTAGCATAGAACGATGCTGTCACCTGGAGGACAACACTGTTAATATGTTAGCATGTTAACATATGTTAGCATAGAACGATGCTGTCACCTGGAGAACACTGTTAATATAATAGCATGCTAACATATGTTAGCATAGAACGATGCTGTCACCTGGAGGAGAACACTGTTAATATGTTAGCATGCTAACATAACGGAGCAGTACATGTTAGCATAGAACGATGCTGTCACCTGGAGGACAACACGGTTATGTTAGCATGCTAACATGTGTTAGCATAGAACGATGCTGTCACCTGCAGGAGAACACTGTGTTAATATGTTAGCAGGCTAACATAACAGAGCAGTACATGTTAGCATAGAACGATGCTGTGACCTGGAGGAGAACACTGTGTTAATGTTAGCATGCTAACATGTGTTAGCATGCTAACATGATGGAGCAGTACATGTTAGCATAGAACGATGCTGTGACATGCTAACATGTGTTAGCATGCTAACATGCTAACATAACGGAGCAGTTTTGTTTTTCTACATAATAGGTAGTTAACTAGGCAACTAGTAAAAATGACTAGAAGTGAAAGCCCTACCACGCGACACAGGGCGTCGCCGTACACCCAGTGGTTGCCGTGGAAACGGTAGGCGATCTTGAAGGGGAGGAGCATGGCGAACAGCAGGTCGGCCAGCGCCAGGTTGAGCATGTAGACCACGGCCGGCTTCCTCGGCCCGATCCTCCGCACGAACATCACAACCGCCAGCACGTTGAGGGGAACGCTGAGCGAGAACACCAGCGTGTACACCGTAGGCACCAAGATGGCCGCCACGCGGCCCTGTGGAGGCACAGGAATACATGTTATTATACCAAGATGGCAACCAGGGGGCTCTGTGGAGGCACAGGCATACATGTTATTATACCAAGATGGCCACCAGGGGGCAGTGTGGAGGCACAGGAAGACATGTTATTATACCAAGATGGCCACCAGGGGGCTCTGTGGAGGCACAGGAAGACATGTTATTATACCAAGATGGCCACCAGGGGGCCCTGTAGAGGCACAGGAAGACATGTTATTATACCAAGATGGCCACCAGGGGGCCCTGTGGAGGCACATGAATACATGTTATTATACCAAGATGGCCACCAGGGGGCAGTGTGGAGGCACAGTAATACATGTTATTATACCAAGATGGCCACCAGGGGGCAGTGTGGAGGCACAGGAATACATGTTATTATACCAAGATGGCCACCAGGGGGCCCTGTGGAGGCACATGAATACATGTTATTATACCAAGATGGCCACCAGATGACCATCTTGGTGTAATAATAATAATGTGTCTCTCCACAGGGTCTCGTCATTGGCAGTGTGGGCAGGCAATGATTGGTGAAGGCAAACAAAGGCTAATAAAGTAATCAATCAATCAGTAAGTATCCTACCTGGAGGAAGCTTCTAGCCTGCTCAGAGACCACCAGGAGCCTCTTGGCGTTGGCGGGGGAGGGGCGACGATGGGGCGGGACCCGTTTGACCGACTCCTCCTCCACGTCAGAGGAACCGGACCCCTCCCCCGGGTGGTCCTTGGACCACTCCCCCCGGTGGGACCCCTCCCCGAACACGTCCAGGTAGTCGATGGGCTCGTCGGTCACCAGGACGAAATGACCCGAGAAGGTCCGCAGGAAGGGCTCCGAGCCTGCGGGGGCGATGGTGAGCGTCAACAATAACTAGACAGAGTGGTTCCCTAATAACCCTTTCAGCTCCAGAGACCCACAGAGATTAGACGGTTGGTTTGGCCCGGGACCCAAACTAGTGAAAATAGCAGATCTACAAGCTCAGGAAAATGGGATCTTTACTCGAGTCGTGACCCATGCATACAAATTGGTTCGTGACTCACAAATGGGTCCCATAACATGTCACTGCTCATACGGTGCAGCAGTGGTTGGGAGGAAGGGGAGAATGTCTCTAGGCCTTCACAAAGATGCTAAATTATATTATAGCCTATATATATATATATACCAGCTGATTGACTTTTATACCACTTAAATGGTGTAAAAGATCGGTTTCTTCAGATCGGGTAAATCGCCGATCACCCCAACTTTCAGCAGCTGTCAAAAATTCCCTTAGGGTGGTTGAATTGGGGCGGCGGTGGTTCAGGGGTAGAGTGCCTGGATGGTAACCGCAAGGTTGCCAGTTCAAACCCGGGCTCCCCCAGAGTTACTGTCGAAGTGTCCTTGAGCAAGACACTGAACCCCTAATTGCTCCCGATGTGCTAGTTGGTGCCTTGCATGGTTTCCGTTGCCATCGGTGTATGAATGTGTGTGTGAATGTGTGAATGTAATGCACCATCTCTGTAAAGGTGTGTGAATGTGTGTGTGTGAATGGGTGAATGTAATGCACCATCTCTGTAAAGGTGTGTGAATGTGTGTGTGAATGGGTGAATGTAATGCACCATATCTGTAAAGGTGTGTGAATGTGTGTGTGAATGGGTGAATGTAATGCACCATCTATGTAAAGCGCCTTGGATAAAGGCGCTATATAAATGCACCATTTACCATTTATTTACCATTTGAATAGAAATCAATGTGGGATGTGTTAATAGACACCTTTACAAACACATTGGGGAATACATTTCTTTGGGGAATACATTTCTTGGTAAGAAATGTATTCCCAGAGTTGACATTATTCTGATAAGTTTCCATGACCACACTAACAACAATCAGAGGCTCTTGTCTTGGACAGGTTCAACAACTTAGCATTTAAGGAGCATTTTCCAAAACACGTACAGCTATAATTCCAGGTTTCTTTGTCTTATCAAAGCAAAGCAACGACATCCGATTTAAAGTCAAGCATAAATGCATGAAACTACTACGCAGCAGTTTTATATCAAATGAATGTGCACTTCAAGCATAATTATAGACAACGTTAGTTCCTTCACTCATTACTCATATCATCATAAATACAAAATAATGTCGTTCAATGTTAAGACACAGCACATATCTTAACATTGAACGACATTATTTTGTATTTATGATGATAAATGATAGATGATAAATATATGATAGCCTCCCTAGATACATCTTAACATTGAATCACCCAAAGAAAAGGCTGATTTCCCCCAACCCACCCAACTGGTTGGGGCGATTGGATCCAACTATCACCATTCGTATGGAATGGATGCTTGCTGATTGGAGCCCATACTATGGCTTGATTTCTTGGGGATCGGGTGCGCAGATCGGTTATTTCAGAATTGGCATGTTGTGGTTCTAGTGGTCCAACGGAAACAAAGTAATTTTCAGTCTAAATGTGTGAGAGCCACTCCCTCCCTCAACGATATGCAGATTATTATTATTATATATTATTATTAATGTGTGAGAGCCACTCCCTCCCTCAACGATATGCAGATTATTATTATTATATATTATTATTAATGTGTGAGAGCCACTCCCTCCCTCAACGATATGCAGATTATTATTATTAATGTGTGAGAGCCACTCCCTCCCTCAACGATATGCAGATTATTATTATTATTATTATATATTATTATTAATGTGTGAGAGCCACTCCCTCCCTCAACGATATGCAGATTATGACAAATAAAATAATGATGGACTTACCATTATGGGAGATTAACGCCGAACTGTGGATATAAAACAATGCTAACAATGCTAACGATGAGTAGCAGTCCATCTTCAGTTCCTTCCTTCAGGTACGAAAAATAAAAACGGAAATAAATAAAAAACTAGAATTAAAGAAACAACCAATAAATACGCTAACTGAATCTGTATGGTGTGTTTTTAACAAAACAAACTAAATGGAACTGAAATGAGACACAGATTTCCTTTGAGTTGTTTTTTGTCAATTTATAAATATGCTTTTTTTGGGATGATCTATAAATCTATAGGCCTAATCTATTTCTTCGGTCCGTGACGTCACACTTGTTTACGATCTGACAAATAACCAAAAGCATAAAAAATCTAAAACCAACACGAAAACTAATAACTAAACTAAAACTATTAGCATTTTCAAAAAAATTGAAAAGTAATAAAAAGTATCTACAAACTAAAACTAGAAAACAAGAATAATCTAAGGTTTAATGCAGCTGTTCTGAAGACAACTGACAGAGAGACATGAAATAACAGTCACACTCTGCCTGCCTGCCTGTGTGTGCGTGTGTGCGTGCGTGCGTGCGTGCGTGCGTGCGTGCGTGCGTGCGTGTGTGTGTGTGCGCGCGTGTGTGTGCGTGCGTGTGTGTGAGAAACTATGACAGGAAACCATTTTGACACATTGGACACGTCAGGAAACAGTAAATAAAAAACTATTCAACAATTCATCACATGTTTAATTAAAGCAGCTCACATTAAAACATTATAAAATATTTCTTTTGACAAAGACAATTATTTTTTATTCTAAAAATCATTTGCATGTTTTAACATGCACGCACACGCACACGCACACGCACACACACACACACACACACACACACACACACACAGTAACTATGAATTAAGGCACTCGTATAAAGTGTATGCAGGTTCACTGGAATGTTTTCAAGTCCCTTAAATCCTTATAAATCCTTATAAATCATTTAGTTTCATCGAAACTAAATGTTCATATGAATCCTCGTCTAAACAGACTAACGGCTAAAATATCATCCTCTTACGCCTTATTTCTTAAACTTCTTTGACATTTGTTTTACTATTTTGAAAAATAAAAATAAACTTTTAAAATAGTTAAGGTAGATCTACAAGCTCACAACGTGTTGCTGTAGATCTACAAGCTCACAACGTGTTGCTGTAGATCTGCATGTTGAACTATTTAAAAAACAAATTAAGTAACAAAACTGTTTTAGACGTTTACGGATAGAAGGAAAGGTCAGAAATGGCCCTAAATGTTCCCTCCGTCGACGCAACGCTTCATAAAAAGTGTTTTAAACTCGTGCTTCCTCAGACATACAAAACATAAATGCCATAATTAACAATATCATTCTTAAAATATATATATATTCCATTTTACAATCACAGTTTGTGGGGAAACAAGGTGAGAAATACGAACAAAACAAAAACAACAAAATAATATCTTCATTCTGTTCTTATGAAGTCAATCAATGGAATCGACCACATGGGGAAAAAAATAAAATAAAATAAACGTTTGTGTGAAGAACGCGGGAAGGCTGACCGCGGGAAGGCTGACCGCGGGGAGGCTGACCGCGGGGAGGCTGACCGCGGGGAGGCTGACCGCGGGGAGGCTGACCGCGGGAAGGCTGACCGCGGGGAGGCTGACCGCGGGGAGGCTGACCGCGGGGAGGCTGCCAATCTGCCATCTTGGTGATTATAAAGTGATAAATCAACGTCATGTCGTAAAGTATTCACGCTTAACGACACCTCTCTGCACTGTCAATTAAAAGACCAGTTATATCTGCACGGCTGTGCGCTACATCTCGTCAGGAGATTATATACCGTTCACATCTTAGCTTCATTAACGGACTCTACGCACGGTGGCCATTTTGGAAAATAATCTTCCTTATGTTCCATTTAGTGATGCTAAAGGCTCTGTTCCATTTAGTGATGCTAAAGGCTATGTTCCATTTAGTGATGCTAAAGGCTCTGTTCCATTTAGTGATGCTAAAGGCTCTGTTCCATTTAGTGATGCTAAAGGCTCTGTTCCATTTATTGATGCTAAAGGCTCTGTTCCATTTAGTGATGCTAAAGGCTCTGTTCCATTTAGTGATGCTAAAGGCTCTGTTCCATTTAGTGACGCTAAAGAAGGCTCTGTTCCATTTAGTGATGCTAAAGGCTCTGTTCCATTTAGTGATGCTAAAGGCTCTGTTCCATTTAGTGATGCTAAAGGCTCTGTTCCATTTAGTGATGCTAAAGGCTCTGTTCCATTTAGTGATGCTAAAGGCTCTGTTCCATTTATTGATGCTAAAGGCTCTGTTCCATTTAGTGATGCTAAAGGCTCTGTTCCATTTAGTGATGCTAAAGGCTCTGTTCCATTTAGTGATGCTAAAGGCTCTGTTCCATTTAGTGATGCTAAAGGCTCTGTTCCATTTAGTGATGCTAAAGGCTCTGTTCCATTTATTGATGCTAAAGGCTCTGTTCCATTTAGTGATGCTAAAGGCTGTTCCATTTAGTGATGCTAAAGGCTCTGTTCCATTTAGTGATGCTAAAGGCTCTGTTCCATTTAGTGATGCTAAAGGCTCTGTTCCATTTATTGATGCTAAAGGCTCTGTTCCATTTAGTGATGCTAAAGGCTCTGTTCCATTTATTGATGCTAAAGGCTCTGTTCCATTTAGTGATGCTAAAGGCTCTGTTCCATTTACTGATGCTAAAGGCTCTGTTCCTCCATGTAGTGTAGCACAGTGATTCGCAAACATTATAATTTCTTCAGGGGCGTGCACAGAGTGGTGGAGAGGGCACAGGGTGGTGGAGAGGGCTCAGGGTGGTGGAGAGGGCACAGGGAGGTGGAGAGGGCACAGGGTGGTGGAGAGGGCACAGGGTGGTGGAGAGGGCACAGGGTGATGGAGAGGGTGGTGGAGAGGGCACAGGGTGGTGGAGAGGGCACAGGGTGATGGAGAGGGCACAGGGTGATGGAGAGGGCACAGAGTGGTGGAGAGGGCACAGGGTGGTGGAGAGGGCACAGGGTGGTGGAGAGGGCACAGGGTGGTGGAGAGGGCACAGAGTGGTGGAGAGGGCACAGGGTGGTGGAGAGGGCACAGGGTGGTGGAGAGGGCACAGGGTGATGGAGAGGGCACAGGGTGATGGAGAGGGCACAGGGTGGTGGAGAGGGCACAGGGTGATGGAGAGGGCACAGGGTGATGGAGAGGGCACAGAGTGGTGGAGAGGGCACAGGGTGGTGGAGAGGGTGGTGGAGAGGGCACAGGGTGGTGGAGAGGGCACAGGGTGGTGGAGAGGGCACAGGGAGGTGGAGAGGGCACAGGGTGGTGGAGAGGGCACAGGGTGGTGGAGAGGGCACAGGGTGTTGGAGAGGGCACAGGGTGGTGGAGAGGGCACAGGGTGGTGGAGAGGGCACAGGGTGGTGGAGAGGGCACAGGGTGTTGGAGAGGGCACAGGGTGGTGGCGAGGGTGGTGGAGAGGGCACAGGGTGGTGGAGAGGGCACAGGGTGGTGGAGAGGGCACAGGGTGGTGGAGAGGGCACAGGGAGGTGGAGAGGGCACAGGGTGGTGGAGAGGGCACAGAGTGGTGGAGAGGGCACAGGGTGGTGGAGAGGGCACAGGGTGATGGAGAGGGCACAGGGTGGTGGAGAGGGCACAGGGTGGTGGAGAGGGCACAGGGTGATGGAGAGGGCACAGGGTGGTGGAGAGGGCACAGAGTGGTGGAGAGGGCACAGGGTGATGGAGAGGGCACAGAGTGATGGAGAGGGCACAGGGTGATGGAGAGGGCACAGAGTGGTGGAGAGGGCACAGAGGGCACAGAGTGGTGGAGAGGGCACAGAGTGGTGGAGAGGGCACAGGGTGATGGAGAGGGCACAGAGTGATGGAGAGGGCACAGGGTGATGGAGAGGGCACAGAGGGCACAGAGTGATGGAGAGGGCACAGAGTGGTGGAGAGGGCACAGAGGGCACAGAGTGGTGGAGAGGGCACAGAGGGCACAGAGTGGTGGAGAGGGCACAGAGTGGTGGAGAGGGCACAGGGTGATGGAGAGGGCACAGGGTGATGGAGAGGGCACAGGGTGATGGAGAGGGCACAGAGTGGTGGAGAGGGCACAGAGGGCACAGAGTGGTGGAGAGGGCACAGAGTGGTGGAGAGGGCACAGGGTGATGGAGAGGGCACAGGGTGGTGGAGAGGGCACAGGGTGATGGAGAGGGCACAGAGTGGTGGAGAGGGCACAGGGTGATGGAGAGGGCACAGGGTGGTGGAGAGGGCACAGGGTGGTGGAGAGGGCACAGAGTGGTGGAGAGGGCACAGGGTGATGGAGAGGGCACAGGGTGGTGGAGAGGGCACAGGGTGATGGAGAGGGCACAGGGTGATGGAGAGGGCACAGAGTGGTGGAGAGGGCACAGAGGGCACAGAGTGGTGGAGAGGGCACAGGGTGATGGAGAGGGCACAGGGTGGTGGAGAGGGCACAGAGGGCACAGGGTGGTGGAGAGGGCACAGGGTGGTGGAGAGGGCACAGAGTGATGGAGAGGGCACAGGGTGGTGGAGAGGGCACAGAGGGCACAGGGTGGTGGAGAGGGCACAGAGTGGTGGAGAGGGCACAGGGTGATGGAGAGGGCACAGGGTGGTGGAGAGGGCACAGAGGGCACAGGGTGGTGGAGAGGGCACAGAGTGATGGAGAGGGCACAGGGTGGGGTGGAGAGGGCACAGGGTGGTGGAGAGGACACAGGGTGGTGGAGAGGGCACAGAGGGCACAGGGTGGTGGAGAGGGCACAGGGTGGTGGAGAGGGCACAGGGTGGTGGAGAGGACACAGAGGGCACAGAGCTGTGCTGAGCACCTGCCCTTCGTTCCCTCTGGGCAGCAATGTGCCCTTTAGTTTGGTGCGGCCCGTGGTGACGTCGACCAATTTAAAGCTTCTAAAATATGATTTATGCCCCAAAATCTATAAATCTCCCACACACACACAAGGTGCCCTTTTATTCCCCTGAGCACCACCTGGCTGCTCTCCCTCAAAAAACATCTGTGCACGCCACTGGATTTCACTACGTCTCCCCTACGCTTTGGCTCTACTTCCCGTAGAACTTCCTGTTGAGCAGGAAGTCCGCTGGGATGTTCTACTTCCCGTAGAACTTCCTGTTGTGCAGAAAGTTGTTCTACTTCCCGTAGGACTTCCTGTTGAGCAGGAAGTTGTTCTACTTCCCATAGAACTTCCTGTTGAGCAGGAAGACCAGCAGGTTGACGTTGACCTTGGCCTTGTCGAACATCTTCATCACCGAAACCCCCTCGTACTGCAGCTGGAGCAGGTCCTGGAAGACATGCACGCACGCACGCACGCACGCACGCACGCACGCACGCACGCACGCACGCACGCACGCACGCACGCACGCACGCACGCGCACACGCACACGCACACGCACACGCACACACACACACACACACACACACACAGACACAGACAAAGCTTGTAGATCAGCTATTTTCGGGACGTGACACCCACGCTCTTTAGGTACTGACTGAAGATGTGCCGCGCAGCATTACATGGGTTAGGGTTACATGGGTTTCTGCACTTGGGACACATTCTTTCAACGTATTTCAAATGTTGCGTTCACGTTCGGCAGAGTTCGGAAAAAGGGCAGTTTATATTTGACTCATGACAGCTCTTCCGTTGCTCCAGACTGTATGACGGAAGCATTCGAAAATTGCGAGAGGCAACAGTCTGGCAACGTGAGACTACATACAATTTACAATTTACAATTTACAATTTACAATTTACAATTTACAATTTACAATTTAGGCATTTAGCAGACGCTCTTAATCCAGAGCGACTTACATTAAGCAATAACAAAAGCATGGCATACATCACATATATAAAAAGTAGTTATCATGAATCATAAACTAAGAACGTAACAGTGGAGTAACAGTGGAGTATCTATGTTAACTATACATACTATACTATATATACTATACTATATTACATGACCGTCTCCATCTCCACCAGAGCCATCTAATAGAAGAGTTACGACATTGAGGGGGCAGAAACCGAGCTCTCGAGCGCTGTTCATGCAGCCTGGACTGAGACGAGCTGGAGTTGGAAATACATTGTTTTCAACGAGGGCGGCGCAAACAAGAGTTATTTTAGGCATGTGTGCAACATGACGACTGTTTTAAAGTATTGCACAGTGACAACTAAAGTCTCTGTAATGTTTATGTTGTACTATTACTACAACACAATCTAAAATAAAGGGATTTAAGATCATTAAAGCTGGGCTGTTGCCTGAGTCCAATGCATTTCTGCCTACTTCCGGTCCAGGACTTGTCCCTATGTGTTGTCCCCATTCTCAATAGAAGTCTATGTAGGAGACATTGGATTGAAGCCCCATGAAGTTTCATCTCCACTAAGGCCCCATTTACACTGGCAGCCACATCCAGCCTGAATCATATCTGAGCCACATCCAGATTGGAATCTGATTTGTTCAAATGAGACATGTGACCTGTTAGACTCATTTAAACCAATCAGATTTTAATATTGATGTGGCTCAGATCTGATTCAGGCTAGATTTGTCTGCCAGTGTAAATGGGGCCTAAGTGTTACCTGGAAGTGGATCATGACCTTCTCCATCTCCACGCCCATGAACTTGGCCTTGACCTCGAAGTCTCCCACCTGCTCACTGGGGCAGATGTCAAACATCACGTTCTTGAACCTGAACAAAAAACAAAAAAAAACACAACACAAAGACGATACATTAGGTCTGGTTGCACACTGGACATGTTTTTCGGAAAACCGACGCTGCTAAAAATACGAAAATGCGTCCGGTGTGCAGGGACCTTAAGTGTACTAATTAATTCAAGTTCTGGTGTTTCAAATTCAAAAGCAGATCTGGTGTGGTAGGGTTGGTTTTTTTTGTATAGATTTTGCTGGCACTGGCGCCACCCTCTGGCCTGGAGGGCTGGGCAGTGTTGGTGTACTAATCAGGTTCAGGTTAATTTATTTGTTTTTCCCCGAAGGTGTAACAGCAAAGCATAACAGGCAGACACATGGATCACATAAAAACAGAACAGCAGTTCAAGGTATCAGTGTAGCGATGGGGTTTCATAACAGCGACAAAGTTACCTCCTCCTCCTCCTATCGGGATTTAAGGCCTGGATAGCAGTGTTGTAACTAACGCCCTTACATCACGTTACGTTACCTAACGGCGCTACTTTTTGCAGTAACTTGTAACCTAACGCTTTACATTTCCCCATTGCATAACGGCCTTATAGTTATTGTGCGAGCGTTACCCGCGTTATAGTGTTGTTAACTTATGTGATCCGAGTGAAAAGTCTCCCCATGCAGCGCCGTGCCCGTGAGTCTATCTGTCATACAGGCGCGTCTCGTCTCTGTGCTGAGAGAGCACTCTCTGTGTTGTACTCTGTTGACAGTGTGCTCTCATACTAGCCTCTGAGACCACTCTAACATGATGAACAAAGCACGTCGCAGAAGAGGTCATTGATTGGCTAACGTAGGGACAGATTTCAGGGTAAGCCAATCAGAGACAGTCTGACAGAGTAGGGCGGGTCTTTCGTATGGCTGTGGTAAACAGTTCTAAACTAAGACACACAAACCCTCGTAACGCATACACAGAAAACGTCGGTTGAACGAACATTATTACCACACGCTACAATGGCAAATGCGGATGACAGCGAGATCGGATGCTTTGTGGGTTGGAAATACAAGCATTATTTGAGTATTTGCGGGTCAAGGAAATGTTTTAACATGCCATGGAGTGTCCCCGCTGTGTGTGATTCGAGTCCCTGTACTTCCTTTATTATTACTGCTGCGTCCCTCCTGCGCAGCACAGTGCCTGACGTTAGCCGTGCGTTAGCCTTGCACACCGTTGCATGCTAACGGATCCCCGCGGACCCGTGGCCACCTCCCCGGGCACAGTGATAGGGCTGCCCTCTCCCCCCCAGAAAAACATTGAGGTGAAAATGCTAATTATGTGGCGGACAGAAAGCATTGTCCACAATGCAAATCTAAGAAAGCATCTTAAATCAGTCCATGAGCTAGGCTGCCTCACATCACCAAAACAGACAAAGATCGATTTTAAATCGCCACAGAGGCATGTCACCAAGAGTCAACTTGACAAAATGATTGCCACTTGCCAGGTATGTTGTTGAGGAAATGCTTCCCCTCAACGGTGGAGTCTGTTCCTTTCAGAGCACTGGTCAGCAAAATACTAGTGAAAGCAGGGCCAATGTGCAGAAATACATTTTCCAAATACCTGAACAGTGAATATTCTAAAATGGAAGATGAGCTCAAAAATACATTTGATGAATTAGAATATCTCTCTACCACTGCAGATAGGCATTTTGCACAGCACCATTTGTTTTGAAGGCAAGTTGAGGCTACAATAAAGATGCCTGTCAAAATTTCTGAACATGTTTTATTGTTCCACTACATTTCATAATGTTAGGAGGGAGTTGTCTTTTCTCTTACTGTGCGACAGAACAAAAAACCTTCTTTTAAATCGTTTTTTATATTATTATTTTTTAAAGTAAAGTAAAGTAACTTGAAAAGTTACTTTCATAAAGTAAAGTAAAGTAACTTATCTAAAAAAGTTACTTTTTTAGATAAGTAACTATAACTATAACTCTTTACTTTTTAAAAGTAACTTGAACAACACTGCTGGATAGACACAGTCAGGCACGAAGGAGAACTTATACCTGTTACTATATTGGCCCCTGGAACCTTTAGGAGAAGGAGAACTTATACCTGTTACTATATTGGCCCCTGGAACCTTTAGGAGAAGGAGAACTTATACCTGTTACTATATTGGCCCCTGGAACCTTTAGGAGAAGGAGAACTTATACCTGTTACTATATTGGCCCCTGGAACCTTTAGGCGAAGGAGAACTTATACCTGTTACTATATTGGCCCCTGGAACCTTTAGGCGAAGGAGAACTTATACCTGTTACTATATTGGCCCCTGGAACCTTTAGGCGAAGGAGAACTTATACCTGTTACTATATTGGCCCCTGGAACCTTTAGGCGAAGGAGAACTTATACCTGTTACTATATTGGCCCCTGGAACCTTTAGGCGAAGGAGAACTTATACCAGTTACTATATTGGCCCCTGGAACCTTTAGGCGAAGGAGAACTTATACCTGTTACTATATTGGCCCCTGGAACCTTTAGGCGAAGGAGAACTTATACCTGTTACTATATTGGCCCCTGGAACCTTTAGGCGAAGGAGAACTTATACCTGTTACTATATTGGCCCCTGGAACCTTTAGGCGAAGGAGAACAACTTATACCTGTTACTATATTGGCCCCTGGAACCTTTAGGCGAAGGATAACTTATACCTGTTACTATATTGGCCCCTGGAACCTTTAGGCGAAGGAGAACTTATACCTGTTACTATATTTCTTAAGCACCTGGTTTTTAAATACGGTACTTGATCTAGACTACTGAAATGTACTCCGGCTATCTTTGAAGCCCTTCTCACAATCCTACCAAGGTGTTTTTTGTCCTTTAGGTTGAGGTTTCCATACCAACAAATTATGGAGAAGGAGATAACGGACTCAATAAAAGCACTGTAGAACAGTTTCATTAGAGATTTATCAACCTGCAATTTGGCGAGCTGCCTCAAACAAAAGAGGCGTTGTTGGCCTTTCTTACACAGCAAATCACAGTTTACATGGAATTTCAGCTTGCTGTCAAATGTAGTGCCCAAGTATTTGTATGACCTGGTGGTCACCAGGTCAACTTGCTCCCCATGGACAACACTGCTTTGGGGAACTGGGGGGGATCTCCTGAAGTCTACACACATCTCTTTGGTTTTTGAGACATTCAGTTGGAGAAAAGCATCCCCACACCAAGAGAGGAAGTCTTCAAGTCCTTGGCCGTGGCCAACTTCATCATCACCAAGCAAGCTGACTATGATTGAGTCGTCAGCATACTTGATAATAAATCTGTTGGCGTGGCGACTCACAGTCATTTGTGTATAAGATGTACAAGAAGGCAGACAATAAGTAAGTACTGCAGTGGCGTGCACAGACATTTAGAGGGGCAGGTGCTCAAGTTAAAAAAGGGCACCTTGTGCAGCGCGTGGAACCGGCCGGTTGCCTTAATCCATTTTGGGCGGGAACCCCTTTTGGTGTTAGCATTATGTTATGCTTTAGCTATTGAAAAATAGCAGATCTACAAGCTCACAGCGCGCCACCGAGTGGCGCGCTATGAGCTTGTAGGTCTGCTATTTTTGAAAAATCTAAAAAAAGAGAGAAAAAAATGTTTTTTTTTTTTCTGTTTTTTTTCAAAAGGGCACATTGCCAAAAGGGCAGGGGGTGCTCTAGCACCCCCTAGTGTCTATCTGTGCACGCCACTGAAGTACTGTAATTGTCAGTGAGTAATACTTACTGGTTAGTGTTTAACCCTTCTATCTCCAGAAGAACTCCCTTCTCATAGAGTAATACTTACTGGTTAGTGTTTAACCCTTCTATCTCCAGAATAACTTACTGGTTAGTGTTTAACCCTTCTATCTCCAGAATAACTTACTGGTTAGTGTTTAACCCTTCTATCTCCAGAATAACTCCCTTCTCATAGAGTCGAGCTGCAGTGTATTTCAGACTGCTCTGCTTCCCCTTCCTGGACGCTCTCTGGTCCACCTTACCGTCCAGCTTGATGGACCGGCGACAGTTCCTACACACACACACACACACACACACACACACAGATACACACAGATACACATACACATACACACACACACACACACACACACACACACACACACACACACACACACACACACACACACACACACACACACACACAAGTTAATATAACCGACAATGAAAACAAATATATAGGATTTCCTAGCAACATCACTGGTGTGTATATTGCGTGCGTGCGTGCACATACTTCCTGTTCAGGTTATCCAGACATGTCCTTATATAGGCATCATAGTAGTTGGTCTGGTCCTGGTAGAAGGCGGTCTTAGAGTTCAGAGCAGCCAATGCCTGTTGGAGTTTCACAAGCTCCGCCTTCCTCCTCTGGCGGTAACGACGTTGGTAGCGGATGTCCTGGATAACGCACGCACACGCACACACACGCACAGACTGTATGACGGAAGCATGTGTACATTGGCGAGAGGCAACAGTCAGTCTGGCAACGTGAGACTACATTACCCATAACACCCTGCTGGGTGGGCGTGTCCTACCTTGGCGATGTCGTTGATGATCTCCTGGTAGGCGTTGCGGGCGGACATAAGCCCCGCCCCCTCCAGAGTGCGCAGGTTCCGGAGGACACGCCTCTTCTTCTGCTCCAGAGGAAGCCCCGCCTCCTCCAGGACCACCTTTAACCCCTCGGGGGTCCGAGCGTCCTGCGCCGCGCGCCGCTCCACCATCTGAGCGTGCTCGCTCTCCTGTGGGCGGGAACACACAGCGGTCACATGGTTTATTCAACACACTGTCTGGAGCTCTCTGGTGGAGCTGCTGCCCCCGAGACCCGAGTACGGATAAGCGGTTGAGGATGGATGGATGGATGGATGGACTGACTGCTGTACAGTCTATTAAAGTGGAATGAGTCTAACATACCTGTGCAGCAGTGGGAGGAGTCTATTAAAGTGGGAGGAGTCTAACATACCTGTGCAGCAGTGGGAGGAGTCTATTAAAGTGGGAGGAGTATATTAACATACCTGTGCAGCAGTGGGAGGAGTCTATTAAAGTGGGAGGAGTCTATTGACACACCTTTACAGTAGTGGGAGGAGTCTATTAAAGTGGAAGGAGTCTAACATACTTGTGCAGCAGTGGGAGGAGTCTATTAAAGTGGGAGGAGTCTAACATACCTGTGCAGCAGTGGGATGAGTCTATTAAAGTGGGAGGAGTCTAACACACCTGTGCAACAGTGGGCGGAGTCTATTAACACACCTGTGGAGCAGTGGGAGGAGTCTAACACACCTGTGCAACAGTGGGCGGAGTCTATTAACACACCTGTGCAGCAGTGGGATGAGTCAATTAAAGTGGGAGGAGCCTAACACACCTGTGCAGCAGTGGGAGGAGTCTATTAACACACCTGTGGAGCAGTGGGAGGAGTCTAACACACCTGTGCAGCAGTGGGAGGAGCCTCCAGGGTCTCCAGTAGAGTTTCTCCAGGTTGGATTCGAACCACGTCGACGATGAGCCTCTTGGTTCTGAAACACAAACACAACATTTAAGATTCTAAATGAATATGGTCCCTAGAGGACCCCTGGGGGTCCCTAAAGGACCCCTGGGGGTCCCTGGACCCCACTTTGGGAACCAGTGCGCTACAGAGCCTGTCTGTCTGTCAAACACGACAGATAAAACCTCACCACCAAAACTGTTTCCTGTGTGGACAGGAAACAGGAAACAGATAAAACGAGGAGCAAGAAGACAGCAGAGTTAATTATAGAGATGACGTCCGTATGTCTAGTTATGCAATGTATACATAACTATACATACTGTATACTACATATACTACTATACATACTATATACTACATGTACACATAACTATAGAGATGACGTCCGTATGTCTAGTTACTATGCAATGTATACATAACTATAAGGAGTAGTGAGACTATCTATACTACTATGCAGTAACCAGTGTGTTACTATTGCTCAAGTATAACAAATATGAAAAGTACATTTACTCAAGTACTTTACTTAAGTGCATTTACTAATGTAAGTAACTAAGTACATGTACTAATGTAAGTACTGTACTGAGGTGCATGTTTTCACTTTAATTTCCAATTTCCAGTACTTTTACTTCTACTCCACTTCATCTCAGAGGCAAATATTGTAACTTTACTACAATTATTTGTAAACTTAATTGATTTTACATTTTGATTATTAATACAAAACATACATTAACCACTTCACCCATTATGCACATTCAGGCCTGCGTGCCTGTGTGTGTGTGTGTGTGCGTGCGTGCGTGCGTGCGTGCGTGCGTGCGTGCGTGCGTGCGTGCGTGCGTGCACATACTTGGTCATCAGGTTCTTCATGTCTCCATCGTCTCCCTCCAGAAGGTCCATCTTGGAGGTCAAGGTCAGAGAGATCTCCGTCTTGGCCAGCTGACCCAGAGCGCTGACCCTGCTGGGGTCACTGGGGTCACCCGATGACCCCTCACCTGATCACAATAACCACAATTAGCCCGTCGCCCGCTCAGTCCCGCTCAATCAACTTTAACAACCGTCCGACAGGAGTTTGCATGTAATGCACGGTCATTAGCATTATTGCATAGGATGTGCATGCATGTGTGTGTGCGTGCACGTACCCAGCAGTGCCTCCACAGTGGGCGTGTCTCCCAGGTCTTGCAGTAGTTCGTGCAGAAGGTCGTTGTGGTCAGGAGAGATCGCCTCCAGGTGCTCCAACAGCAGCTACACACACACACACACACACACACACACACACACACACACACACACACACTTAACACTTTAATTGCCCGGGGTTATTTAACCCATTACATTAATGCGCCCATTCGATTTATAAACACGGACCCCTTTTCCGGACGGACCGGCGGAAGTTGTTGATGTGTGTGTAGCAGCTAACAATAGCCACACCACTCTAGAGTCGATCGACAACAACGGGAGACAAGAATAAATCTATCGAGACTAGCGACTGGACCGCAGAGCGCCGTCTAACACAGGATCTTTTTTCAGAAAAAGACAGGATGATAAATAGAAAGGACAAAGTACTTCGTCCTGGGCGATGGGAGTGTTAACATCTTTATTTGCATTCACTTTTTACAAGAAATTTCTTGAACACAAACAATAGTGGATGCGCAAACTTGAAAACAAACTCTACAAGTGCTTCAGGATACAGATCACGGGTACAGAAAGCATCGCCTTCTCCATATATGGCGACTGCCAATTATTGCAGACACTGAACAGAATTTTGCTGATGCCTGATCAGCTCTCGGCTTGGGCATGCCTGCAATCTGCAGGGCAGGCCTCTCACGACTGATTTATGGACATTACCGAGGCTTCCAAATATGAACACAAGTAGTTTACATCTGTAGCCAAGCTGTATAATAGCATCCTTAAGACACTGGTACTTAAGCACCTTGGTAAGGAATGCCTCTTCCAGACTGTGGTCAAATGTACATGCCACTTCCAAAATGGTCACTTCTCTACTGTCCTCATCAACAACAACAATATCTGGTGTATTAGCTGTGACACACACGCACACACACACACACTACAATTTTATCCCACGATTTTGCACAAAAAAAATTCACCCAGTGTCAATGATCTAATGTAATCCTGGGCGCTACACTTCCTCTGCCAACCTGGGGAGAAACGTATTTATTTAAAGACCTCTAAAGCCTCAGACAAAGACAACAGCCCAGTTGACACATCATCAAAAACAAAACAATAAACACATTGCTTTGGGTGGAACACATAATTAGAAAGAAACAACAATGTAAAAAAAAGTTTTGTGCCCTGCCATTTTTTTCCTTTTCCACTGTGTTGGTCTTGGTTAAGTATCCTAGTACCTTGATTTAAAACACAACACCAAACAAACAATGTTTTATTGCTTAAGCTTCTGTAGTCACTATTCATTGATTCACTGGTATACCTAGCCTGTTGAAACCACTCCCCCTGCTGGACAGTCAGGTTATGGTATACCAACATCCATTTGAAAAAAAGTGTCTCTCACTGTTCCAAGGTCAAATATTGAGTATGTGATTAATTGAGATGAATTAATGTATTACAAAGCCTCTAATTAATTCGATTAAACATTTTCAATCGAGTCCCAGATCCTTACAGAGTGAGTATTGATAGTATTAGCAGGGGTTGACACTAAGGTCTCAGAGGCACTTGCCCGTCGGGCAAGTAAAGGTCATGTTCCACTTGCCCTCAGCTCATGGCCACTTGCCCCCCAAAATATATTATTGTAGGCCTACATTTTGCATTAGTTTATTTTAACGTATTTTTTACTTTCTACTTGCATACTTGCAACGTTTCCTTTCCCAGTTGGAAACATACTTGCAACGTTTCCTTTCCCAGTTGGAAACTATGAAAACTATGTTTTCTTTAAGTCACAATAGGCTACAGTAAACAATCAAGTTATGTAAATACTATATTTTATTTTAACAATACAAGGTTTATTTTATTAACATTAGAGGTATCTCTCTTATCAGTATCAGCGTGAGATGAGTGTTGAATGACTGGCAACCATTAAACAACGACGTTCTGAAAACACAATAAACCAACCAGTGATGGTATTGTTGACAATTGGCAGGCAATGTATATTGATGTGTGCACTGTGCACGTTCTGCGAGATTTACTTTGTGGTACAACGGTGTTGTGTGCCGAAAACAGCTGATCCACACACAAGCTCTCGGCGCATCGCATCCCAAGCGTTGTGAAGCATGCATGCAACATTCGAGGCGCGACACCGCCGTACGACGGAGCATCGCCGCATAGTGTTGCTCGGGCAGAGCTTTATTGGCGACTCGCGAAGCGGGTTGTGGCGTCGTCATGATGCCATGTTTAGATTGTTTACCGACTGAACATACCGGTCAGAAAGCTGGGGAAGGCACAAAACATTGCAGAGAAGGACGGTGCTGTAGTAGCAGCCATGGAAACGCGACAGCCCACTCCTCGAGAAACTTTCGCTGACGTCGTTCTGACTCATTTACTTTTTCTATCGTCACTTTTTCCTCTCTGTGACTGTCCGTAGTATTTTTTTCATTTTCCCCATCAGGCTGCTGGCCTGTTCTGGGGGGCT
>NC_136794.1:51286567-51436567 GCF_951216825.1 Electrona antarctica
TTGTTTGTGTGCTTCAAGCAGTAGGCTATTGGCACTTTGAAGTAGTATAAGTAGTTTCACCCTGTATAGGCCACTTGATTGCCTTGTGAAGTGTGTGGTTTTGCCACCACTCCTGGCAGACGACTAGCAATCAGTTGAAGTGGCCTTATACCACCAGCTGAAAGCGTCAGCTTTTAAGCGGCGTCCAGCAAACGAAGGCCAGGCGAACAAAGGCGACAGGCGACTTTGTCAAAGTCCGACTTCGTCACTGAACGATAAGCTGTATCATTGATTAGTGACATATATAGTAGTGTGATAGATATAGTAGTGTATAGTAGTATATGTTTAGTGATCTACAATGTGTTTTCTTCCTATTCCTGTCCTCTCTTCTTCCTGGTGGTCGCACAAACACTGGGTTACACCCAGATGTCGCGACACAACTAATCTCATCTATCCTACTCTTTCAACTCACGTCGAGCAAGTGGTAACGGGAGGGCTTTGGAATTGCCACTCGGCTGTGGTGGAAGGCAAATCTGCTTTCATCTCAGCCTACGCATCCTTGCTCTCCCTTAACTTCCTTGCTCTGACTGAGACCTGGATCAGACCAGAAAACACTGCTACGCCCGCGGCTCTGTCAGATGTGTACTCTTTCTCTCACACTCCCAGAGCCGTGCGGACAGGTGGTGGGGCTGGTCTGCTAATTTCCAGAAAATGGAAATACTCTCCGGTTTCACTGTCACAATTCTCTCCTACCTCATTTGAATTTCATGTGGTCACTGTTTCTCATCCAGTCAAGCTCACCATTGCAGTTGTTTATCGCCCACCGGGCCCTGCTGGTGGCTTCCTGGAGGAGCTGGACCATCTAGTCTCCCACTTCCCTGTCGATGGCTCTGGATTCATCCTTCTGGGTGACTTCAACCTCCCGACTGAGAAGCAGCTAGACCCACTACTTTCGTTTCTCGCCGCCTTTGACCTAGTTATTTCCCCATCTCCTCCTACCCATGAGGCGGGCAACCAACTGGACCTGATCTTCACCAGAGGCTGCTCTATTGCTAACCTGTCTGTCACTCCTCTTTCCAGTGAAAAGGGTAAGAAACTCTCTGATCACTACTTCATGTCCTACTCTCTATCTCTCTCCTCTCCCCCCTCACAGCCCCTCCCTACCCACATGATTTCCTCACGTCACAATCTTCGCTCACTTTCCTCCACTGATCTTTCCTCTTCTGTTCTCTCTGCTCTCCCTGCCCCTGAATCCTTTGCTCTTCTATCCCCTGATACCGCCACAGATCTTCTTTTCTCTACTCTATCCTCTTCTCTCGACCATCTCTGTCCCCTCACCACCAGGCCTGCACGCCAAACTCCACCTGCCCCCTGGTTGTCGGACTCAGTGCGGACTGAGAGACGGAGCCTGAGAGTGGCTGAGCGCAAATGGAGAATTGGCAACCTCCTGGAGGACCTTCTCACCTTCCAATCTCTCATTTCTACTTTTTCCTCCTCTCTATCAGCTGCTAAAGCTGCTTTTTTCTGCACTAAAATTCAGGCTTCTGCTTCCAACCCTAAAAAACTCTTTGAAACTTTCTCCTCTCTCCTACAACCACCACCCCCTCCTCCCTCCTCGTCCCTCCTCCCTGACGATTTCGCCAACTTCTTTGACAAGAAGGTGAACGATATCCGATCCTCCTTCCCTCCTCCCCCGGCTGGTGCCCTGCGCACTACCCACACCCGTCTGCCTGCCACCCCCCCCCTCTCTACCTTCATCTACTCCTCTTCCCCCCCCCATCCCCTCTCTATCCCACTTCTCTCCCCTCTCCCCTAACGAGGTCCTTCTCCTTGTTACCTCTAGTCGCCCCACCTCATGCTCTCTGGACCCGGTCCCATCCACTCTGTTGCAGTCTATTGCACCTGAACTTCTTCCCTTCTTAACCCACCTTATTAACACCTCTCTGACATCTGGCTACTTTCCCTCTACTTTCAAGACTGCCAGAGTCACCCCCCTCCTGAAGAAACCGACACTTGACCCCTCTGAGATCAAGAACTACAGACCGGTTTCCCTTCTATCCTTCCTATCTAAAACTCTCGAACGTGCTGTCTTTAAACAACTGTCCTCCTATCTCCACCAGAACAACCTCCTGGACTCCAACCAGTCTGGGTTCAAAGTGGGTCACTCGACAGAGACTGCCCTGCTGGCAGTGACGGAGTCGCTCCATGCCGCTAGAGCGAACTCTCTCTCCTCCGTCCTGATACTCCTGGACCTGTCTGCAGCGTTCGACACGGTGAACCATCAGATCCTCCTCTCCACCCTCGAGGCGATGGGTGTCTCAGGCTCTGCACTCTCCCTGTTTGCATCCTACCTGACGGGTCGCTCCTACCAGGTGATGCTGAGAGGGTCTGTGTCAGAACCACACAGGCTCACAACTGGGGTTCCCCAAGGCTCGGTTCTGGGTCCTCTTCTTTTCTCTCTCTACACTACATCTCTGGGTGCTGTCATCCACTCCCATGGCTTTTCCTACCACTGCTATGCCGATGACACCCAGCTGATCCTCTCATTCCCCCCCTCTGATACCCAAGTGGAGGCACGCATTGCTGCTTGTCTGGCTGACATCTCGGAGTGGATGTCGACAAACCACCTGAAGCTCAACCTGGACAAGACCGAGCTGATGTTCCTCCCGGGGAAGGGCTGTCCGCACCGAGACATGGCCATCACCATTGATAATGCTGTGGTGACCTCAACTCGGACTGCGAAGAATCTGGGTGTGACCCTGGACGATCAACTGACGTTCTCGGCAAACATCGCATCAGTGACAAGGTCCTGCAGATTCCTCCTCTACAACATCAGGAGGATTCGCCCCTTCCTCACGGAGAAGGCAGCCCATGTGCTCATCCAGGCTCTCGTCATCTCCCGCCTGGACTACTGCAACTCCCTCCTTGCTGGTGCTCCGGCATCTGCCATCAGACCTCTGGAGCTTGTTCAGAAAGCTGCGGCTCGTCTGGTGTTCAACCGCCCCAAGTTCTCCCACACAACCATCCTTCTCCGTTCTCTACACTGGCTCCCCGTAGCAGCTCGCATCCAGTTCAAAACCCTGGTGTTAGCCTATAGGGCAGTGAAAGGAACAGCTCCTTCCTACCTCCGGGCTATGGTCGATGCCTACACCCCTGCCCGACCACTTCGGTCTGCCACCTCGGGGCGACTGATTGCCTCGTCACTCAAGGGTCCTTCTGGCCGATCCACACGGTCACGACTCTTTTCTGTTCTGGCCCCACAGTGGTGGAATGAACTTCCCACTGATGTTAGGACAGCAGAGTCACTGCCCATATTTCGCCGCAGGTTGAAAACCCACCTCTTCAGGAAACACTACCCTTCCTCTCTGCCTGACCTACTTGTTGTTAACTAGTTGTACGAACGCTTGTTTTCTATTGTTGTATTGTTTATTGGATCTTGTTTAGTCGATACACTTAATTGTTTTAGCTCATGCTCATTTGATTTAGCTATTTTGTCTCATCTGTTTAAGGAAATAGGTAGCTGATATATTGCACTTTTACCTTAGCGCTAGGTATACTCTTGGTTGCTTGTTTTTGCAGAAAATGCACTAAAGACTTCTGGTGATTAGTAGTTTTTGTTCCCTACCTATGTTGAATACACTTATTGTAAGTCGCTTTGGATAAAAGCGTCTGCTAAATGACTGTAATGTAATGTAATGTAATATAAATATAGTAGAGCAGGTTACCTACAATCTGTAATATTAATATAGTACAGCAGGTTACCTACGATCTGTAATATAAATAATAATAATATTAACATGATAAATAAGAACAATATATTATGGTGAGTGAAACAGAACATGTACAATCTGTCCTGGACCGAGTCTCTGCCTATCCTTTCAATAAAGGTTCATATATACA
Source organism: Electrona antarctica (assembly GCF_951216825.1). Classification (NCBI taxonomy): domain Eukaryota; kingdom Metazoa; phylum Chordata; class Actinopteri; order Myctophiformes; family Myctophidae; genus Electrona; species Electrona antarctica. The sequence continues at coordinate 51,290,447 of NC_136794.1, forward strand.
AAAACAAACACAGGAACATGAATGAATGAATAAATACCTTCAGTAGTTCATCTTCTGTAGCGTCAGGGAACTTCTCATGGAGGGAGCTCTTCAGAACCTTGGCGATGTATCTCATACCATAGCTGCACGCACGCACACACACACACACACAGACACGCACACGTGCACACATACAGACACACACACACACAGACACACAGACACGCACACGCGCACACATACAGACACACACACACACACACACACATGTATGTTATTGGAATGACTTGGGTGCATTGCAGAATTATTGTGGTTCTTCACCCTCCAATGCATTGTTAAACAGCACCATCTAGTGGTACAAAATGATCACTGCATTATCTCTTAAACCTGCAGAACAGATGTACAAGCTAACAACCTGACTGATGCAATGCATAATGCACTTGTAGAGAGGTTGTAGATCTGCTATTTTCGGTAGCAGTGTATTATGGAGGGCTCGAAGCTATTCAGCTCGCTTTTTTTTTTTTTTTTCCCGAAATCATCTCGAGGTCAACCGGTCGACTGGTTGGGCACCCCTGCAGTAACTATTTAAAATAAAAATACATTGACATTATTTTAAACTAAATAATTAAACCCCTCTTTTTCATTTTTCTTCTAAAAATTGCTAAATACCACGCACAAAAATGTAGTATTGATACAATCGATTATTTGCTTTTTCGTGTCAAGGACCCCCAAATCAAAATTGATTAGGCCACGGACCCCCCATTTGAAAACATATGCCAGTGACCCCGATAAGGGAGGATTTTTACTAGCAGTGATTCTGAAACATATTAATTTCATGGACCCCCCATAAATGAGTTAATGGCATTTATATCTCTGGTACCCCAATTTATATTGTAAATCCACTGTAAATTTAACTCTGAGACCCATTTGGTTCCATTTGTACACTCTCTGAGTTCCATTTGTACACTCTCTGAGTTACAGACCCAAGGGTCCATTTGGTTCCTAACTATCTCTAATTGAGCTAGGTACCCCCTGGAACTCCCTCAAGTACCCCTAGGGGTCCCCGGACCCCACTTTGGGAACCACTGACTTACGGGATGTTGTCCAGGGAGGAGGTGATGGAGGTCAGGACTTTATCGGTAGCGTAGCGTAGCGCCAGGCTGGAGGCCTCCAGCCTGGTGTGGACCTCCTGGTGAGACATGGCCTGCTCCGGGGTCACCTCGTAGGGCAGCTTACTGGCCTCTCCTGTCTCTGTCTCCATCTGGTTCACCTGGAAGGGACCACGTTTCACAATGTTAATCTGTCTCTGTCTCCATCTGGTTCACCTGGAAGGGACCACGTTTCACAATGTTAATCTGTCTCTGTCTCCATCTGGTTCACCTGGAAGGGACCACGTTTCACAATGTTAATCTGTCTCTGTCTCCATCTGGTTCACCTGGAAGGGACCACGTTTCACAATGTTAATCTATTCTGTCTCCATCTGGTTCACCTGGAAGGGACCACGTTTCACAATGTTAATCTGTCTCTGTCTCCATCTGGTTCACCTGGAAGGGACCACGTTTCACAATGTTAATCTGTCTCTGTCTCCATCTGGTTCACCTGGAAGGGACCACGTTTCACAATGTTAATCTGTCTCTGTCTCCATCTGGTTCACCTGGAAGGGACCACGTTTCACAATGTTAATCTATTCTGTCTCCATCTGGTTCACCTGGAAGGGACCACGTTTCACAATGTTAATCTGTCTCTGTCTCCATCTGGTTCACCTGGAAGGGACCACGTTTCACAATGTTAATCTATTCTGTCTCCATCTGGTTCACCTGGAATGGACCACGTTTCACAATGTTAATCTATTCTGTCTCCATCTGGTTCACCTGGAAGGGACCACGTTTCACAATGTTAATCTGCTCTGAAACCTTTACGCTCCATCTAACAGCACGGCAACCATAGAGTGTTACCTTCCCAGCAGATAGGGGTCGTTTCAAAAACTGTTCTAAAGGTCTAGTTCTGTGTAACAAGCCTGTATGTCTTAGTATGGACCCTCTTTTTTATCTCTACATTTTTATCCCACAAATTGTGCAACACATTCTTTCACCCAGTGTCAATTATCTAATGAAATCCTGGGCGCTGCACTGACCCAGGCCTTGTAGACGTCCACAGGGCTGGTGTTGAGGCCCTGCAGGCCTGCATCGGTCAGCAGCTCTCTGACCACGGGCCCCAGCAGGGCCCGCAGGGCGTTGTGACCTCGAGCCCCTCGGTTGAAGCTGACCACCATCTTGATGACCGTCGGGTTCCCTGTGACGATGTCCTGCAGCTGGTCCACCTTGGACCTGGAGCACGCACACGCACACACGCACACGCACACACGCACACGCACACGCACACACGCACACACACACGCACACACGCACACGCACACGCACACGCACACACAAATCTTACATGAATAACTCTTGATCTAAATCACTGCTTCCAATTCTAACGGAAGATTATGTATTAGACGGCCCATCGCGGTCCCGTCGCTAGTCGTGTAATAGAATGATATTTCTGCATGATAGTGAACTGCATACAGTGCATAGTATTTCTACATATTTCTGCATGATAGTGAACTGCATACAGTGCATAGTATTTCTACAGTGAAGATAACTGACTAGTAATGTCTGTGAGATCGATCGATTGCTCATGCCTTCAGCCTGCCTGTAGGGGGAACCGCAGCACCAATCTCCATTCAATACAAAGCCTTGAATGAGAGAAGACGTCTGCGTATTGTTTCACATACTATTATCCCCTGTTCCAGGTAAATATATGGGGAAACGTTACCCTGTGGATACATAGTTTCATGCTATTTTTGCACTCAGGGTTTTGTGTGTTTTGATGGGAGAAAGAACATTAATAGCGTTTGTAGTGCTTACTCACTGACCACAACATGTATACTATGAGCTAAGCTAAGCTAACGTAGCACAAGCCATGTCAGCAGACAGCACGTCGCTGTTTGTGATGACGTCACTCATAGAAAAGGGGTTACGGTTTTGCTGGATGCCAGAATGCACAACTCTGAAGAAGTGGTGCATAGTTATCATTTCTGTTCTGTATTGCACTAATGTTTTCTGGGTACATTTTAGGCTGGTTAAAGTCACATTGCAAATGGTATGAAAAGAAGACATAAGTTTATTGAAGTTAAAAGTGATAATTAATCTAGAGCTAAAAGTGTTGGTTTAAAATGATTATTAACACATGCTTACCTATATACAGTATTTATCTCAGGGATATGGAATGTACAGTAAGCCAAGTTAAATGTGTTATTATGGACACCGAGCTACCTATACACTTACCTGGTTCTCGTCCTGTATAATTGATGATGATTCATACGTACCTTGATTGTGAAGATGCTGTAATATGTATGTTTATCTATGATGTGTTGATTATTTGATAATTGATTCAATACAAAGCCTTGAATGAGAGAAGACGTCTGCGTATTGTTTCACATACTATTATCCCCTGTTCCAGGGGTACAACATTTGGAGGCACTGCTGAGATGCCAGAAGGGAGGACCATCCTCAGTACCCACAAGGACCCCTCTCATCAAGCATCTTCCAAAAACAACTCAGGCAGCAGAGGACAAAGTGGCTATAAAAGAGGGCCAAAAGTGACTGGTACGTGTGCATTCTGAGGTGAACCAAGTGACCACTAGGGAGCAGCAACGTTCAGTGAAAACCCTCTACACTAGCACTGTTGTCCACCTACCTGCTAAAATGGAGTCTATGTTGGAGACCTTACAGCTGGAGATTAAAGGAGCATTGTACAGACTTAACAGAGACCAACTGATAAAAATCATTGAGCTGCAAATACCACAGTCAGTGAAGGAGGATGTGATGGACAAAACTCGCAACGCTCTTATCTCACATGTCATAAAATATGTGGACAGTGATTATTTGGCGAACCTAGAAGATGATGGCATGGCATGGATGCTGAGTTTAAAGGATACGATGGAGAAATTTGAAGATACTAGTGAAATGAGTTCATCAGCTAAACCAAAACAAAATGAGGAGCAGGAAAAATTGCAAAGGGAGCTAGAGACACTGAAACTTGCTCTGCAGCAGAAGGAGAGTGAAATGCAGGTGTTGGTGAATAAAAAGGTGGATCCTACTCTAGACCACAACTCACCACAAAATAATGTGGTACCGGCCCATCCAGATAGTGCACCCTGGCGCAAAGAGTTCAAGATATCGGGTCAAATAGGAGAACTTGGACAGAAAGACCGGCTCACGTTTTCTAGTCTGGCGCGTCAAATGGAGAACGGGCTGAGTAAAGGTTATTCAGACCTAGAAATAGTGGACGCTGTGATCAGAGCTATCGTACCAGGCCTGCAGCTGCGGAATTACCTTGAAGGAAAAAAAGATCTCACTTTACCTACCTTACGTAGTATCCTCAGGTCTCATTATCAGGAGAAGAGTGCAACAGAGCTGTACAAGCAACTTACCGCGGACGCACAGGGTCAAAAGGAGACCCCACAGAACTTTCTCCTGCGTACAATGGACTTGAGACAGAAAATTCTGTTTGCCTCTCAGGAGGCAGAGTCTGGCCTTAAGTACGACCCCACACTAGTACAGAGCCTGTTCATGCATACAGTACTTACTGGTTTACAGAGTGACAGTGTAAAGAGTGACCTACAACCTTACCTCCTACAGACATCTACCTCGGATGAAATGCTGCTGGAGAAACTTAATGTTGCATGCGCTAATGACAAAGAGAGGCAGGATAAAAAGAGACAGAACTTACCACCTCGTTCCACTAATGTCCATGTAGTCCAGTCCAGTGATGTTTCTGTCGAGAAGAAATGTAACTCACAACAGCAGACAACCACCCCTGCATCTGATTTGTTAATGGAGCTTAAAGAATTACGATCAGACATGGTGATGTTAAAGGATCTGAAAGCTGAGGTCGCCCACATCAGAGAAAGTATCCAGAAGCCAACACAGGGGCCTCAGCAATATCAGCCGGCCGATAGAGAATATGGAAATATGCCAGCCTACAATCACCCATCCGGGCCGATACAGGGTCAATGGTCAGCTCAAGGACAGGGGCCAACGAGAGAAACAGCGCAGTTTCAACAGAGATCTTCACCCCAACGATTCTACACCGCACCACGTTCCCGGTCAGTATGTTTCAACTGCAGACAGAATGGTGTGGAGTACTGCCAGCATTGCTTCAACTGCGGGAGTAGCGAGCACTTCCGTGCAGGCTGCAGGATGTACAGAGAACCAAGACCAGCCCGTGAGAGTCCTTTAAACGAAGAGCGGTCGCTTCCACGGGACCGGGAGTGACCCGACACTTAAATGTGTCCCAACGCTGTGCAAACTGTGGAAGAGGAGAGGAAAACCAAACATTGAAACAGTGCTCTGTCTGTAAGAAAACAATTTACTGTTCAAGAGAATGTCAAGTTATCCACTGGTCAGAACATAAAAACAACTGTACACCATGCAACTTGCCAAAAGAAGAGAGACAAAGAACTTACACATGCCACAGTGTTAATGATAAAGGCAGGAACAGCCAGACAAGAAGTCGATCCACAGTGATTGAGTTGGTGGGAAAGAAATGTCTAGTTGAAGCTTACTTACAGGGACAGAGAACTCAGATGCTATGGGATACAGGCTCACAGGTGTGTGTTATAGATGAAGAGTGGAAGGCTGAACACTTACCGGATGTAAAACTGAGAGAGATTGCAGAGATTATTGATCCACTTAAGCCCTTACACCTTGAAGCTGCAAATGGAACCGGAATGCCCTATGTCGGGTATGTAGAAGTGACTTTCAGTTTGGCAGCGGACGCTAAAGAGCTCCAAATCCCAGAGCTCCAAATCCCAGTGTTGGTGCTGAAAGGTAACCAGCAGCCTTGCCCCATACTTGGTTTTAATGTTATTGAGTGCATCATCGTAAACAGTCTAAAGAAGCAGACAGAATACACTCACCCAGAGAATTTGGTGAAGACCGTGGAGATGGCTTTCCCGACTTTGAAAAAGAACCAAGTAAGGGCTTTCATCAACGCAGTGAGTACAGAACAGATGGGTGAATATTCAGTAAAAACAATGATTGGGAAGATCACTGTGCCAAAACATTGTGCAGTTCAGGTTAAATGTCGGGTGCAGGCAAGGCCCTTTGAAGAGGACACAACACTTGTATTTGAGCCAGATGAGAACCAGCAATGGCCAGAAGGGCTTGAATTTTGTGACACCCTCTTATTAGTCAGAAAGGGAGCTTCACCAAAAGTCACTGTGGATGTGCAAAACCCCACCAACCATGATATAATTTTATCAGGGAAAACCCTAATTGGCACTGCACAGCCCGTCAAGTCAATATATCCAGCCAGCATACTGGAAAAGGCTCACTCACCTGTCAATGTAAACCACATTCAGAATCGTGGTGCCAACAAGGATGATATCAGTGAGGAGCTGTGGGACCCCCCTGTTGACCTGAGTCACATAAGTGAAGAACAGGGACAAATAGTAAGTCAAATGCTACGGGAGGAATCCAGTTCGTTCTCCAGGACTGATGATGACATAGGCTGTATTGAACAGTTACAGTTGTACATTTCATTGAAAGACAGTGACCCAGTGGCACGAACATACGTGTCTGTCCCAAAGCCGTTGTACCAGGAAATGAAGGAATATATACTTGATTTGATTGCACAAGGCTGGGTTGAGAAATCAAACTCATCCTATTCCTCTCCTATGGTCTGTGTAAGGAAAAAAGACGGCACTTTGCGCTTATGTATAGACTACAGAGCGTTGAACAAGAAGACTCACCCTGACCGGCAACCAATCCCCCGGGTACAGGACATTATGGATAACCTGGGGGGGAACACCCTGTTTTCTCTGTTGGACCAGGGAAAAGCGTACCACCAGGGCTTCATGGCCAAAGAAAGCAAGCACCTGACAGCCTTCGTGACCCCGTGGGGCTTGTATGAGTGGGTTAGAATCCCATTCGGGCTCATGAATGCACCTGCAGTATTCCAACGCTGCATGGAGGAGTGTTTAGATGATTTAAGGGATGAAATATGTGTTCCATATTTGGATGACACAATTGTATTCAGCAAAACGTTTGAAACCCATGTCAACGATGTCAGAAGAGTACTACAGCGTCTGCGGCAGTATGGGATTAAACTCAAGCCACGTAAGTGTGACCTTTTCAAGACTCAAGTCCGGTATCTTGGCAGAATTGTGTCTGCGGAAGGTAGCAGAATGGACCCAGCCGACACTGCAGCCGTACGGGCCCTCAAGGAGAAAAAGCCAAAGACTGTCGGTGAGCTGAGGAGTATTATGGGCCTATTAAGCTACTATAGGCAATATATAAAGGATTTTTCACGCATCGCCAGTCCACTCTACGACCTACTCAAAGGGCCGGAAGAAGAAAACAAGGGACAATACAGAGGAAGGAAGCTGCAGACAAAAGCAAAGATCAGAGGAGTACCATCACACACACCAGTCAAGTGGACAGACATGCACCAACGGATCCTAGAGCAGCTGATTGACTGTCTAGTTCAGCCTCCAGTCCTTGGATTCCCAGACTTTTCTCAGCCTTTCATCCTTCACACGGACGCGTCCAACAAGGGTTTAGGAGCTGTGTTATATCAGCGACAGACTGGGAAACTCAGAGTCATTGCGTATGGATCACGAACGTTGACAGCACCAGAGAAGAACTACAATCTCCACTCGGGGAAACTGGAGTTTCTGGCTCTTAAATGGTCCATCACCGAAAAGTTTCGTGATTATTTATATTACGCCCCATTCTTCACAGTGTACAGCGATAACAACCCGCTCACATATGTGTTGTCCACTGCCAAATTGAACGCAACAGGGAGTCGATGGGTCTCAGAACTTGCTGATTTTCATTTCACCATTAAATATCGCCCAGGAAAAGAGAATATAGATGCGGACAGCTTGTCTAGGATGCCCATAGACATGGAGACCCTAATGCGACACTGTACCGAGGAGATGTCATCTGATGCAGTGGGAGCAACTTCACAGGCAGTAGGAGCACAGCAAGAGTCTGACGTCGCATGGTCGATGGCTATCTCGGCTACATGTGCAGTGGCAACCAGGAGTGCATCTATTATACCATTCACCGTAGCAGAGATACAACAGAGTCAGAGCGATGACCCAAACATAGCACCAGTGGTACAGTACAAATTGTCAGGAACGAGACCAGTTGGGAGAGAACTGAAAAGTCTCAGCATGCACAGTCGATGCCTGTTAAGGGAATGGGATAGGCTTGAGATATGTGACGGTGGAGTACTCTACAGGAAGACAGCAAAACGGAGACAACAGGTGCTGCCGGGAAAGCATAAAGCTACAGTGTTCAGGGAACTACACGACAAAATGGGCCATCAAGGAATAGACAGGACAACATCATTGATACGGGAGCGGTTCTTTTGGCCATATATGCAAAGAGAAGTGGAGCAGTATGTCCTTAGGAGTTGTAGCTGTCTGAAACAGAAAACACCCTGCCGTCAGACAAGAGCACCACTCACCAGTATCATCACAACCCAACCATTTGAACTTGTCTCGATTGACTTCCTCCACCTCGACAAGTGCAAGGGTGGGTATGAATATATACTCGTAATCATTGACCACTTCACTCGCTTCGCCCAGGCGTATGCTACCACAAATAAGTCAGGAAAAACTGTGGCTGATCGGATCTTTAATGACTACGCACTCAAGTATGGATTTCCGTCGAGGATACATCATGATCAGGGGGGGGAGTTTGAGAATCAGCTCTTCTCCCAACTGAGCAAGTACTGCGGCGTCGCTGGGTCGAGGACGACGCCCTACCACCCTCAGGGGAATGGACAAGTAGAGCGTTTTAATCGCTCATTACTTCAGATGTTAAAGACGCTCACTGACCAACAAAAGTCAAATTGGAAGGATTCTTTGAACAAGCTGATATATGCATACAATTGCACTCGGTGTGAAGTAACGGGGTTCTCCCCATTCTACCTCCTCTTTGGGCGGTCCCCACGACTACCCATTGATATGCTATTCGACTTGAATCCTGAACCAAGCGGTGGCAGTCACCGTGACTATGTGGAGAAATGGAAAAAAGGCATGGAAGAGGCCTATAAGATCACACAAGAAAACATGCATAAAGCTACAGTAAAGAGCAAAGGAGCTTATGATACCAAAGTCAGGAGCTCAGCATTGTATCCAGGGGACCGCGTCCTGGTGAGGAATATGACGCCTCGGGGAGGTCCAGGCAAGTTGAGGAATCATTGGGAAGATACGATCCATACTGTCGTTCGTCAAGTGGGGAGAGATGTACCAGTCTATGAGCTGAAACCAGAGCAAGGGAAAGGGAGAACTAGGGTATTACATCGCAATCTTCTCTTGCCCTGCGACTACCTGCCACTGGAGGATCAAGTACACCCACGCGTGAAACCGCGGAAAACAGCGGAGACGGACAAAGACATTACTGAAGACGACGACGACGATGATGAAGAGGAGTACTACTTGGTGGACATGCCACGACGGCAACCACAGGATCAGCAGGAGGTTGTTACAGGGGAACCTGTCGACAGTTGGCTGTCTGAACCGGAGGACATGGATGAATGGACAGACTTAGTGGACTACGTACCTGACCGCGGGGAGAGCTCAGGGGAACGCTTACCTGAGAGCGAGGAGGGTCAAGAGGATAACTTACCTGACAGCGATGGAAACCGAACCTACCGGAACCTACCTGAGAATAATCAAATGGAGAACTTACCTGTAGAAGTACCTCAGTCGCCAGCCCGAGGTGTTGGGGAAGAGCAGAGATCTCCCCGGCCTCAGAGGGAGTGCAGACCACCGAAGATATTCACGTATGACCAGCTTGGCAATCCAACTTGCCACAACATAGCGGTGCTGCCTTATTATGCAAATGCCCATGTGCCATGGACAGTTCCGATGCAGCCATACTGCTACCAGCCTCCCTTCATATATGGAATATCTATAGACTGTTGAATGCACCCCTTTTCATATACACTCATTGTCCTGAACTGTCACTTACTCGTGGACTTGAAACAAAGCCGAGTGACAGATAAACTCACAGACTGTTACACACAGCAAACTACTAACGAGGGTATAAAAAGAGTTCCGGATTGTCATACTTGAATGTGAATGTTTGCAAAAGAGTTCCAAGAATGTAACATTGCAATGACTTTTATTTGGTGAAAGAGTTTCATGTTTCAAAAGAGTTCCAGATTTCAATAGTGGGGACTAGGGTATTGCCGGTCACTACAGGATTACTGATCACAATGTTGAGGACAACATCTGTTTTTGAGGGGGAGTATGTAATAGAATGATATTTCTGCATGATAGTGAACTGCATACAGTGCATAGTATTTCTACATATTTCTGCATGATAGTGAACTGCATACAGTGCATAGTATTTCTACAGTGAAGATAACTGACTAGTAATGTCTGTGAGATCGATCGATTGCTCATGCCTTCAGCCTGCCTGTAGGGGGAACCGCAGCACCAATCTCCATTCAATACAAAGCCTTGAATGAGAGAAGACGTCTGCGTATTGTTTCACATACTATTATCCCCTGTTCCAGGTAAATATATGGGGAAACGTTACCCTGTGGATACATAGTTTCATGCTATTTTTGCACTCAGGGTTTTGTGTGTTTTGATGGGAGAAAGAACATTAATAGCGTTTGTAGTGCTTACTCACTGACCACAACATGTATACTATGAGCTAAGCTAAGCTAACGTAGCACAAGCCATGTCAGCAGACAGCACGTCGCTGTTTGTGATGACGTCACTCATAGAAAAGGGGTTACGGTTTTGCTGGATGCCAGAATGCACAACTCTGAAGAAGTGGTGCATAGTTATCATTTCTGTTCTGTATTGCACTAATGTTTTCTGGGTACATTTTAGGCTGGTTAAAGTCACATTGCAAATGGTATGAAAAGAAGACATAAGTTTATTGAAGTTAAAAGTGATAATTAATCTAGAGCTAAAAGTGTTGGTTTAAAATGATTATTAACACATGCTTACCTATATACAGTATTTATCTCAGGGATATGGAATGTACAGTAAGCCAAGTTAAATGTGTTATTATGGACACCGAGCTACCTATACACTTACCTGGTTCTCGTCCTGTATAATTGATGATGATTCATACGTACCTTGATTGTGAAGATGCTGTAATATGTATGTTTATCTATGATGTGTTGATTATTTGATAATTGATTCAATACAAAGCCTTGAATGAGAGAAGACGTCTGCGTATTGTTTCACATACTATTATCCCCTGTTCCAGGGGTACAACAGTCGCGTTATAATTAATCATAGCTCCCGTTGTTGTCGATCCCCTCGGGGGTTTGGCTACATCTAGCTACTTCCAAGATGGCGCCTGATGCACCTTGAGATAAAGCGAAGCAAAGCAAAGTTCTTTGTTTACCCAGGGTGAATGGACTAAGCTCGAGATGCTTGTTTACAGCCAGACCCTGCTCATAGAACATTTCATGGTAGGGGTTCAATGCCTTGCTCAAGGGCACTTCAGCGGTGGTAATTTTAACGTGCCGGTCCGGGGATTCGAACTGGCGACCTTCCGATAACAAGACCGCTCCGCAAACCGTTCGGCCACCGCTGCCCGCTGCCCCAATAGATAGGCCCTGAAGCTGCGGTCATAGGGTCAGAGGTCAACTCACCGTATCTCCCATAGATATATATAAAGGCTAGATGGCTGAAGGCGGAGTCTCTGACGTAGTTCACCCGGCGGCCATCTTGCTTCGGGGCTACAGTACAGTATGTTCTATGGCAGCTCAAACAAAAACAGTCATAACTCGCTCAAATCTTGACGGATTTACAAACGGGTTGGTTATTACAAACGTTGTCAACGTGGCTATGATTCCGTGGCTATGATTCCGTGGCTATGATTCCGCTTATCTGCTTAATTTAGTTTTTTCATATGAACGTCGTATGAAAGCATATAAGTATGCGGACGTCTCTGACGTTTATAACAAACCAAGCCGTTTGAACATCGGTTGAAAATTGAGCAAGTTGTGGTTATTTAAGAGTACATGCCCCATAGACACAATGTTATGTAACCCTGAGGTAAGATGGCCGCCACGTAGCAACGTCGCTCTCCATTGGCCAGAGCGCGGGTGAGCCATCTAGCTTTCTTATATATATCTATGGTATCTCCTCCTCCAGGGTCATGAGGTCATGGGGTTAGAGGTCAGAGGTCAACTCACCGTATCTCCTCCTCCAGGGCGGTCTGGAACAGCTTCAGCAGCAGGAACTCCTCCCTCTGGTTGGAGGCGTAGTTGTAGAGAGAGAAGACCACTGAGTCCATGAACCTGGTGGAGCGGTTCTGAGGCATCTGGAAGATGAGCCGGGCCAGGTAGGAGGGCTGGGTCTGGGATGGGAGAGAGACTATAGGTTAACATGGGGAGAGAGAGAGAGAGGTAGGAGGGCTGGGTCTGGGATGGGAGAGAGACTATAGGTTAACATGGGGAGAGAGATAGGTAGGAGGGCTGGGTCTGGGAGAGAGACATAGGTTAACATGGGGAGAGAGAGAGGTAGGAGGGCTGGGTCTGGGATGGGAGAGAGACTATAGGTTAACATGGGGAGAGAGATAGGTAGGAGGGCTGGGTCTGGGAGAGAGACATAGGTTAACATGGGGAGAGAGATAGGTAGGAGGGCTGGGTCTGGGAGAGAGACATAGGTTAACATGGGGAGAGAGAGAGGTCTGGGAGAGAGACACTGGGTTAACATGGAGAGAGAGAGAGGTCTGGGAGAGAGACACTGGGTTAACATGGAGAGAGAGAGAGAGGTCTGGGAGAGAGACACTGGGTTAACATGGAGAGAGAGAGAGAGGTCTGGGAGAGAGACACTGGGTTAACATGGGAAGAGAGAGAGGTCTGGGAGAGAGACACTGGGTTAACATGGAGAGAGAGAGAGAGGTCTGGGAGAGAGACACTAGGTTAACATGGAGAGAGAGAGAGAGGTCTGGGAGAGAGACACTGGGTTAACATGGAGAGAGAGAGAGAGGTCTGGGAGAGAGACACTGGGTTAACATGAAGAGAGAGAGAGAGGTCTGGGAGAGAGACACTGGGTTAACATGAAGAGAGAGAGAGAGGTCTGGGAGAGAGACACTGGGTTAACATGGAGAGAGAGAGAGAGGTCTGGGAGAGAGACACTGGGTTAACATGGAGAGAGAGAGAGAGGTCTGGGAGAGAGACACTGGGTTAACATGGAGAGAGAGAGAGAGGTCTGGGAGAGAGAGAGAGAGGTCTGGGAGAGAGAGAGAGAGGTCTGGGAGAGAGACACTGGGTTAACATGGAGAGAGAGAGACAGAGAGACAGATAGAAAGGGAGCTGGGTTACACTAGGTTACTTAAGTAACTGCAGTAAGTAGAACAGGTGCTGGTAGGTTACTACAGTAACCAGGGTTATAGTAGAACTCTAGGTTACTACAGTAACCAGGGTTATAGTAGAACTCTAGGTTACTACAGTAACCATGGTTATACCTGCAGTAAGTAGAACAGGTGCTGGTAGGTTACTACAGTAACCAGGGTTATACCTGCAGTAAGTAGAACAGGTGCTGGTAGGTTACTACAGTAACCAGGGTTATACCTGCAGTAAGTAGAACAGGTGCTGGTAGGCCTCCAGTCGTTTCCTCTTTCCTTGACTTAACCCCTTCAGTCCCAGACCTCCCGTAGCTCCGCCTCCAGACTGAAGCTCCTCCCTCGCCTTCTTACTGCTCATCTTCTTCCTGTGAGACACCACGTCCTGTTGGACACAGACCAATCACAATCATTGTTACTGTGACACCACGTCCTGTTGGACGCAGACCAATCACAATCATTGTAACTGTCACATCACACTTTTAACAATCATAAAATCATATTAATATAAGTGTAATTCTGTTCTTGACCACTAGGGGTGCTATACTCTGTACCTGCAGTGTAATTCTGTTCTTGACCACCATATGGTGCTATAGTTTTACCTGCAGTGTAATTCTGTTCTTGACCATCAGGTGGTGCTATAGTTTCACCTGTAGGGTAATTCTGTTCTTGACCATCAGGTGGTGCTATAGTTTCACCTGTAGGGTAATTCTGTTCTTGACCAGCAGATGGTGCTATAGTTTTACCTGCAGTGTAATTCTGTTCTTGACCACCAGATGGTGCTATAGTTTCACCTGCAGTGTAATTCTGTTCTTGACCACCAGGTGGTGCTATAGTTTTACCTGTAGTGCAATTCTGTTCTTGACCACCAGGTGGTGCTATAGTTTTACCTGTAGTGTAATTCTGTTCTTGACCACCAGGTGGTGCTATAGTTTTACCTGTAGTGTAATTCTGTTCTTGACCAGCAGATGGTGCTATAGTTTTACCTGCATTGTAATTCTGTTCTTGACCAGCAGATGGTGCTATAGTGTTACCTGCAGTGTAATTCTGTTCTTGACCAGCAGATGGTGCTATAGTTTTACCTGTAGTGTAATTCTGTTCTTGACCACCAGAGGGTGCTATAGTTTTACCTGCATTGTAATTCTGTTCTTGACCAGCAGATGGTGCTATAGTGTTACCTGCAGGGTAATTCTGTTCTTGACCAGCAGGCCGATCTTGATGTCCATCAGGTTGAGGTCTTTCTCCATCGTCTGATTGGAGCGGATCTTGGTGACCACTTCCTGTCGCAGGCGTGTCACTTCCTGCTCCTCGGTCAGGTCGAGTGGGCTCTGCTCGAGGAGGTGGACGAACTTACGGACCACCGAGAGAGGGGGGTCCCTGGCCCCCGCTGACACACACACACACACACACACACACACACACACACACACACACACACACACACACACACACACACACACACACACACACACACACACACACACACACACACACACACACACACACACACACACACACACAGCTTAATGACATGGCTGTGTTGTTCAACACACACACAGCTTAACGTCATAAACTTTCCAACAACCTTCCAACAAACTCCAGTAAACTCCCAAATTGTACCACCTGAATATTATATATACCTTATATGCTACTAAACTCACAATTATGGGCAAATCTAGTGCCCATAACTGCCCGTTAACTCCTCTTTTCACGCGATGTGTGTGTGTGTGTGTGTGTGTATTAATGTGTGACAGGGTGTTATGTGTCTATGTGTGTCTGTATTAATGTGTGACAGGGTGTTATGTGTCTACGTGTGTCTGTATTAATGTGTGACAGGGTGTTATGTGTTACGTGTGTCTGTATTAATGTGTGACAGGGTGTTATGTGTCTACGTGTGTCTGTAATAATGTGTGACAGGGTGTTATGTGTCTACGTGTGTCTGTATTAATGTGTGACAGGGTGTTATGTGTCTACGTGTGTCTGTATTAATGTGTGACAGGGTGTTATGTGTCTATGTGTGTCTGTATTAATGTGTGACAGGGTGTTATGTGTCTACGTGTGTCTGTATTAATGTGTGACAGGGTGTTATGTGTCTACGTGTGTCTGTATTAATGTGTGACAGGGTGTTATGTGTCTACGTGTGTCTGTATTAATGTGTGACAGGGTGTTATGTGTCTACGTGTGTCTGTATTAATGTGTGACAGGGTGTTATGTGTCTACGTGTGTCTGTATTAATGTGTGACAGGGTGTTATGTGTCTACGTGTGTCTGTATTAATGTGTGACAGGGTGTTATGTGTCTACGTGTGTCTGTATTAATGTGTGACAGGGTGTTATGTGTCTATGTGTGTCTGTATTAATGTGTGACAGGGTGTTATGTGTCTACGTGTGTCTGTATTAATGTGTGACAGGGTGTTATGTGTCTACGTGTGTCTGTATTAATGTGTGACAGGGTGTTATGTGTCTATGTGTGTCTGTATTAATGTGTGACAGGGTGTTATGTGTCTACGTGTGTCTGTATTAATGTGTGACAGGGTGTTATGTGTCTACGTGTGTCTGTATTAATGTGTGACAGGGTGTTATGTGTCTATGTGTGTCTGTATTAATGTGTGACAGGGTGTTATGTGTCTACGTGTGTCTGTATTAATGTGTGACAGGGTGTTATGTGTCTACGTGTGTCTGTATTAATGTGTGACAGGGTGTTATGTGTCTATGTGTGTCTGTATTAATGTGTGACAGGGTGTTATGTGTCTATGTGTGTCTGTATTAATGTGTGACAGGGTGTTATGTGTCTACGTGTGTCTGTATTAATGTGTGACAGGGTGTTATGACTCACTCAGCGTCCTGTAGTTTTCTCTGGCTTTGTTTGCTTTCAGGAAGGCTTGGATCTTCACTATGTCTTTCTCCTGAACGCACACACGTGCACGCACACACGCACACGCACGCACACGCACACACACGCACACACACACACACGGTATTTAGTGTATGAATGACACATCATCATCATCACTTTTTCGACCGCGGTTGAGATCATGGACTTCACAACGCCACGCCAGGCTTCCTGTTGAGATCATGGACTTCACAACGCCACGCCAGGCTTCCTGTTGAGATCATGGACTTCACAACGCCACGCCAGGCTTCCTGTTGAGATCATGGACTTCACAACGCCACGCCAGGCTTCCTGTTGAGATCATGGACTTCACAACGCCACGCCAGGCTTCCTGTTGAGATCATGGACTTCACAACGCCACGCCAGGCTTCCTGTTGAGATCATGGACTTCACAACGCCACGCCAGGCTTCCTGTTGAGATCATGGACTTCACAACGCCACGCCAGACTTCCTGTTGAGATCATGGACTTCACAACGCCACGCCAGACTTCCTGTTGAGATCATGGACTTCACAACGCCACGCCAGACTTCCTGTTGAGATCATGGACTTCACAACGCCACGCCAGACTTCCTGTTGAGATCATGGACTTCACAACGCCACGCCAGGCTTCCTGTTGAGATCATGGACTTCACAACGCCACGCCAGGCTTCCTGTTGAGATCATGGACTTCACAACGCCACGCCAGACTTCCTGTTGAGATCATGGACTTCACAACGCCACGCCAGGCTTCCTGTTGAGATCATGGACTTCACAACGCCACGCCAGGCTTCCTGTTGAGATCATGGACTTCACAACGCCACGCCAGACTTCCTGTTGAGATCATGGACTTCACAACGCCACGCCAGACTTCCTGTTGAGATCATGGACTTCACAACGCCACGCCAGGCTTCCTGTTGAGATCATGGACTTCACAACGCCACGCCAGGCTTCCTGTTGAGATCATGGACTTCACAACGCCACGCCAGGCTTCCTGTTGAGATCATGGACTTCACAACGCCACGCCAGGCTTCCTGTTGAGATCATGGACTTCACAACGCCACGCCAGGCTTCCTGTTGAGATCATGGACTTCACAACGCCACGCCAGACTTCCTGTTGAGATCATGGACTTCACAACGCCACGCCAGGCTTCCTGTTGAGATCATGGACTTCACAACGCCACGCCAGGCTTCCTGTTGAGATCATGGACTTCACAACGCCACGCCAGGCTTCCTGTTGAGATCATGGACTTCACAACGCCACGCCAGGCTTCCTGTTGAGATCATGGACTTCACAACGCCACGCCAGGCTTCCTGTTGAGATCATGGACTTCACAACGCCACGCCAGGCTTCCTGTTGAGATCATGGACTTCACAACGCCACGCCAGGCTTCCTGTTGAGATCATGGACTTCACAACGCCACGCCAGGCTTCCTGTTGAGATCATGGACTTCACAACGCCACGCCAGGCTTCCTGTTGAGATCATGGACTTCACAACGCCACGCCAGGCTTCCTGTTGAGATCATGGACTTCACAACGCCACGCCAGGCTTCCTGTTGAGATCATGGACTTCACAACGCCACGCCAGGCTTCCTGTTGAGATCATGGACTTCACAACGCCACGCCAGGCTTCCTGTTGAGATCATGGACTTCACAACGCCACGCCAGGCTTCCTGTTGAGATCATGGACTTCACAACGCCACGCCAGACTTCCTGTTGAGATCATGGACTTCACAACGCCACGCCAGGCTTCCTGTTGAGATCATGGACTTCACAACGCCACGCCAGGCTTCCTGTTGAGATCATGGACTTCACAACGCCACGCCAGACTTCCTGTTGAGATCATGGACTTCACAACGCCACGCCAGGCTTCCTGTTGAGATCATGGACTTCACAACGCCACGCCAGGCTTCCTGTTGAGATCATGGACTTCACAACGCCACGCCAGGCTTCCTGTTGAGATCATGGACTTCACAACGCCACGCCAGGCTTCCTGTTGAGATCATGGACTTCACAACGCCACGCCAGGCTTCCTGTTGAGATCATGGACTTCACAACGCCACGCCAGGCTTCCTGTTGAGATCATGGACTTCACAACGCCACGCCAGGCTTCCTGTTGAGATCATGGACTTCACAACGCCACGCCAGGCTTCCTGTTGAGATCATGGACTTCACAACGCCACGCCAGGCTTCCTGTTGAGATCATGGACTTCACAACGCCACGCCAGGCTTCCTGTTGAGATCATGGACTTCACAACGCCACGCCAGGCTTCCTGTTGAGATCATGGACTTCACAACGCCACGCCAGGCTTCCTGTTGAGATCATGGACTTCACAACGCCACGCCAGACTTCCTGTTGAGATCATGGACTTCACAACGCCACGCCAGGCTTCCTGTTGAGATCATGGACTTCACAACGCCACGCCAGGCTTCCTGTTGAGATCATGGACTTCACAACGCCACGCCAGACTTCCTGTTGAGATCATGGACTTCACAACGCCACGCCAGACTTCCTGTTGAGATCATGGACTTCACAACGCCACGCCAGGCTTCCTGTTGAGATCATGGACTTCACAACGCCACGCCAGGCTTCCTGTTGAGATCATGGACTTCACAACGCCACGCCAGGCTTCCTGTTGAGATCATGGACTTCACAACGCCACGCCAGGCTTCCTGTTGAGATCATGGACTTCACAACGCCACGCCAGGCTTCCTGTTGAGATCATGGACTTCACAACGCCACGCCAGGCTTCCTGTTGAGATCATGGACTTCACAACGCCACGCCAGACTTCCTGTTGAGATCATGGACTTCACAACGCCACGCCAGGCTTCCTGTTGAGATCATGGACTTCACAACGCCACGCCAGGCTTCCTGTTGAGATCATGGACTTCACAACGCCACGCCAGACTTCCTGTTGAGATCATGGACTTCACAACGCCACGCCAGGCTTCCTGTTGAGATCATGGACTTCACAACGCCACGCCAGGCTTCCTGTTGAGATCATGGACTTCACAACGCCACGCCAGGCTTCCTGTTGAGATCATGGACTTCACAACGCCACGCCAGGCTTCCTGTTGAGATCATGGACTTCACAACGCCACGCCAGGCTTCCTGTTGAGATCATGGACTTCACAACGCCACGCCAGGCTTCCTGTTGAGATCATGGACTTCACAACGCCACGCCAGGCTTCCTGTTGAGATCATGGACTTCACAACGCCACGCCAGGCTTCCTGTTGAGATCATGGACTTCACAACGCCACGCCAGGCTTCCTGTTGAGATCATGGACTTCACAACGCCACGCCAGGCTTCCTGTTGAGATCATGGACTTCACAACGCCACGCCAGGCTTCCTGTTGAGATCATGGACTTCACAACGCCACGCCAGGCTTCCTGTTGAGATCATGGACTTCACAACGCCACGCCAGGCTTCCTGTTGAGATCATGGACTTCACAACGCCACGCCAGGCTTCCTGTTGAGATCATGGACTTCACAACGCCACGCCAGGCTTCCTGTTGAGATCATGGACTTCACAACGCCACGCCAGGCTTCCTGTTGAGATCATGGACTTCACAACGCCACGCCAGGCTTCCTGTTGAGATCATGGACTTCACAACGCCACGCCAGGCTTCCTGTTGAGATCATGGACTTCACAACGCCACGCCAGACTTCCTGTTGAGATCATGGACTTCACAACGCCACGCCAGGCTTCCTGTTGAGATCATGGACTTCACAACGCCACGCCAGACTTCCCGGTCCTTCATTACCATCCCCAGTTCCTGCTTACTGATGCATGTTAGCCTGGTTAATAAACCAGACCGAATCAGCCGTTGGCAAAACAAAATTGCCTACCAGCGGATTACGGTCTGGCGAGGCTCAGTAGCACGCCTCTTTCCTACAACCGAGAACAGGTCGGACCAATCGGGACACGGTATGCAATATGGGCGGGCTTTGGTACAGTGACGTTCAATGCTTGAGACTTTTGACTGACAGTAGCTCTGACCAATTGCGTCAAAGACAAAATGTTTGAACCCGCCCCCCGGGAAATGAAATCCAAGTGGAGCCAGCCCAGACTAATATACCGCGACAGTGTTGTGTGATATTAGTCTGGCTTATTAGCCAGGCTAGATGCATGTGTCCCTAGCGATGACATCATGTGTCCCTAGTGATGACATCAGGGAACCACAGTTTTCTACCTCTGGTCTGCTTTGAGGCAGGACTCCAGAGAAGAAGGGAAGATATAACCTCATGGTCAGCTTTGTAGCAGTGGAGTAGTTTATTTGATGGTCAGCTCTGAGGACTCACGTGATCTTTGAAGTACTGTTTCCTCTGACTGAACGCACGTCTGGCTCTCCACATCTTCACCACGGACTGGATCTGAACACACAACACACACGCATTAAGAAAACATGGACTGGATCTGAACACACAGCACACACACATTAAGAAAACATGGACTGGATCTGAACACACAACACACACGCATTAAGAAAACATGGACTGGATCTGAACACACAGCACACACACATTAAGAAAACATGGAACTGGATCTGAACACACAGCACACACACATTAAGAAAACATGGAACTGGATCTGAACACACAGCACACACACATTAAGAAAACATGGAACTGGATCTGAACACACAGCACACACACATTAAGAAAACATGGAACTGGATCTGAACACACAGCACACACACATTAAGAAAACATGGAACTGGATCTGAACACACAGCACACACACATTAAGAAAACATGGAACTGGATCTGAACACACAGCACACACACATTAAGAAAACATGGAACTGGATCTGAACACACAGCACACACACATTAAGAAAACATGGAACTGGATCTGAACACACAACATACAGTTAACAGATACCTTGACAACAGATCCAACATTGTTTTGCAGAACGTTCATTCTTTCTTTGTAGATCCTCCTCTGTTTGCAACCTCTCCAACACGCCTGGAGGAAAGAACATAAGGGTTAGGGTTACCCTAACCCTAACCCTAACCCTAACCCTAACCCAACCTCTCCAACACGCCTGGAGGAAAGAAAATAAGGGTTAGGGTTAGGGTTACCCTAACCCTAACCCTAACCCTAACCCTAACCCTAACCCTAACCCTAACCCAACCTCTCCAACACGCCTGGAGGAAAGAAAATAAGGGTTAGGGTTAGGGTTACCCTAACCCTAACCCTAACCCTAACCCTAACCCTAACCCTAACCCTAACCCAACCTCTCCAACACGCCTGGAGGAAAGAAAATAAGGGTTAGGGTTAGGTTAACCCCCTAACCCTAACCCAACCTCTCCAACACGCCTGGAGGAAAGAAAATAAGACACACCAAGATATGAGGAATACATATACTGGAGGGACTAGAGAAGAGATCCAGTAGAACTACATGTCAGGGAGGGACTAGTGGAGAAGAGATCCAGTAGAACTACATGTCAGGGAGGGACTAGTGGAGAAGAGATCCAGTAGAACTACATGTCAGGGAGGGACTAGTGGAGAAGAGATTCAGTAGAACTAAATGTCAGGGAGGGACTAGTGGAGAAGAGATCCAGTAGAACTAAATGTCAGGGAGGGACTAGAGAAGAGATCCAGTAGAACTACATGTCAGGGAGGGACTAGTGGAGAAGAGATCCAGTAGAACTAAATGTCAGGGAGGGACTAGAGAAGAGATCCAGTAGAACTAAATGTCAGGGAGGGACTAGTGGAGAAGAGATCCAGTAGAACTAAATGTCAGGGAGGGACTAGTGGAGAAGAGATCCAGTAGAACTAAATGTCAGGGAGGGACTAGTGGAGAAGAGATCCAGTAGAACTAAATGTCAGGGAGGGACTAGTGGAGAAGAGATCCAGTAGAACTACATGTCAGGGAGGGACTAGTGGAGAAGAGATTCAGTAGAACTAAATGTCAGGGAGGGACTAGTGGAGAAGAGATCCAGTAGAACTAAATGTCAGGGAGGGACTAGAGAAGAGATCCAGTAGAACTAAATGTCAGGGAGGGACTAGTGGAGAAGAGATCCAGTAGAACTAAATGTCAGGGAGGGACTAGTGGAGAAGAGATCCAGTAGAACTAAATGTCAGGGAGGGACTAGTGGAGAAGAGATCCAGTAGAACTAAATGTCAGGGAGGGACTAGTGGAGAAGAGATCCAGTAGAACTACATGTCAGGGAGGGACTAGTGGAGAAGAGATCCAGTAGAACTAAATGTCAGGGAGGGACTAGTGGAGAAGAGATCCAGTAGAACAAAATGTCAGGGAGGGACTAGTGGAGAAGAGATCCAGTAGAACTACATGTCAGGGAGGGACTAGAGAAGAGATCCAGTAGAACTAAATGTCAGGGAGGGACTAGTGGAGAAGAGATCCAGTAGAACTAAATGGCAGGGAGGGACTAGAGAAGAGATACAGTAGAACTAAATGTCAGGGAGGGACTAGTGGAGAAGAGATCCAGTAGAACTAAATGTCAGGGAGGGACTAGTGGAGAAGAGATCCAGTAGAACTACATGTTAGGGGCGTGCGTGCGTGCGCGACTGTGCGTGCGTGACTGTGCGTGCGTGCGTGCGTGCGTGCGTGCGTGCGTGAGTGCGTGCGTGTGCACATCACCTGTATCTTGACGACGTGCGGCTCCTGTTGCCGTAGAAACGCCATCCTGTGGGCGTGGCCCTTCCTCACCAGGTGACCTCTGACCCTGGCCTGCAGCCATGTGACCAGCGGCTCGTTAGCCAACCACAGCTGCTTCCTGTTGAACTCTGACGTCACGCTGTGAACCACGCTCTGAAAAAACATCAAACATGGCAGATATGTAATCCTAAAAAAACATCAAGCATGGTGGATATGTAGTCCTAAAAACATCAAACATGGTGGATATGTAGTCCTAAAAAACAAACATGGTGGATATGTAGTCCTAAAAAACATCAAACATGGTGGATATGTAGTCCTAAATACCTCAAACATGGTGGATATGTAGTCCTAAATACATCAAACATGGTGGATATGTATTCCTAAAAAAATATCAAACATGGTGGATATGTAGTCCTAAAAAAACAGCAAACATGGTGGATATTTAGTCCTAAATACATCAAACATGGTGGATATGTAGTCCTAAAAACATCAAACGAGTTGTACCTGGACCTGCTCTGTGCTGAGGTGGGTGGAGTTGTGTTGGATGGAACCCTACCTGGACCTGCTCTGTGCTGAGGTGGGTGGAGTTGTGTTGGATGGAACCCTACCTGGACCTGCTCTGTGCTGAGGTGGGTGGAGTTGTGTTGGAACGCGTCCGGCTCCAGCCAGCTTCCCTCTCCACTCTGGAGGTTGTAGAAATATTCATGGAACGTGTCCTTTATGGCCAGACTCACCCACTCACTGTCTGGGCTGCCTGGAGAGAGAGAGAGAGAGAGAGAGAGAGAGAGAGAGAGAGAGAGAGAGAGAGAGAGAGAGAGAGAGAGAGAGAGAGAGAGAGAGACAGAGATAGAGATACAGAGAGACAGACAGAGAGAGAGAGAGAGAGAGAGAGAGAGAGAATTATGGTGTGTGTGTGTGTGTGTGTGTGTGTGCTTGTGCGTGCGTGCGTGCGTGTAGTGGTCGCCCTCGGTTTCTGTTTGACTATGAAATTACTTTGATTGAAGTGGCTCAGGAGGTAGAGCAGGTCGTCCAATGATCCATGGGTCTACATGTCGAAGTGTCCTTGGGCAAGACACTGAACCCCAAATTGCCCCCGATGTGCTGGTTCCTTGCATGGCTTCCGCTGCAATCGGTGTATGAATGTGTGTGTGAATGGGTGAATGTAATGCACAATCTATGTAAAGCGCCTTGGATAAAGGAGCTATATAAATGCACCATTTACCATTTTAATACAAACAGTTCCAGTGTCATCTAAACGTAATGTTGTAAATGCTTATGGGTGTTGTGGGGGGGTTGTGGAGGGGGGGTGTTGTGAGGATGAGGGGGTGTTGTGGGGGTGTTGTGGAGGGGGGGTGTTGTGAGGATGAGGGGGTGTTGTGGGGGGGTTGTAGAGGGGGGTGTTGTGGGGATGAGGGGGTGTTGTGGGGGGGTTGTGGAGGGGGGGTGTTGTGAGGATGAGGGGGTGTTGTGGGGGGGTTGTGGAGGGGGGGTGTTGTGAGGATGAGGGGGTGTTGTGGGGGGGTTGTGGAGGGGGGTGTTGTGGGGATGAGGGGGTGTTGTGGGGGGGTTGTGGAGGGGGGGTGTCCTATGAGGAGACCCTGCTGAGCCAAAACCAGGGCTTTGAGAACCCCTGGTTTAGCTGACTCTGGGTCAGTTATACCATAATATGTTACCTGTAGTAGAGTTGTTCAGCTGACTCTGGCTCAGCTCAGTCTGGTATGCAGTACCGCACTCGGCCACCACTCCCCTGATGGCAGCGTTGGGGTTCTGCAGCGCCCGCAGTGCATTCTGGGAGTCTCCCTCGGACACGGCGCGGTTGATGTCTGCTAGCGCCGCCGACACTGTTACAGACACACACACACACAGACACACACACACACACACAAGTGCACAACATTTTTTAACAAATGAACGTTCACATCTAAAAATCACACCCGTGTGAAGTGAGGGGCGCTCATGTTGAATGAAACAAACAGCAGTATTAGTGTGTGTGTGCGTGCGTGCGTATGTGTGTGTACATACATATAAGCGCCTCCACCTCGTCCTGATTGGCTGTGTGGATGGCTTCCTGGATGTGGTCCAACCACAGCACGGCTGACTGGTCACCTGACCTCTGCAACCAATGAGAGAGAGAGAGAGAGAGAAACGTGCAAATGTCACCCTCTGCTGGTCTGAGAGCAGTACTACTACCACCACACACACACACGCACACACACACACACTGAAGACTGAAGGCTTATTGATAACTAGTACTCAATAAGCTTATTGATAACTAGTACTCAATAAGCTTATTGATAACGGGTACTCAATAAGCTTATTGATAACTAGTACTCAATAAGCTTATTGATAACGGGTACTCAATAAGCTTATTGATTACGGGTACTCAATAAGCTTATTGATTACGGGTACTCAATAAGCTTGTTATCTGATTTTTTCGGGTATCGGTTATCCAGCTCCATCCCTACTTCACACTGTTGTGATTTTTTTAACACCGGAAAAAAAGATCTACAAGCTCACACTACGTTGCCATGTACTTTATAAACCAACGGTAGTATTTAAGGATGTAGTGAAATAAAAAATATGTTTTTCACACATTTAGAGTTTGTGTATTGTTATTATATTGACTGAAGCCCATATAAGTATATGTAGGAGAGCCTCCATTGGACTGAAGCCAATAGAAGTCTATGTAGGAGAGCCTCCATTGGACTGAAGCCAATATAAGTCTATGTAGGAGAGCCTCCATTGGACTGAAGCCAATAGAAGTCAATGTAGGAGAGCCTCCATTGGACTGAAGCCAATATAAGTCTATGTAGGAGAGCATCCATTGGACTGAAGCCAATAGAAGTCTATGTAGGAGCGCCTCCATTGGACTGAAGCCAATAAACGTCTATGTAGGAGAGCCTCCATTGGACTGAAGCCAATACAAGTCTATGTAGGAGAGCCTCCATTGGACTGAAGCCAATAGAAGTCTATGTAGGAGCGCCTCCATTGGACTGAAGCCAATAGAAGTCTATGTAGGAGAGCCTCCATTGGACTGAAGCCAATAGAAGTCTATGTAGGAGAGCCTTCATTGGACTGAAGCCAATATAAGTCTATGTAGGAGAGCCTCCATTGGACTGAAGCCAATAGAAGTCTATGTAGGAGAGCATCCATTGGACTGAAGCCAATAGAAGTCTATGTAGGAGAGCCTCCATTGGACTGAAGCCAATAGAAGTCTATGTAGGAGAGCCTCCATTGGACTGAAGCCAATAGAAGTCTATGTAGGAGAGCCTCCATTGGACTGAAGCCAATAGAAGTCTATGTAGGAGAGCCTCCATTGGACTGAAGCCCTGTGAAGTGAACATAGATGTCATAACTCTGTCGTAACACTCTGAGCCTTCCGTTTCAACTGAAACTTCAAAATAAAATTCCCCAAAACATCCATTTCATGCCATCTTTAAACCACTCAGGTTTATAGACCAACAGAGTAGGATTTTCACATCAATTATTTGACCCACAAATAGTCCCTTTTAACCACAACATACCTGGATGACATTGTTACTTCATAGCACCATTATTCCCGTAGACTTTTGGTTATATCGCATTAAAATAAGACGAGTGTTCCGGACTTTATAAACCAACGGTAGTATTTAAAGATGTAGTGAAATGAAAAATATGTTTTTCACACATTTAGAGTTTGTGTATTGTTATTATATTGACTGAAGCCCATATAAGTATATGTAGGAGAGCCTCCATTGGACTGAAGCCAATAGAAGTCTATGTAGGAGAGCCTCCATTGGACTGAAGCCAATAGAAGTCTATGTAGGAGAGCCTCCATTGGACTGAAGCCAATAGAAGTCTATGTAGGAGAGCCTCCATTGGACTAAAGCCAATATAAGTCTATGTAGGAGAGCCTCCATTGGACTGAAGCCAATAGAAGTCTATGTAGGAGAGCCTCAATTGGACTGAAGCCAATATAAGTCTATGTAGGAGAGCCTCCATTGGACTGAAGCCAATATAAGTCTCTGTAGGAGCGCCTCCATTGGACTGAAGGCAATAGAAGTCTATGTAGGAGAGCCTCCATTGAACTGAAGCCAATAGAAGTCTATGTAGGAGAGCCTCCATTGGACTGAAGCCAATAGAAGTCTATGTAGGAGCGCCTCCATTGGACTGAAGCCAATAGAAGTCTATGTAGGAGAGCCTCCATTGGACTGAAGCCAATAGAAGTCTATGTAGGAGAGCCTCCATTGGACTGAAGCCAATAGAAGTCTATGTAGGAGAGCCTCCATTGGACTGAAGCCAATAGAAGTCTATGTAGGAGAGCCTCCATTGGACTGAAGCCCTGTGAAGTGAACATAGATGTCGTAACTCTGTCGTAACACTCTGAGCCTTCCGTTTCAACTGAAACTTCAAAATAAAATTCCCCAAAACATCCATTTCATGCCATCTTTAAACCACTCAGGTTTATAGACCAACAGAGTAGGATTTTCACATAAATTATTTGACCCACAAATAGTCCCTTTTAACCACAACATACCTGGATGACATTGTTACTTCATAGCACCATTATTCCCGTAGACTTTTGGTTATATCGTATTAAAATAAGACGAGTGTTCCGGATTGACATGATGTGATAGAATGATCTGATGGCGAGAAAACGCTAATATTACTGCCGCCAAATGAGTTACATTTTTGCTAGAATCAGATCGTATCAAATATATGAGTGACTGACTGTCGTAAACAATACAGAGACACTATTTTTGGACCACAATGCTTATATGAGACGATTCCCAATGTTATTCTCAATTGTGTAGCTGAACACACTTTCTGTTGTGTAGAACGGTGGATTTCTACAACCGGTCCGGACCGTGATTCTGCTGGCGATCAATTTGCCATATAAGAGATCAACGGTCATCGGCTTCCTGGATTGGCTGACCCGACTCATGGACCTTGCCGATTGGTCTAAGCATTGCGTGACATTTGCACCACTGAACCAATAAGTGACTGCGAGCGCAGCAGAAGGACTGCATTGTGTTACAGAGAGACGTGATAAATCCAACCTGATCTACGCTGTGAGAAATGTTCTGCTGGACGCTACATCTGGATGGAGCTCCAGAGCTTTACTGGAACAAGGCTGTTGCATTCGGACGCCACGTTTACTCATTCGGTGAAAACGCTAACAACAAGCAGATTGATGTGAACGTCTTAAACACAGTGTCTTTGTGCTGGAGGAAGTTGACACCTGTGGCATCTGGAAGAGGAGAACCTAACCTTGAGGTTCCCTCCAGGCGTGATGGCCACACAGCTGTGCTGATTGAATATACTGTCTACCTCTGGGGAGGGAGGACTAGCCAAGGTTACTGCAACACACATTATGCCTTTGATGTCAACGCCCACACATGGTTCACACCACAGGTTTCTGGGACCGTTCCAAAGGGGAGGAGCTACCATGCAGCCTGTGTCTTAGGGAAGGTCATGTTTATTAATGGAGGACAAACCCAGACTGGATCCACTAATGACATCTACAAGTTGGACACCACCACACTGGTATGGTCTTTAATTAACACAACAGGAACTCCACCTCCTGCTTCATCACGTCACTCTGCTACCATCATCGGGCCAAAGATGTTTGTATTTGGGGACGGGAGGTGGGATCAGAACAACACCATCAGAGTGTTTGACACAGAGACCAACCACTGTGTGAACACACCTTCTACACAGATTCTACCAGAAGGACGCTACGGTCATTCAGCCTTTACCTACAATGGAGAACTGTACATATTTGGTGGCTGGAACTATAACCAGGCTTTAAATGGTCTGTGGAAGTTCAATCCAGAGACCTTCTCCTGGAAGAAGGTTGAGCCCAAAGGGAAAGGCCCGTCTCAGACGTATAATATGTGTGGTTGCATGGTGCGCGATCGTGTTATCCTCTTTGGAGGATCCAGTGATGACCTGTATGTCTTAGACTTCAGTCCAAATCTCAAGACATTATGTAAGCTAGCAGTTATTCAGTACGGTCTGGATCAGTCAGAACTCTGACACGACTTCAGGTGGGAACTGGCAGCCATTACTAGCAACAGCAATTACAAAGCCTAAACACTCACTGCCTAAACACTCACTGCCTAAAGCAAAAGACATCCAGAGGAAGCACAGCTGCTTCTTGTTTGGTTCCTGCACCAAATCATCACCTTTTGATTGATGTTTGTGACCAATAAGGAGAGCCAGTTAGACATGTTAGTGCGTCAGGCACCCAGAACTAGAGGCTGGCACCCAGAACTAGAGGCTGGCAGGGCACTGCGTCAGGCACCCAGAACTAGAGGCAAGTAAATTGACTCTATGGGAGCCAACCCAGGGCAAAGCCAGGAGGGGGAAGAAGCTTACCACCTATGTAGACGTGCTGCGGTGCGACAGTTTGGCAGACAACACTGCAGAGCTCAAGAACCTGATGTTGGATAGGAATTTGTGGAGGGCAGCTATCCAGGAATCCCGAGTTGGTGTTGGCTAGACCTCACTCTTGCAGCAACTAACTAACTAACTAACTAATTTTATTTCACTGCCATGAACCACTTTTATTTTTTTTAGTTGAGTTTCTTCTCCACTAGATAGCGCTCTTGGCTCACCTATGATGTTAAACCGCCGCCGGGATCATTTGTTTGTTTTTGGAACAGTTCTTTTGAGACACGATTTAAAAAAAAGGTCTTTGTGAATTCAGAATGGAGGAACAAAACGCCACCCAGTTAGGATGTGTAAATGACGTCAGACTTCAGAGCTCTATACAGTTATTATATTGGAACATCCCACTCTACATGGCTCTCCTGATTGGTCACAAACATCAATCACTCTAACTGGATCTCCTTATTTGTCACAAACATCAATCACTCTAACTGGCTCTCCTGATTGGTCATAAACATCAATCACTCTAATGGCTCTCCTGATTGGTCACAAACATCAATCACTCTGGCTCTCCTTATTGGTCACAAACATCAATCAAAAGGTGATGATTTGGTGCAGGAACCAAACAAGAAGCAGCTGTGCTTCCTCTGGATGTCTTTTGGTTTAGACAGTGAGTGTTTAGGCTTTGTATTTGCTGTTGCTAGTAATGGCTGCCAGTTCCCACCTGATGTCGTGTCGGAGTTCTGACTGATCCAGACCGTACTGAATAACTGCTAGCTTACATAATGTCTTGAGATTTGGACTGAAGTCTAAGACATACAGGTCATCACTGGATCCTCCAAAGAGGATAACACGATCGCGCACCATGCAACCACACATATTATACGTCTGAGACGGGCCTTTCCCTTTGGGCTCAACCTTCTTCCAGGAGAAGGTCTCTGGATTGAACTTCCACAGATCATTTAAAGCCTGGTTATAGTTCCAGCCACCAAATATGTACAGTTCTCTATTGTAGGTAAAGGCTGAATGACCGTAGCGTCCTTCTGGTAGAATCTGTGTAGAAGGTGTCTTCACACAGTGGTTGGTCTCTGTGTCAAACACTCTGATGGTGTTGTTCTGATCCCACCTCCCGTCCCCAAATACAAACATCTTTGGCCCGATGATGGTAGCAGAGTGACGTGATGAAGCAGGAGGTGGAGTTCCTGTTGTGTTAATTAAAGACCATACCAGTGTGGTGGTGTCCAACTTGTAGATGTCATTAGTGGATCCAGTCTGGGTTTGTCCTCCATTAATAAACATGACCTTCCCTAAGACACAGGCTGCATGGTAGCTCCTCCCCTTTGGAACGGTCCCAGAAACCTGTGGTGTGAACCATGTGTGGGCGTTGACATCAAAGGCATAATGTTTGTTGCAGTAACCTTGGCTAGTCCTCCCTCCCCAGAGGTAGACAGTATATTCAATCAGCACAGCTGTGTGGCCATCACGCCTGGAGGGAACCTCAAGGTTAGGTTCTCCTCTTCCAGATGCCACAGGTGTCAACTTCCTCCAGCACAAAGATACTGTGTTGAAGACGTTCACATCAATCTGCTTGTTGTTAGCGTTTTCACCGAATGAGTAAACGTGGCGTCCGAATGCAACAGCCTTGTTCCAGTAAAGCTCTGGAGCTCCATCCAGATGTAGCGTCCAGCAGAACATTTCTCACAGCGTAGATCAGGTTGGATTTATCACGTCTCTCTGTAACACAATGCAGTCCTTCTGCTGCGCTCGCAGTCACTTATTGGTTCAGTGGTGCAAATGTCACGCAATGCTTAGACCAATCGGCAAGGCCCATGAGTCGGGTCGGCCAATCCAGGAAGCCGATGACCGTTGATCTCTTATATGGCAAATTGATCGCCAGCAGAATCACGGTCCGGACCGGTTGTAGAAATCCACCGTTCTACACAGCAGAAAGTGTGTTCAGCTACACAATTGAGAATAACATTGGGAATCGTCTCATATAAGCATTGTGGTCCAAAAATAGTGTCTCTGTATTGTTTACGACAGTCGGTCACTCATATATTTGATACGATCTGATTCTAGCAAAAATGTAACTAATTTGGCGGCAGTAATATTAGCGTTTTCTCGCCATCAGATCATTCTATCACATCATGTCAATCCGGAACACTCGTCTTATTTTAATGCGATATAACCAAAAGTCTACGGGAATAATGGTGCTATGAAGTAACAATGTCATCCAGGTATGTTGTGGTTAAAAGACTATTTGTGGGTCAAATAATTTATGTAAAAATCCTACTCTGTTGGTCTATAAACCTGAGTGGTTTAAAGATGGCATGAAATGGATGTTTTGGGGAATTTTAT
Organism: Electrona antarctica; assembly: GCF_951216825.1. Taxonomy (NCBI): domain Eukaryota; kingdom Metazoa; phylum Chordata; class Actinopteri; order Myctophiformes; family Myctophidae; genus Electrona; species Electrona antarctica. The sequence continues at coordinate 51,322,040 of NC_136794.1, forward strand.
TTTGAAGTTTCAGTTGAAACGGAAGGCTCAGAGTGTTACGACAGAGTTACGACATCTATGTTCACTTCACAGGGCTTCAGTCCAATGGAGGCTCTCCTACATAGACTTCTATTGGCTTCAGTCCAATGGAGGCTCTCCTACATAGACTTCTATTGGCTTCAGTCCAATGGAGGCTCTCCTACATAGACTTCTATTGGCTTCAGTCCAATGGAGGCTCTCCTACATAGACTTCTATTGGCTTCAGTCCAATGGAGGCTCTCCTACATAGACTTCTATTGGCTTCAGTCCAATGGAGGCTCTCCTACATAGACTTCTATTGGCTTCAGTCCAATGGAGGCTCTTCTACATATACTTATATGGGCTTCAGTCAATATAATAACAATACACAAACTCTAAATGTGTGAAAAACATATTTTTCATTTCACTACATCTTTAAATACTACCGTTGGTTTATAAAGTACATGGCAACGTAGTGTGAGCTTGTAGATCTTTTTTTCCGGTGTTAAAAAAATCTGAAGTAGGGATGGAGCTGGATAACCGATACCCGAAAAATCAGATAACAAGCTTATTGAGTACCCGTAATCAATAAGCTTATTGAGTACCCGTAATCAATAAGCTTATTGAGTACCCGTTATCAATAAGCTTATTGAGTACTAGTTATCAATACGCTTATTGAGTACTAGTTATCAATACGCTTATTGAGTACTAGTTATCAATACGCTTATTGAGTACTAGTTATCAATAAGCTTATTGAGTACTAGTTATCAATAAGCTTATTGAGTACTAGTTATCAATACGCTTATTGAGTACTAGTTATCAATAAGCTTATTGAGTACTAGTTATCAATAAGCTTATTGAGTACTAGTTATCAATACGCTTATTGAGTACTAGTTATCAATAAGCTTATTGAGTACTAGTTATCAATAAGCTTATTGAGTACTAGTTATCAATAAGCTTATTGAGTACTAGTTATCAATAAGCTTAATTAAAATTAACGATCTCCATCCCAGTGTGAAGTGAGGGGCGGTCCTATCATATACATCATCTCATACTGGCCAATCAGAATGCCTGTTGCCACAAATTTACATCATATTTGGCGGACAATAATTAACCTAATTTCTCCTTTCATTGTGGATGACAAATATGAGACGTGAGGACAAGATGACGTAACGTTTCCCTTCATCGTCGATGGCATTTAATGTTTGTGTCGCGGATATTTTGTGGGGACAAAAGCTGTATATAGGAAGGAAAAATCACACCTGTGTGAAGTGAGCGGTGCTCTTATCATCGTACATCATCATTCATCTCATTCCGGCCAATCGGAATTTGCGTCCTCACCTTCGTCTTCAATGTGTGTGTGTGTATGTGTGTGTGTGTGTGTGTGTGTGTGTGTGTGTGTTTAACATGTTAAATTATGTTAGAAGTCCCCAAACCTCAGATAAAATATGTAGGCATGTGTCCCCAACATTGGTCAGCACATACATTACATTACATTACATTACAGTCATTTAGCAGACGCTTTTATCCAAAGCGACACATAAAAAATGATAGCCTATATAAAAGCCAAGTATCACTTTTATGCCTAAATGCATGCATTCTAGAAGCAAGTTAGCCTAGAGTCCCATACAGAAACTGCCCCCGCAAGCACGACACCTTTTTATTTATTTATTAGGATATTTCTAGCATGCGCGGAGACGGACGCGGACAGCAGCATGCTGCCAAGCTGAACCAAGTCCAATCTGGGTGAAATTCACATTGGAAAATTAATATAACGGCGCGGTGAGCCCGGCCCTGCCATGGGCCTGTTGGTCAGGGACAGACAGAACACGGCCCGGCCCGGGCGGCCCGGCCCGACTTGGCTCTATTAAATGCATTATGGTTCACACTTCACAGATATGCTGGTCTGACAGACAGACAGCAGCATAAAAAATAGAAGACCACATCATTTGAATGAATGGCATCAGCGTGTTTGAAAGTCGGCCAGTCATATCATAGTTTTAAGCCAGCTCACCTCCACTCGCGCTTGTTCACAAACATGATGGACAGACAGACAAGAAAGGCTGTTGATGATGATTATTATTACCACTGTAACTCGCTGATCAGCATACAATTATGTTGACAGAGACTCAGCCAATTAAAGTTTCACGTAGGCCTAAATGTCTTTGATGCAAGCACCCATCTTGCCTCCATTTGCGTCTTGGTATTAATTTATATTGATCACATACGGACGCCACACAGAATAGACAACTCTTACCTGCAGCTGAGGAAACATACAACATAGTTGGATCGGATGAAATATAGCCTTTAGTCCAAAAACGAATTAATCCCAGAAGAAAAAAAAGAAAGAAAATATGTCCTGTGTCCATATATTTGCTTTCCAAATCCGACCGTGCAGGGCAGGGAATCAATCACCGCAGTAGGCTAATCAATAGGGCCTTTTATCATTGCCGAGTTTTAATATAGCATTTGGTCGTGTGGTGAACTGTACAAATTAACTTCTTTCTATATGTGAAACTGAAAGTAACTGTAACATCAGTTAACTTCTGACATTTAACAAGGAGTGAAGCAATGCGTGCCAAGTTGGCAAGTTTCGTTTATAATTATATACATATAACTCGCGCGGTTTGCTTGAAGATCTGTCCGTGCAGAGACCCACCTGTCAAAATTAACTGCTCTACAAGCTCATCGCGGCTGTTGTATATAATTTAAAGCTTGGGAATCCTCTACGTGCAGGCTATGATGACGTATTTCGATATTTCCTGTTGCCTTATATGGTGTGGGATGGGCGTGGATGTTCCATCAAACCAGGCGACACCAGGCGAATCGCTTGGGAAAAATGCGGAAAGGATACACTCGGCGATCCGCACAAATGAAGTGATTACACCAGCTTCCCTGAATAAGACGGGAGCAAATCGCTAGCCTGGCTAATAAGCCAGACTCAAATCACACTGTCGTGTGGTATTTGAGTCTGGAGATGCTGTGTATGGATCTTGTTTCCCGGGGGGCGGGTTCAAACATTTTCTCTTTGACGCAATTGGTTAGAGCTACTGTCAGTCAAAGGTCTCAAGCATTGAACGTCACTGTACCAAAGCCCGCCCATATTGCATACCGTGTCCCGATTGGCCACACCAGTTATTTGGTGTAGGAAATGGGCGTACAATTGAGCCTCTCCAGACCGTAATCCGCCGGCAGGCAATTTTCTTTTTGCCAACGGCTGATTCGGTCTGGCTTATTAGCCAGGCTTGCAAATCGCAGCTTGATCGGACGGATAAATACGATGATATTAAGTATCTGTTTACGCATACGTTACACTGCAGCGTATTTCTCCTTTGTGAATGAGGACCAGTGTGAGCAAATGCTTTGAGCAACTTGTCAGAGAGATGATCAACAACCAATGGCCACCCACACTCCACCCTCTACAATCTGCCTGTCGCTGGAAAAGATCCACAGATGACGCCATTGCATCAGCACTCAACAAGAGGGAATGACGTCAATAATGACTATACATTAATTGCCATTATTTGGTACTATTTGTGAACACACTGTCTGTCTGCTGTGTAGCTGAACACACTATCTGTCTGCTGTGTAGCTGAACACACTGTCTGTCTGTCTGCTGTGTAGCTGAACACACTGTCTGTCTGTCTGCTGTGTAGCTGAACACACTATCTGTCTGCTGTGTAGCTGAACACACTGTCTGTCTGTCTGCTGTGTAGCTGAACACACTGTCTGTCTGTCTGCTGTGTAGCTGAACACACTGTCTGTCTGTCTGCTGTGTAGCTGAACACACTGTCTGTCTGCTGTGTAGCTGAACACACTGTCTGTCTGCTGTGTAGCTGAACACACTGTCTGTCTCACACCATCCATTCATTGGCACTGGGAATATAATGTTTGTGAAGGACAAAGTTTGTGAACATACTGTAGATTAAAAGCTGGATATGGGAGGCCCTCAAATAAAGAGTATCATATGTACATGTTTTCCTTGTAGTGGCAAAGTTAGGCGAACCTTTGTGAACAACTTCACAGTAGGATAAATATACAACACATTTAGTTCAGAAAGGTGCAATTCAGGCTAAATAGTGTGAGAAGAGGGTGAAGGTGGGGGGGGGGGGGTAGCGTTCTCCTGTTTGCTTCTGATCAGTTCCTTCATGTATCTGATTGTTCAGGAAAGAAGCTTTTTTACAGTCTATTTCCAATGTGTAGCTGAACACACTTTCTGCTGTGTAGAACGGTGGATTTCTACAACCGGTCCGGACTGTGATTCTGCTGGCGATCAATTTGCCATATTAGGAGATCAACGGTCATCTGCTTCCTGGATTGGCCGACCCCAACTCATGGGCCTTGCCTGATTGGTCTAAGCATTGTGAGACATTTGCACCACTGAACCAATAAGTGAGGGCGAGCGCAGCAGAAGGACTGCATTGTGTTACAGAGAGACGTGATAAATCCAACCTCATCTACGGTGTGAGAAATGTTCTGCTGGACGCTACATCTGGATGGAGCTCCAGAGCTTTACTGGAACAAGGCTGTTGCATTACAAGTTGGACACTACCACAATGGTCTGGTCTTTAATTAACACCAGAGGAACTCCACCTCCTGATTCATCATGTCACTCTGCTACCATCATCGGTACAAATATGTTTGTATTTGGGGGCTGGAGGGGGTGGGCTCAGCACTACAACACCCTCAGAGGGACAAATATGTTTGTATTTGGGGGCTGGAGGGGGTGGGCTCAGCACTACAACACCCTCAGAGGGACAAATATGTTTGTATTTGGGGGTGGGAGATTGGATCACTACAACACCATCAGAGTGTTTGACACAGAGACCAACCAGTGGATGAGCACCCCTTCTGCACAGTTTCTTCCAGAAGGACGCTGGGATCATTCAGCCTTTACCTACAATGGAGAGCTGTACATATTTGGTGGCAGGAACAATAACCAGACCTTCAATGATCTGTGGAAATTCAGTCCAGAGACCTTATCCTGGAAGAAGGTTGAGCCAAAGGGGAAAGGCCCGTCTCTGATGTATAGGATGTGCTGTTGCATGGTGGGAGATCGTATCATCCTCTTTGGAGCAGACAACAGACCAGGTGACCTGTATGTCTTAGACCTCAGTCCAAGCATCAAGACATTATGCAAGCTAGCAGTTATTCAGAACAATCTGGATCAGTCTGAACTCCCACACAACATCAGGTGGGAACTGGCATCCATGACAGAAACGAAAGAAACGAAAACCGAAAAAACGGCGAGGGAAAAAAAATACGAACTGGCAGCCATGACTAGCAGCAGCAACTGAAGCACTAAAGTGATCAATGAACTCGAGTGATCAAGTGATCGATGAACTGAAGTGACCAATAAGGAGAGCCAGTTAAAGCGGGATGTTCCAATATAATAACTGTATAGAGCTCTGAAGTCTGACGTCATTTACACATCCTGTTTTTTTTGTTATCTTTTTTTGTCCATTCTGAATTACCATAGCTTTTTTTTTTTAAATCACGTCTCAGGGAAAGAACTGTTTCATAATTAAACAAAATGATCCCGGCGGTTTCACTCAAACGCATATGAAGCATCAACTGGCGGTGAGAAGGCGCTAAATGTTACCGCCGTCAAATTAGTTCAAGTTCCGGTAGAAACATCAGATATGAGTGAGCGACCATCGTGAGCGATACGGAGCCACCTCCCCGACAACATCCTGCCGAGACGGACCTAGTTTATTGATGGACCACACAGCTGTGCTGATAGAATATACTGTCTACCTCTGGGGAGGATGGATTTACCCAGGTCACTGCAACATTCTTTATGCCTTTGATGTTGATGAGACGATTCTTTTTTTCCCCTTTTTTTTGGGGGATCGGGAGTTGAACCCGCGGCACACTGCCAGTCTCGGGCTACCAGCCAAGGTACCTGGACCACTGAGCCATGGCCCAGGCCTATATGAGACGATTCTAAGATGACCCCCATGTTATTAAAGAGAAAACAGACCTAGTTTATTGATGGACCACAATGCTTATATGAGACGACCCCATGCTATTGTAGAGAAACACGTCCACGTGTCGATGTCGTTTGTGGACTACAGCTCGGCTGCCAAGTTATTCTCATCACCCAAGAAGAGCACACCCAGAAATCACATGATCGCAACGTTAATTCAGCTGAATTAACGTTGCGATCACGTGATTTCTGGGTGTGAGCACACCGCAGCTGTCCTCAGCGCCACCAGAGGGCTCCAGAGCACACCACAGCTCTCCTCAGTGCCACCAGAGGGCTCCAGAGCACACCACAGCTCTCCTCAGTGCCACCAGAGCACACCACAGCTCTCCTCAGCGCCACCAGAGGGCTCCAGAGCACACCGCAGCTCTCCTCAGTTCCACCAGAGGGCTCCAGAGCACACCGCAGCTCTCCTCAGTGCCAACAGAGGGCTCCAGACCACAAATGCAGCACGGTGACAATAATACAAATGCCCCCCTTGTCCCTGCCAGCAGCAGGAGAATTGCCTCTTTTCAAACTCTCCTGAACACGAACATTTTGCGTTGAAATAATGTGTCCTCTGTGTAGAGATCCATGCCCTGCCCCCCCCCTCTCTTTTAATTTATTTACCTCTTTATTTCTGTATATTTTGTCCCCCTGTCCTTCCTCTAGTGTTGTCTCTGCATTGGGGAAGAGTGGGTGGACGGGAGGGAAATGATGGGTGTCTATATCTATGCATTACAATGTAGTGTAGTGTAGTGTAGTGTTCCTCACACAGCAGTGCATGGTGGGTAGTGTAGTGTAGTGTTCCTCACACGGCAGTGCATGGTGGGTAGTGTAGTGTTCCTCACACAGCAGTGCATGGTGGGTAGTGTAGTTTACCTCACACAACAGTGCATGGTGGGTAGTGTAGTGTAGTTTTACCTCACACAGCAGTGCATGGTGGGTAGTGTAGTGTAGTTTTACCTCACACAGCAGTGCATTGTGGGTAGTGTAGTGTAGTGTACCTCACACAGCAGTGCATTGTGGGTAGTGTAGTGTAGTGTACCTCACACAGCAGGCTCTTGGCGTCCCTCAGGGCGTCGTGGTAGTGCTTGGCGGTGCGGGGGTTAACTCCGCTCAGCTGGGCGCTGGGCAGTGTCAGAGCCGCCAGCGTCTGCTCGTAGTCCCCCGAGTCCACAGCCTCGTTGATCTCAGCCACGGCCATGACACCTGGGGGAGGGGGGAGAACATTACCGTATATATCTGTAACTACAGCCATGGCCATGACGCCTGGGGGAGGGGGGAGAACATTACCTTATATATCTGTAACTACAGCCATGGCCATGACGCCTGGGGGAGGGGGGAGAACATTACCTTATATATCTGTAACTACAGCCATGGCCATGACGCCTGGGGGAGGGGGGAGAACATTACCGTATATATCTGTAACTACAGCGACGACGCCTGGGGGAGGGGGGAGAACATTACCTTATATATCTGTAACTACAGTGACGGCCATGACGCCTGGAGAGGTGGCATTACCTCAATATGGAACTATCTGTAAATACAGTGACGGCCATGACGCCTGGAGAGGTGACATTACTATCTGTAACTATCTGTTACTCTACAGCCACGGCCATGAAGCCTGGAGAGGAGAATAACATCATTACTTTATGTATCTGTAACTACAGCCACGGCCATGACGCCTGAAGAGAGGAAACATTACCTCAATATGGAACTATCTGTAACTACAGTGACGGCCATGTCGCCTGGAGAGAGGAAACATTACCTCAATATGGAACTATCTGTAACTACAGTGACGGCCATGACGCCTGAAGAGAGGAAACATTACCTCAATATGGAACTATCTGTAACTACAGTGACGGCCATGACGCCTGGAAAGGTGACATTACTATCTGGAACTATCTGTTACTCTACAGCCACGGCCATGACACCTGGAGAGGAGAATAACATCATTACTTTATGTATCTGTAACTACAGCCACGGCCATGACGCCTGAAGAGAGGAAACATTACCTCAATATGGAACTATCTGTAACTACAGTGACGGCCATGACGCCTGGAGAGGTGACATTACTATCTGGAACTATCTGTTACTCTACAGCCACGGCCATGACGCCTGGAGAGGAGAGGAACATACCTCAATATGGAACTATCTGTTACTCTACAGCAGGGGTTCTCAACGTTTTTGGCCGGGGACCCCCAGAGATGCTTTGGCACTGTCTCGGGACCCCCGCCCCGCCCCCTCCCGACCCCCAATATAAAATTGACCGCTACAATAACCTTAATAAATACACCATAAATAAATACTGAAACCAGATATAATCATTAGGGAAGGTGTATTTATGTACTATGTGGATTATATGTAAACTCTTCATTTCCATTTTCCAGCCATTCAGTTGGGGACCCCCCAAAATAATTTGGCGACCCCCTGAGGGGTCTCGACCCACGGGTTGAGAACCCCTGCTCTACAGCCACGGCCATGACACCTGGAGAGAGGAGAGGAAGATGAACATGGCGTCTTCACCTCTCAACTATCTGCGTTCCTTAAACCCCGTTAAGACCTGAGGTCGATTCCGCAAATTCCTTCTAAATATGTAGTTTTCACAAACAAAGGGAGTCTACCAACGCGCCTCAACCCTGGAACGGCTGCTCCGGTGCAGCACAGTAACCCTAACCCTGGAACGGCTGCTCCGGTGCAGCACAGGAACCCTAACCCTGGAACGGCTGCTCCGGTGCAGCACAGGAACCCTAACCCTGGCAGGGCTGCTCCGGTGCAGCACAGGAACCCTAACCCTGGAACAGCTGCTCCGGTGCAGCACAGGAACCCTAACCCTGGCAGGGCTGCTCCGGTGCAGCACAGGAACCCTAACCCTGGAACAGCTGCTCCGGTGCAGCACAGGAACCCTAACCCTGGCAGGGCTGCTCCGGTGCAGCACAGGAACCCTAACCCTGGAACAGCTGCTCCGGTGCAGCACAGGAACCCTAACCCTGGCAGGGCTGCGCCGGTGCAGCACAGGAACCCTAACCCTGGAACAGCTGCTCCGGTGCAGCACAGGAACCCTAACCCTGGAACGGCTGCTCCGGTGCAGCACAGACATTTAGAGCCTTTTAGGACTGACACCAGATTCTACAAATGTCTTCTAAATCATGACAGTTTTGCTGTGATCAGTGGTTGTATTTGGCCACCGACCCCCATCTGAAAAGATGTTGTTCCAGGGTATTGAATAGCGGATTGGATGAACGCACTGTTCCACAGTAATACGGAAATGGATGGAAATTAATACAATAAATACAATAAATAAAGTATTACGTTGGTGTTCCTCGTAGACCTGCACGTTGACGGCATCGATGCACTTCTGAACGTCGTTCCACGCCAGGAACTCCTGGCCTCGATCCACGGCCGCGCGACGGAGCGCGATCAGCGTGTCAGAGTACCTACGAAACGTTAGATTATGAACTACAATGTTAGCATTATAGCTACCATGTTAACATTATAGCTACCATGTTAGCATTATACCATGTTAGCATTATGGCTACCATGTTGGCATTAGCATTATAGCTACCATGTTAGCATTATAGCTACCATGTTAGCATTATAGCTACCATGTTAGCATTATAGCTACCATGTTAGCATTAGCATTATAGCTACCATGTTAGAATTATAGCTACCATGTTAGAATTATAGCTACCATGTTAGCATTATAGCTACCATGTTAGCATTATAGCTACCATGTTAGCATTATAGCTACCATGTTAGCCGTAGCATTATAGCTACCATGTTAGAATTATAGCTACCATGTTAGCATCATAGCTACCTGTTGATGTTGTCGTGCTCCATGTTGGTGAAGCCCAGCGGAGAGTCGCTCAGTTGTTCGCCGACCGCCAACGAGTCCGCCGTGTCCAGAACCTCGTTAAGAACCGCCACCGCCGACAGCATCTCCACGGCAACGCTCAGCTCCTCGTGACTCAGACCACTCTAAGGATGGGATCATATCAACATTAATATGACTCTGACCACTCTGACGATGGGATCATATCAACATTATTATGACTGGGACCACTCTAAGGATGGGATCATATGACCATCAAAGATCATATGTATATTAATGATTTCTGTTATAAGATGCTAACTTTTGTGTGTGTGTGTGTGTGTGTGTGTGTGTGTGTGTGTGTGTGTGTGTGTGTGTGTGTGTGTGTGTGTGTGTGTGTGTGTGTGTGTGTGTGTGTGTGTGTGTGTGTGTGTGTGTGCGTGTGTGTGCGTCCGTGCGTGCACCTTGCTCTGCAGCTGCAGGCTGAACAGCTCTGATTGGTAGAGAGCAGCAGCCGTGTGGTAGATGATTGGCAGCTGAGCGTCAGGATTGGACAGTATCTCTGTGGTCTCTGTGGCGTCGCCGAGACGAATCGCTGCGTTGATGTCCGATACCGCCTGTAGTTCTGTTAAACAACATGTTAGCATGTCTGTTAGCATTGTGCTACCGCCTGTAGTTCTGTTAAACAACATGTTAGCATGCATGTTAGCATTGTGCTACGGCTTGTAGTTCTGTTAAACAACATGTTAGCATGTCTGTTAGCATTGTGCTACCGCTTGTAGTTCTGTTAAACAACATGTTAGCATGTCTGTTAGCATTGTGCTACCGCTTGTAGTTCTGTTAAACAACATGTTAGCATGTCTGTTAGCATTGTGCTACCGCCTGTAGTTCTATTAAACATGTTAGCATGTCTGTTAGCATTGTGCTACCGCTTGTAGTTCTGTTAAACAACATGTTAGCATGCATGTTAGCATTGTGCTACGGCTTGTAGTTCTGTTAAACAACATGTTAGCATGTCTGTTAGCATTGTGCTACCGCTTGTAGTTCTGTTAAACAACATGTTAGCATGTCTGTTAGAATTGTGCTACCACTTGTAGTTCTGTTAAACAACATGTTAGCATGTCTGTTAGAATTGTGCTACCGCTTGTAGTTCTGTTAAACAACATGTTAGCATGTCTGCAGTTCAGTTAAACAACATGTTAGCATGTCTGTTAGCATTGTGCTACCGCTTGTAGTTCTGTTAACACCTTGAATGTCCAAGTCGGAGTTCTCCGTCCAAGTTCAAGGTCACGGTCAAGTGCCCAACACGGAGATTGATAAACAAGACGGAGATGAATGAAAACAAAACCGTTCGCATTGCTCTAGAGCCTTGGAGCACTTGTTGCCCGATCCGATGACGTGTCAAAAAGTGACACGTCATCGAAAATCTCCCCTGCCTGTTTAGCTGACGAAAACGAAAATCTTAAAACGATCATAACTCTCGATCTAAATCATCCCGTCTAAAGATCCTGTGTTAGACGGCGCTCAGCGGTCCAGTCGCTAGTCGCGATAGATTTATTATTACCTCCCGTTGTTGTCGATAGACTCTAGAGTGGTGTGGCTATTGTTAGCTGCTACACAGACATGCACACCAGCTTCCGGTGCGCCGGTAAAAGTGTTCCGTGCGCTACAAATGATGGGCACCCTGGATGAACTGGATTAAATAGTTCCGGGCTTCTAAGGTGTTAAACAACATGTTAGCATGTCTGTTAGCATTGTGCTACCGCCTGTAGTTCTGTTAAACATGTTAGCATGTCTGTTAGCATTGTGCTACCGCCTGTAGTTCTATTAAACATGTTAGCATGTCTGTTAGCATTGTGCTACCACCTGTAGTTATGTTAAACGTGCGTGTATATATATATATATATATATATATACGCACGATGTGTATGCGCATGCGCCGGCGTGGCATGGTGCAGTGAAAACCTGTGGCTCAAACTTAACACAAAAAGGTAGAACATACGACTTATTACTAATTAAATTCGCTGCGTATGTGAGTGAATAATATGGCAGGGCAGGGAGGCCATGCCACAAGGCTAAGAGACAAAAAAGACGCCGATACGACGGATATCAACTAACCTGACTCCGCCAGATGGGGCAGCAGAGAGTACACTGGGGGAACCCAGTGTACTCTCTGCTAACGATTTATCTATATATATATAGATAAAAGAGGAGGAGAAGAGAGGGAAAAGTGACTCAGTCATGGTGGGGGTCAGTGGAAGTGAATCAAGTGATATGGAAATTGTGCCCCCACCACTTGGTTTCAAGTCAAAGGCTTGGAAAAATGTTGGCTTTCCTAAGACAACAAATGAAAATGGCGCTAAGGTAATAGACAAGACACACACAGTATGCCGATATTGCAAAAAGCTGCTTCCCTACAACACCAACACAAGCAACATGATGGTGTAAACCGACATCATGAAGAGAAGCTCCAGGAAACCCCTCCAGCTACACAGTCAGACGGTGACTCAAATAAACTCATGTCGACCGACCAAACCACACTGCCAAGAGGATTTGGAACACCCCTACCCCCCACGGGTGCAAGATCCCAGCAGATAACGAGGTGCATTGCTGCTTTCATGGCACTTGATATGAGACCGTTCTCCGTTGTTGAAAATTTCGGGTTTAAGAAAATGGTGCACACGCTGGAGCCGAAATATAAAATCCCGCCACGCCCGCACTTCAGCGAGAAAGTAGTGCCCAAGCTTTACAGAGAAACGAAACACAAAGTGATTCAGCGCCTCGAAGATGTAGATACCATAGCGATTACAACAGACGGGTGGACATCGAGATGGGTGGACAGATGGGTGGACAGATGGGTGGACATCGAGCGCCACTGAGAGTTATATCACAATCACAGCCCATGGTATTACGAGCGACTGGGAGATGGTTAACTTTGTGCTTCAAACTCGCCCTCTGTACGAATCGCACACTGGTCGTAACATAGGCGAAGTACTGACAACAGCTGTGGAGGAATGGAATCTTACGCAGGCTAATCGTGACATTCCTATCGTGTCAGACAACGCGAGGAACATGGATGTTGTGGTGAGAGAGGCCGGTGGGTTTGCGCCCCATATTAAGTGTTTTGCTCACACTTTAAACCTGGCCTCGCAGGCGGGTTTGAAAGTGAATTCTGTCCACCGCTTGCTGGGTCGTGTGAGGCGTGTGGCAGCATTCTTTCACCGAAGCACTACTGCAGCTGCTGTGCTGAAATCCAAACAAGAGGCGCTGGGGCTTGGTGAACAACCCGCTGGAACAGCAGTCTGGATATGCTTGAAAGATATCTCGAGCAGCAAGAAGTTATCGCAGCAACTCTCAGCACCGAAACAATTCGAAGGTATGGGGAGGATCTGGATAGGTTTCTTTTTTATTTATTTTTATTATCCTTTATTTACCCAGGGTAGTAGCTGAGCACAAGTGCTCATTTTCAGCAACGCCCTGCACATAGAAACACACACAGACACACATTAAAACCTGGGAGCTGACCAGTACAACCACAGTCTTATACTGTTGGCCACTAAGCAGCTCCAGGGGGAGCAGTTGGGGGTTCAGTGCCTTGCTCAAGGGCACTTCAGCGGTGTTGGGTGAGTGATGACAATCACTTCCCCACCCAGATTTTTCCTGCCCGTCCGGGGAATCGAACCGGCAACCTTTCGGCAACAAGGGTGCTCCTCTAACCCTTAGGCCACCGCTGCCCCAAAGCCCCTGTGTGATGAAAAAAAACCAACGGCGTCTCTCATTGCACCATTAAAGCACATGATTGAGAAAGAACTGTTACCCCATGAGAGAGAGTCAGCCGTCCTGCCCCAAGAGAAGGAGTCAGCCGTCGTGAGCAGCTTGAAGAGAGCCATCCTCACCAACCTGTCCAGCAGGTACACAGATGACATGGAGTACCTGCTGGAGTACACCGCATTAGACCCCAGATTCCGCACCCTGTCTCATCTACAAGAGGAAGAGGAGCGCACTGATGTGTACCGGAGGCTGAAGGAGAAAGCTGTGCAGTTTTACAACCAGGTACTCAACATTTTATGTCCCTTTTTAATACTTAAAATGTTTTATTGAGTAGTTATTTTCTTGTATGATTATTTAATATTAATTGTAATGTGTTAATGCCTGGCTTGGTGGTTCATGGTATGGCCTAGTCTATCTTTATTATGTGTTAATGCCTGGCTTGGTGGTTCATGGTATGGCCTAGTCTATCTTTATTATGTGTTAATGCCTGGCTTGGTGGTTCATGGTATGGCCTAGTCTATCTTTATTTTCTAGATGCCTTCCTGTCTAGCAAGTAGTTGTTTCTGTGATAAAGGAGACTCCTGTCTATTTGACTTTTCTTTTTTTCCCCTGCTATTTACAGGCCACTCAGACCACCAGTGATGATGCGATGGAGACAGATGGGGACGTAGCAGGTACCAGTGGCCGCACACCTGCAGCAGGACCTGCTGTGGAAGAACCGCCTGCCAAGAAGACAGCCTTGGAAGACCTCCTTGGAGAGACTTTCACTGACACTGAACCACCAGCTGCACGGCCCATCATTGAGATTGAGAGAGAGATGGATACGTACAACAGTGAAAAATGTATTCCCCTCACAAGCTGCCCACTCAAGTGGTGGAAGGAAAATAAAAGGCAATACCCACTGCTTTCCCCTCTAGCAAAAGCCTTCCTCTCAATACCAGCCACCTCTGTCCCCAGCGAAGGCAATACCCACTGCTTTCCCCTCTAGCAAAAGCCTTCCTCTCAATACCAGCCACCTCTGTCCCCAGCGAAGGCAATACCCACTGCTTTCCCCTCTAGCAAAAGCCTTCCTCTCAATACCAGCCACCTCTGTCCCCAGCGAAAGAGTCTTTTCAACAGCAGGGGATATTGTGAATGCTCAGAGATCTCAGCTGCTGCCTGAGAATGTTAGCCTGGCTAATAAGCCAGACTCAAATCACACTGTCGTGTGGTATTTGAGTCTGGAGATGCTGTGTATGCTTGTTTCCTGGGGGGCGGGTTCAAACATTTTCTCTCTCTTGTCAGTCAAAGGTCTCAAGCATTGAACGTCACTGTACCAAAGCCCGCCCATATTGCATACCGTGTCCCGATTGGCCACACCAGTTCTCTGGTGTAGGAAATGGGCGTACAATTGAGCCTCTCCAGACCGTAATCCGTAAAAAAAAAAATTGCCAACGGCTGATTCGGTCTGGCTTATTAGCCAGGCTATGAGAATGTAGACATCCTCGTATTCCTTAAAAAAAAAACATGTAAAAAAAGGAAAGAAAAAAAAGAGAGAGAGAGAACAAACATGTAAATTCAAATGTAAACTAAGCCTAGTTTGATTATTTCATTTTGAAGTTGAACATATTTTATTTATAATTTATTTATTTTTTCAGGGATTTGTTTTGAAAGTATTTTATTTTTGGTAAGACAATATATTTGAAGTTATTCTTTATTTTATACAGTTGCCTTTAATGCCTTATGCTACCTCCTAAAAGAAAATACTGGATTTGTGTAGCATTTCATTTTTGTTAAGACAAAGAAAAGAATATGCCTTAATTTGTGCCTGCCTGGCATAGTTTACAGATTTAAGTTACACTAGCCTACAGTTGCCTTATGCTAACCTCAGCATATTAAAAAAGCATTCTTTGATACAGTATTGAAAAGGTTGAAAAGGGTGGTAAGAGATTTGTGGAAGAGCAATGATAAACAAGTTTCCTATTTGCTAGAGTGTTGATTCAACAGTGTTTGTTGAGAACAAATAATATTGTAAAAGAAAATACTGGATTTGTGTAAGAGAAATGTTAGTTAATGTAAGAGTTAAGACAACGACAAGAACTAATATGCCTTAGTGTGTGCCTTGCGTTGCAGGCTTACAGCACAGTTGCATTATCTAGTACCTCAGGGAAAGAACATTCTTTGATAGCCTAAAGCTAGCCTCGGAAACCCAGACGTTATTATTTCCAGGGAGAAAGAAAGGGGTCTGGGTCCGAGTCCACTTCAAATTGGCATACAGTAGCGCAAACGTCGATCACTCTCTGCTGATTTCTGATCGTCTGCACCTTTGTTAAATTGACGCACACACGCACACCTGTACAGACACACGCTCCTCTCTCTCTCTGTCGCTCTAATTAATTAGTCTCATGTCCAGCAGCTGCGCACAGTTTCTGCCGGCGGATCCTGCCGGGAGCTGCCTATGCCATAGAAAGCATAGGTGAGTTCCAGGATAGCTTAAAGCCTACAGTATTGAAAAGAGGGTAAGAGACTAGAGTGAGTATTGTTTTTAAAAAAAAAGGATTTGAGATTTGTGGAAGACAAAGGAAAGGTTTCCTGTCATTTGGTAGTTGCTACAGTATTGAGAACAAACCGTATTGCAAAAGAAAGTACTGGATTTGTTTAAGAGAAATTAATTTGTCATTTTTGTCTGGAAAATAATTTGTTTAAAATATCGTGAAAAATCGTATCGTGAACCTCATATCGTGATACGAATCGTATCGTGAGTTGAGTGAATCGTTACATGCCTACTAGCAACAGCCAATAGGAAGTGGCAGCCATGACTAGCAACAGCCAATAGGAAGTGGCAGCCATGACTAGCAACAGCCAATAGGAACTGGCAGCCATGACTAGCAACAGCCAATAGGAACTGGCAGCCATGACTAGCAACAGCCAATACAGTGATGTAAATAGGTTTTCAATGTAATGGGTCCCGGGATGCACAGGTGGTCATTCAAATGAGTCCCAAAAAAAGAGGGCACGCTGGCGCACTGGCTGCCGCTCCTCTTTGACTAGTTTGATTAGCGTGACTTTTATTACTACTTTTTTGGCCTCCTTTTGTTCGTGTCTTGTGCGTCTATTTTTGATTGCTTCCTGAGCTGGATAGCTGGATAGCTGGACAGCTGGACAGCTGGATGCTGGATTGCTGGATAGCTGGATAGCTGGATAGCTGGGTAGCTGGATAGCTGGATAGCTGGGTAGCTGGGTAGCTGGATAGCTGGGTAGCTGGGTAGCTGGGTAGCTGGATAGCTGGATAGCTGGGTAGCTGGATAGCTGGATAGCTGGATAGCTGGATAGCTGGACGTAACGTGGAAGAAAACACCAGCTGGATGTAGCGCTGGCTGGCTAGCCCAGCCTGGACTCGTTGGCAAACGACCCAGCTTGTTTTGTCTGCTGTTTTTATTTACCGTGCTGGCAATGTTATCATACACCGCTCCACAGCTACAGCGTCTGCAGTGCCACCCGATGTAGGGATTTTAATCCACTGTCAACAGCTCGGGATACTAAAACACAGACCCTGCAGCCGCTACTATGTCCACAGAGGCTCTCGCCGAGGTTACAGAGCTGCGGAACCAGACAGGAAGCAAAACAAACCTCGACATGGTGGCGTCATCGACGGTAACGTCCAATACTAGGCGGGATGGAAAACGTGGAGTGGATCGCCGTGTGCTGCGGAGGTTGCAGAGATTTCTACCATCAGCTCTGTCTCCTGCCAGTGTCACCATGGAACTATGGAATGCATCTATTACCAATAAATCCTCCCTCATACATAATCATATCTTGGAGAAAGAACTTGATTTCATGTGCCTAGTTGAAACCTTCCATAATCCAGGGGATTATTCAGAGTTTAATAAAGCCCGCACCACCCGTGGTGGTGGCTTGGCCATCATACACCGGGCTGAACTGAAACTGTCTCCCCTGCCGATGTCTGGCTTTTCTTCCATTGAATGCCTTGCATTCAAAAGTAAACCACCAAACTCCATGACAGTTCTCCACATCTACCGACGTCCCAAACCTAACCCATCCTTCCTCCCTGAAATAGATGATTTACTCACCTCACTCTGCACTGTGTCACCAAACACTGTGATTATTGGTGATCTGAATATTCATGTGGACAATCCCTCCTGTCATTTTGCAACATAGTTCTTGAGTGCACTTGAGTGTCTTGGCCTGCAGCAACATGTTGAGGTTCCTACTCACAACAAGGGGCACACCCTTGACTTAGTCATCACTGACTCTTCCCTCATTAACAACCTGCAGGTCTAAAGTCTGGGTGTGTCTGACCACAAGGTGGTCTCAATAGCCTTGACATTTCTGCTGCCCCCTACCAGACCGAAGCGGCAAATGGTTTTCCGAAACTGGAAAAACATTGATCCAACCACCATGACCATGGATCTTCAGAACATCTCCCTCCCAGTCTCCGATTCAATGGATGAAATAGTAGAGCACTATAACACATCCTTGAGCAGTGTTTTTGACCTCCATGCCTGTCAAGACACGTGAGGTCAGATCTTCACGCTGGTTCACAGAGGAACTGTGGAAAATGAAAAGAACTGGGCGGGTTCTGGAACGACGCTTCAAGCACTCTGGGCTCACTGTGCATAAGCAGATTTTCCGTGAGCATCAAAAGGCATATTCCAAATCCCTTAAAGATTCTCAGTCTCAGTTCTACTCCGACCTAATCAATAGAAACCCTGGCAACTCTAAACAGTTTTTCTCCACTATAGACAATCTTCTGAAGCCACAATCATCTTCCTCAACTGAGGCAACTGAGGAGCAATGTAATCATTTGATTGACTTTTTTAGATCCAAGGTCAACAACATTCGCTCTCTGATGCCCAGCCCCTCCCCCCTGCCTTCTCCTGGCACCAACCCCCTGCTGGGGATTGTCCTGTCGCTCCCATATTTCACTGAGGTTCAGCAGAGCCACATGGAGAAAATCCTCAGCAAGATGAAATCCTGCACATGTGCCCTGGACCCCATTCCCACTGCTCTGCTTAAACCACACATTCCCACCCTCGGTCCTCTCATCACACAAACTGTCAACATCTCCCTTCAAACTGGTCATGTCCCATCTGCTCTCAAGGTTGCTGTCATCCGTCCCCTTCTAAAGAAGCCCACCCTGGACCCGGAGGTTCTGGCCAATTACAGGCCTATTTCCAAGGTGTTAGAGAAGGTGGTTGCCTCTCAGCTCCAGGACCATCTCAATCACAACGACCTTTTTGAGACATTTCAGTCTGGGTTTCGTACAGCCCACAGTACTGAAACGGCCCTGCTGAGGGTGACAAATGACCTGTTGATGGCAGCTGATGAAGGATCACCATCTCTCCTCATCCTCCTTGACCTAACCGCTGCATTTGATACGGTGGATCATGCTATCCTCCTGGAGCGTCTACACACTGCCACTGGACTGTCAGGCACTGCACTTAAGTGGTTTCAGTCCTACCTGTCTGATAGGACTGAATATGTCTCACTGGGAGGGTGCAAGTCCAAGCTGCTCCCTGTCACGTGTGGTGTTCCGCAGGGTTCGGTTCTTGGCCCGCTCCTATTTATTATTTACATGCTGCCCCTTGGTCGTGTCATCAGCGGACGTGGACTTTCCTTCCATTGTTATGCTGATGACACCCAGCTGTACATAAAGACTGCCCCCAACCCCTCTGCAGCCATATCATGTCTCACCACCTGTCTTGAGGAGATAAAGGCATGGATGAGCAACAACTTCCTTCAGTTAAACAGTAGCAAAACTGAAGCCCTTCTTGTTGGCACACCACACCAGGTTCATTCATGCCCCATGTGTCCCATCTCACCTTCGACGGCCAGGTTATCCCCTTCTCCTCCTCAGTCACAAACTTGGGTGTCAAGTTTGATCCTCACCTGGCATTCAATGACCATATAAAGCATCTGTGCAGAACCACCATCTCAAAACCATCTCCAAACTCCGCCCCCTTCTAACCCAGTCAGATGCAGAGAAGCTCATCCATGCCTTTATCTCCTTTAGACTGGACTACTGCAACGCCCTCTTCATTGGGATTCCTGGCAAAAATGTACAGAAGCTGCAGTACACCCAGAACAGCGCTGCCAGGGTCCTAATGAGAGTCCGCAAACATGACCATATAACACCCATCCTCTTCACACTGCACTGGCTCCCCGTTACAGCCAGGATCCACTACAAGGTCCTGCTGATCACTGGCTCCCCATTACAGCCAGGATCCACTACAAGGTCCTGCTGATCACTTACAACTGCATAAACGGACACGCCCCTCCCTACCTACAGTCACTAATCAACCCTCCAAAAACAACCTCCACCCGCACCCTCAGATCTGCAAACAAACTCCTACTCCAGGTTCCTGACACCAAACTGCGCACCATGGGGGACCGGGCCTTTTGCTCGGCAGCACCACGCCTATGGAACAGCCTCCCCATGGACCTGAGAGTGAACAGCCTCCCCATGGACCTGAGAGTGAACAGCCTCCCCATGGACCTGAGAGTGAACAGCCTCCCCATGGACCTGAGAGTGAACAGCCTCCCCATGGACCTGAGAGTGAACAGCCTCCCCATGGACCTGAGAGTGAACAGCCTCCCCATGGACCTGAGAGTGAACAGCCTTCCCATGGACCTGAGAGTGAACAGCCTCCCCATGGACCTGAGAGTGAACAGCCTCCCCATGGACCTGAGAGTGAACAGCCTCCCCATGGACCTGAGAGTGCCGCAGACTGTAGAATCTTTTAAAACAGGCCTGAAAACCTTCCTGTTTCGGAAGGCCTTTTTGTGTTGAACTGTCGCTTTCGTTTTTTTGTTAACCCGGTTTTTAACCTTCTGTGATAGATTATATGTTTTACATATGCGTGCACGTGTAAACCATGATGCACTCTGGGATTCTTTGTGAATGAAAAGTGCAATATAAATAAAATTAATTATTATTATTATTATTATTATATATGCTATGTGCGTGTTCAAATTTGACACACACCCCCACAGGGAGTGCAGTGCCCGGTGTCGAGTCGGTCAGATACACGGTTGTCCAGAACCGCCACAAAAGGCTCTGGTCAGGCTCTGCCAGTGGACCTAACGAGCCTAAGACCCCTCACCTGTAGATTCCGTGATGTCACAATCAATGAGATTAGGCAAAACACTTTAGGCATGCCTGACACAGAACTCCATATATAGGAATAAAGGGACACAGATGGGTGGAACGGGTACTCTGACACGGGTACAACGGGTACTCTGACACGGGTACAACGGGTACTCTGACACGGGTACAACGGGTACTCTGACACGGGTACAACGGGTACTCTGACACGGGTACAACGGGTACTCTGACACGGGTACAACGGGTACTCTGACACGGGTACAACGGGTACTCTGACACGGGTACAACGGGTACTCTGACACGGGTACAACGGGTACTCTGACACGGGTACAACGGGTACTCTGACACGGGTACAACGGGTACTCTGACACGGGTACAACGGGTACTTGATCTAGCCCCCCGAACCCACCTCACCCCTGCCCACTTCGACAGGCTGGAATGGCTTAGGCTTAGGCGAATCCCTTGACTCCTTCAAAACCGCTCTCAAAGGGCACCTACGGATGGCTGCAATTCGAAACTGGCCCCCGTAAAATCTGAATCCCCCCCCCGCCCCCCCCTTTTTTCCCCTCACTGTATATATTTCTTTTCCCTTTTTACCTCCTTTATGATGAATTCCTGTTCTGTCTATAGAAGTGTCTATTTGTACGTCTCTAAATGTTTTGATGATTTGAACATGGTGGACCCTATTGGAAACAAGTGTAATGCTTAATTGGGTCGTCCACTCACAGTTAACAGCCTTTGTATTGAGTTTGTGCTTGAAATGTACTGTAATTCTGAAAACTGTTAATAAATTCTTCAATCAATCAATCAATCAAAACTCTGACACGGGTACAACGGGTACTCTGACACGGGTACAACGGGTACTCTGACACGGGTACAACGGGTACTCTGACACTCTGACACGGGTACAACGGGTACTCTGACACGGGTACAACGGGTACTCTGACACTCTGACACGGGTACAACGGGTACTCTGACACGGGTACAACGGGTACTCTGACACTCTGACACGGGTACAACGGGTACTCTGACACGGGTACAACGGGTGTTGCATAGCCGGGTGGGGCATAGCTCTCCACCTTCCATCGTTACCAACTCTGTGCTCTACAGTAGAGACTGACACGGGAGTGGATTTTCACTCCTGTCCTGTCCCACTCCCACAGAAAAAATCCTGTCCTGTCCCAATCCTGGGCCAGAGTTAAAAAAAAATCCCATCCTGTCCCACTCCTGTAGAATGACTCCTGATCCCATCCCGCTCCCACTCGAAATTACTCCCGCTCCCATCCCGCTCCTGTTCTTTTTTTTTTAGGCAATTGATCGATCGATCCATCTATCCATCTATCCATCTAGGCCTATCTATCTATCACTTCTGGCTTCTCAAGACAGATATCCTACCAATAAAATTAAAATAAATAAAGTGTTGGATTTAACTTTGACTACCAAATACAGTTCCGACACTTAATTTAAGTCCTATGACACTGTTTTTCCCTGAACAGAACTTAAAGCTTAACAGTTAACAAGTGTTTTGTCAATTAAGATAAAACAAACCCTCAGTGTTAATTTAACTCTATATGAATATTTATTCAGTGTACAAGTCTATGTGTATGGCAGTGGTTCCCAGGGGTCCTTGAGAGAGTTCCAGGGGGTCCCCAGCTAAATAATAGTTTGGAACCAAATGGACCCTTATGGGTCTAACAAATTATGTTATGGGAGTGTACAAATGGAACCAAATGTTGTTCCATTTGTACACTCAGAGTTAAATTAACTTGATTGATTTTACAATATAATTTGGGTGTACCAGCAATAAAAATGCCATTAAATGGGGGTCCGTAGACTAATGCATGTCAAACTGGGGGTCCTTGAAATTAAAATGGTTGAGAATCACAGCTAGAACCGTAATAAAAATCTTCTCTTATGGGGGTCCCCGCCCCTGGCATATTTTCAAATGGGGGTCCGCGGGCTAATAAATGTCGATTTAGGGGTCCTTGACACGAACATGTTTGGGAACCACTGGTGTATGGGACTCGGTTGGGAGAAAGAAGGGAGACGATGTATTGAAAACAAGTATCTGATGCTTAGTCCAGTTACCCTGGGTAAATATAGTAACTTTGCTTTGCTTTGAACATTCGCTCAGACAGCTGTTCAGGGAGCTAGCTAACAGTAACAGCGTTAGCATGTAGCTAACGTAGCATCACAATTGAAAGTTGCAACGTTGCCACTGCCAGGGGAAACAAATGCATCAGGATGATCTGGCTATAAATAATCGATTAAATCACGGCACCAGCACGATGCAGAATCATACACGGCCGCATTGCGATGTCTTCATATAAAACTGTAAAAGACGTCCAGCCCGACTGGATTGCATGGAGGAGTTTTTTGTGTTGTGGAAGGCAGCACTAGCACTGCTGGATTATGGGTAACTATGTAGTTCTTTTGACCTGTGTCAGCAAGTCAAAAGAGTGTTGGCTCACAGAAAGATGACTACAACAAAAATGGGTGCTTCTGTTCTTTTGGTTGGAACTTGGCAGCGCGACCAACGTCATTCACGCTCTTGCACACTCCCGTTAACTTTTATTCCCGTCCCGTCCCGATCACGGGATAATTAAAAATATTAATCCCATCCCGCGGGAATCCCGTGTCCCGCGGGAGTCCCGACAAAATGTCAGTCTCTACTCTACAGCACCGGTCTAGTGACTCTGTGCTCTACAGCACAGGTCTAGTGACTCTGTGCTCTACAGCAGTGGTCTAGTGACTCTGTGCTCTACAGCACAGGTCTAGTGACTCTGTGCTCTACAGCAGTGGTCTAGTGACTCTGTGCTCTACAGCACAGGTCTAGTGACTCTGTGCTCTACAGCAGTGGTCTAGTGACTCTGTGCTCTACAGCACAGGTCTAGTGACTCTGTGCTCTACAGCAGTGGTCTAGTGACTCTGTTGCTCTACAGCACCGGTCTAGTGACTCTGTGCTCTACAGCAGTGGTCTAGTGACTCTGTGCTCTACAGCAGTGGTCTAGTGACTCTGTGCTCTACAGCAGTGGTCTAGTGACTGTGCTCTACAGCACCGGTCTAGTGACTCTGTGCTCTACAGCACAGGTCTAGTGACTCTGTGCTCTACAGCAGTGGTCTAGTGACTCTGTTGCTCTACAGCACCGGTCTAGTGACTCTGTGCTCTACAGCAGTGGTCTAGTGACTCTGTGCTCTACAGCACAGGTCTAGTGACTGTGCTCTACAGCACCGGTCTAGTGACTCTGTGCTCTACAGCACCGCTCTAGTGACTCTGTGCTCTACAGCAGTGGTCTAGTGACTCTGTGCTCTACAGCACCGGTCTAGTGACTCTGTGCTCTACAGCAGTGGTCTAGTGACTCTGTGCTCTACAGCAGTGGTCTAGTGACTCTGTGCTCTACAGCAGTGGTCTAGTGACTCTGTGCTCTACAGCACAGGTCTAGTGACTGTGCTCTACAGCACCGGTCTAGTGACTCTGTGCTCTACAGCACCGGTCTAGTGACTCTGTGCTCTACAGCACAGGTCTAGTGACTCTGTGCTCTACAGCACAGGTCTAGTGACTCTGTGCTCTACAGCAGTGGTCTAGTGACTCTGTGCTCTACAGCACAGGTCTAGTGACTGTGCTCTACAGCACTGGTCTAGTGACTCTGTGCTCTACAGCACCGGTCTAGTGACTCTGTGCTCTACAGCACCGGTCTAGTGACTCTGTGCTCTACAGCAGTGGTCTAGTGACTCTGTGCTCTACAGCACAGGTCTAGTGATTCTGTGCTTCCTTCTGCTATGGTTCCTGGTTGCTGTTATGTGATGTTTGGTCCCACCACCACCCAAGCATTTAAATTAAATTAAACTGTTAAAGGGTTGATGGCCGTATGGATTTGGAGCTATCACAAATGTTGCCCACATGTTTGCGAGACATAGAAACATCAGAAAACTGTCAGGATTTAGAAGACATTTGTAGAATCGTCCTCATGTCTAAATGGGGAAGGCTTGTCCTGTCCTGTAATAAATCTTTCCGGACAAGTGCATCAACATTTTACTGAACTTGTGTCTTGACTCTTGGTTTCACTTGTTCTGTGATGCTCCTACAGTAGCAGCACAACATACTGTCTGTGATGCTCCTATAGTAGCACCAAATGGACCCTAATTTGTACACTCTCAGAGTTAAATTATCATTGATTTCACAATAATACATCGGGGGTCCCAGATATAGAAATGCCATTAAATGGGGGTCCGTAGACTAATGCATGTCAAACTGGGGGTCCTTGAAATTAAACGGGTTGAGAATCACTGCTAGAGCCGTAAACATCTTCTCTTATGGGGGTCCCTGGCACATCTCTTCAAATGGGGGTCCGCGGGGCTAATTAGTGTTAATTTGGGGGTCCTTGACATGAAGAAGTTTGGGAACCAATGCTGTAGGACATACTGGTGACCTCTGGCCCCTGAAGGTCGTGACCCCTGAAGGTCGTGACCCCTGGGTTCTTACTTCGTCTCTCGGCCTCGGCTTCTTCGTTACAGGAAGTGACGGCTCTTTGGATCTCTGCTCTGTCCAGCACCGCTGTCTACACACACACGCACGCACACGCACACGCACACACACGCACACGCACACACACACGCACAAGACATTAGTTAGTAGCAGTATTTGCGCGCTCTGCTTGTGCACAAGTAGGCCATGATGTTTAGCCTACTTTTGCGCATGGCGACAGTTGGCATTTCTTGTTTTGTTTTAACCCATTCAGGACTGAGACACCTGGTCCTAACGTCTTCCAGTGAGACACCTGGTCCTAACGTCTTCCAGTGAGACACCTGGTCCTAACGTCTCCCAGTGAGACACCTGGTCCTAACGTCTCCCAGTGAGACACCTGGTCCTAACGTCTCCCAGTGAGACACCTGGTCCTAACGTCTCCCAGTGAGACACCTGGTCCTAACGTCTTCCAGTGAGACACCTGGTCCTAACGTCTCCCAGTGAGACACCTGGTCCTAACGTCTCCCAGTGAGACACCTGGTCCTAACGTCTCCCAGTGAGACACCTGGTCCTAACGTCTACCAGTGAGACACCTGGTCCTAACGTCTCCCAGTGAGACACCTGGTCCTAACGTCTCCCAGTGAGACACCTGGTCCTAACGTCTCCCAGTAAGACACCTGGTCCTAACGTCTCCCAGTGAGACACCTGGTCCTAACGTCTCCCAGTGAGACACCTGGTCCTAACGTCTTCCAGTGAGACACCTGGTCCTAACGTCTTCCAGTGAGACACCTGGTCTTAACGTCTTCCAGTGAGACACCTGGTCTTAACGTCTTCCAGTCAGACACCTGGTCCTAACGTCTTCTCTAACCTGTACATTATTAAATAAACCACGACTGTGGCGTCAACACTGTTAACTAAAGGCATTGTTACATAAACAAAAAAAGGGTTTTGTCATTTTTCTTATTTTGTTTAGGTTTTCTGCTCAGTTGCACCCAAACAACATTGAGTAGACTTCCTGTGGTCTGGGGTTTTCTGGCTCAAATAAGTGCTCTGAGAGTCTGGCTGTTTGTGATGTCACAGCCTGCAGATGTCACTGTTTTTACTGTTTTGCTGTTCATTTCAGCTCAAAAGGCTTCCAAACCCCAGATAAAACTGTGCGTGTGTGCGTGCGTGCGTGCGTGCGTGCGTGCGTGCCTACCCCATCAGTAAGGCTCTCCAGGTACCAGGCTGCGTTGTGGTCCAGGACCTCCAGCAGACCCAGGGCCTCCTGCCTCAGGCTGCCCAGCAGAGAGGCCTCGTCCTGGGCAGAGACGGCCCTCTGGACCTGCCTCACTGCATCATGCACTGTAGGGAGAGGAAGACACACAGAGAAGTGACTGACTGACTGACTGACTGACTGAGTCACTGACTGACTGACTGACTGACTGAGTCACTGAGTCACTGAGTCACTGACTGACTGACTGACTGACTGACTGACTGACTGACTGAGTCACTGACTGACTGACTGACTGACTGACTGACTGACTGAGTCACTGAGTCACTGACTGACTGACTGACTGACTGACTGACTGACTGAGTCACTGACTGACTGACTGACTGACTGACTGACTGACTGACTGACTGACTGACTGACTGGGGTTAGGATAAGACACAGAGTGATTGACTGACTGAAAACTGTACTTAACCCATTCAGCATTGTTACACTTTACCTATTGCAAAATAGCAGATCTACAAGCTCAAGTGACAACAAAGATGTAAAGCGTCTGAGGTCGATGTGTTAATTGATTAATTAGTCTTAATGTTAACGAGGTTGATGTGTTAATTGATTCATTAGTCTTACTGTTAACAAGGTTGATGTGTTAATTGATTAATTACTCTTACTGTTAACGAGGTTGATGTGTCAATGTATTAATTACTCTTACTGTTAACGAGGTTGATGTGTTAATTGATTAATTACTCTTACTGTTAACGAGGTTGAGGTGTTAATTGATTAATTACTCTTACTGTTAACGAGGTTGATGTGTTAATTGATTAATTACTCTTACTGTTAACGAGGTTGATGTGTTAATTGATTAATTACTCTTACTGTTAACGAGGTCGATGTGTTAATTGATTAATTACTCTTACTGTTAACGAGGTCGATGTGTTAATTGATTAATTAGTCTTACTGTTAACGAGGCCGATGTGTTAATTGATTAATTAGTCTTACTGTTAACGAGGTCGATGCAGCTCTGGATCTCCTGCTGAGTCAACAACTCCTCGTAGATCTCCCTGTCCTCTGTGGCCACGGAGGAACGCTGCACACACACGCACACACACGCGCACGCGCACACACACACACACACACACACACACACACACACTTTAGTACACACTTATTCTCTGTGGCGATACTTTAGTATACTTATTTATACCAATATTTATCCCCAGTTCAGTATTTTGGGGGGTCCCTCCCCAGTTCACATAGGAGTATTTTGGGGGGTCCCTCCCCAGTTCACATAGGAGTATTTTGGGGGGTCCCTCCCCAGTCCACATAGGAGTATTTTGGGGGGTCCCTCCCGAGTCCACATAGGAGTATTTTGGGGGGTCCCTCCCCAGTTCACATAGGAGTATTTTGGGGGGTCCCTCCCCAGTTCACATAGGAGTATTTTGGGGGGTCCCTCCCCAGTCCACATAGGAGTATTTTGGGGGGTCCCTCCCCAGTTCACATAGGAGTATTTTGGGGGGTCCCTCCCCAGTTCACATAGGAGTATTTTGGGGGGTCCCTCCCCAGTCCACATATGAGTATTTTGGGGGGTCCCTCCCCAGTTCACATAGGAGTATTTTGGTTCACAGATATCCACAGACATAAAGCATGATGAAAATAGCCGATCTACAAGCTCGCGACACGTTGTGAGCTTGTAGATCTGCTATTTCCAGCTGTCCTGCAGGATGTCCACAGACAGACACCCTGTGGGTGTTATGTCAGCGTCCAGGGATTAAACAGTTAAGTTGTTAAAAAGGTCAACTGATCCCACAGTGCAGCGGACACGTGTGTGTGAGAGAGAGAGAGAGAGAGAGAGAGAGAGAGAGAGAGAGAGAGAGAGAGAGAGAGAGAGAGAGAGAGAGAGAGAGAGAGAGAGAGAGAGGTTGTGTGTGTGTGTGTGTGAGAGAGAGAGAGAGAGAGAGAGAGAGAGAGAGAGAGAGAGAGAGAGAGAGAGAGAGAGAGAGAGAGAGGGAGAGAGGGAGAGAGAGAGAGAGAGGGAGAGAGAGAGAGAGAGGTTGTGTGTGTGTGTGTGTGTGTGTGTGTGTGTGTGTGAGAGAGAGAGAGAGAGAGAGAGAGGTTGTGTGTGCTCTGGTTTTTCTATCTTTGTGGGGACACAAATCTGTTTACACAGTCACGTCATGGGGACCAGTTACGGTATGGGGACAAAAAAGCTAGTCCCCATGAGGGAAACCGTTAAAAAAACAACCCAGGAGATGCTTTATATGTGCCTGTGAGGTTTTTAGCCTTGGCCCATAAGGGACGTTTTTTGATCATCGTGTGTGTGTAAGTGGTGCTCAGTATCTCCCCCTAAGGGTTTTAGCTGCTATTGCACTCATTACATTCTCACACACACTTTTGTGGCCGCACCCACATCATTATGTGGCCCCACCCACCCTGTTCCCCACAAGGAGGGATTATACCATCAAATTGAGTGTTAACAGGTGTAACAGAACAGGAGATTCCAGTGAAGATGGCAGCGAAAGCAAAACACAAGGTAAGCTATTTTTTTCTGAATGAACAATTAATAAAAACAGTGCTCAACCACAGATATTTGAAAAATCACTATAACCAGTATTTGACCATAACATTTTGTGAATTAGCTCTGATTATTAAGATAGCTCAGTTAGCTAAGTTAGCTCATAACATTTTGTGAATTAGCTCTGATTATTAAGATAGCTCAGTTAGCTAAGTTAGCTCAAATGGCTCACATGGGCTGAAGACAGTTTAGATCAGTTAGAGGGATTGCTTTTCCTGTACTTTCAGGTTAGTAATGACCTTTTGTAACACAAATAATTTTGTGATGAAGTTAAGACACTTAGCTTCAGTTTAGCTTCAGATATAAGGATGATGTTGTTTGGTGGTCATTTCATGTAATGTAATCCAATGTGGGCTCCTGAAACATTTATTTTGCTATTATTTTCTGTGAAAATAGTCAGAATGGGTATACAATTTCGTTTTTGTGTTAGGACTTTCTACTGTATAAAGTATATATGTTGAGTTTGGTCCAGTTTGTATTGTTGTAGCATTAGCTTCCTTTAGCTGCTGTCCTTCTGTGTAGCACTGTAGCAGTGCAGCCAGTGACTCTGCAATGATGTGATATTAAAGAAAATGGTAATAATATAATAATTGAAACATCAGAAGACGTCCCCATGATGCACATTAGCACGGGGTCCCCAATATGCATGTTTTAAGATGTGTGTGTATTTATGCAAGCTTGAAGGCAAAATATTGAAACTTCAGAAGACGTCCCCATGATGCACATTTAGCACAGAGTCCCCAAGATGCATGTTTTAAGATGTGTGTTTGTGTTTGTTTGTGTGTGTATTTATATGTCCCCGTGATGCACATTAGCTTAAAGTGTGTTAAATGTCCCCATATATCACAGAACTGAAAGTGTGTTCTAAATACCTACTATGTAACAAAATGGTATATTGGACTACATCAGGATGTTGTAATACTAGTAACATTATCTTACATGAGTTATTTCGAACTCGCTTTTATCCAAAGCAACTTCCAATAAGTGCATTCAACATTGATAGTCAAGTGCACTACTTTCACATGCCTAACTCTTTTAAATATTCAATGAATCTTATTCTAAACAGATGTTGAATGACATGCCTGCAACAGGGGGTGGAGACTCCCCCACAGACACACATGGCTCCAGCAGTTGCCAAGACATCCACTTCAATTGAAAAGGTAAATGGGGAGAGCACACCTTACAAGGTTGTTGTGTAATGTCCTAATGTCTAGTATGACTGTCCGTTCTCTCACACACTCACTCGGTATAATGATGTAAATTTAACAACATAGCCGCAGCCAACTGGTGGTGTTTTTTCCTTTACTGGGGCTTATCAGACTTAACATTATGGTAATGTTTCGGGCCGGGCCAAGTCTTGGGTTGGACCAGTTCGGGTCCAGGCTTTATTGTCAGGCCCGTTAAGAACTCTAACAGCATGTATGACCCTGTGACGCACATTAGCCTAAAGTAAAGGGCATTAAAAGTCTAAATATTGTAGATCACATAATAGGAAGAATAATTGAAACATCAGAAAACGACCCCATGATGCACATTAGCACGGGGTCCCAAATATGCATGTTTTAAGATGTGTGTGTGTGTGTATTTATGCAAGCTTGAAGGCAAAATAATTGAAACTTCAGAAGACGTCCCGTGATGCACATTTAGCACGGAGTCCCCAAGATGCATGTTTTAAGATGTGTGTGTGTGTGTTTGTTTGTGTGTGTATTTATATGTCACCGTGATGCACATTAGCTTAAAGTGTGTTAAATGTCCCCATATATAACAGAACTGAAAGTGTGTTCTAAATACCTACTATGTAACAAAATGGTATATTGGACTACATCAGGATGTTGTAATACTAGTAACATTATCTTACATGAGTTTTTCGAACTCGCTTTTATCCAAAGCAACTTCCAATAAGTGCATTCAACATTGATAGTCAAGTGCACTACTTTCACATGCCTAACTCTTTTAAATATTCAATGAATCTTATTCTAAACAGATGTTGAATGACATGCCTGCAACAGGGGGTGGAGACTCCCCCACAGACACACATGGCTCCAGCAGTTGCCAAGACATCCACTTCCATTGAAAAGGTAAATGGGGAGAGCACACCTTACAAGGTTGTTGTGTAATGTCCTAATGTCTAGTATGACTGTCCGTTCTCTCACACACTCACTCGGTATAATGATGTAAATTTAACAACATAGCCGCAGCCAACTGGTGGTGTTTTTTCCTTTACTGGGGCTTATCAGACTTAACATTATGGTAATGTTTCGGGCCGGGCCAAGTCTTGGGTTGGACCAGTTCGGGTCCAGGCTTTATTGTCAGGCCCGTTAAGAACTCTAACAGCATGTATGTCCCTGTGACGCACATTAGCCTAAAGTAAAGGGCATTAAAAGTCTAAATATTGTAGATCACATAATAGGCAGAATAATTGAAACATCAGAAGACGACCCCATGATGCACATTAGCACGGGGTCCCAAATATGCATGTTTTAAGATGTGTGTGTGTGTGTATTTATGCAAGCTTGAAGGCAAAATAATTGAAACATCAGAAGACGACCCCATGATGCAAATTAGCACGGGGTCCCAAATATGCATGTTTTAAGATGTGTGTGTGTGTGTATTTATGCAAGCTTGAAGGCAAAATAATTGAAACTTCAGAAGACGTCCCCGTGATGCACATTTAGCACGGAGTCCCCAAGATGCATGTTTTAAGATGTGTGTGTGTGTTTGTTTGTGTGTGTATTTATATGTCCCCGTGATGCACATTAGCTTAAAGTGTGTTAAATGTCCCCATATATCACAAAACTGAAAGTGTGTTCTAAATACCTACTATCTATCTACTATTTAGTATGACTGTCCGTTCTCTCACACACTCACTCGGTATAATTATGTCAATTTAACAACATAGCCGCAGCCAACTGGTGGTGTTTTTTCCTTTACTGGGGCTTATCAGACTTAACATTATAGTAATGTTTCGGGCCGGGCTAAGCCTTGGGTTTGACCAGTTCGGGTCCAGGCTTTAATTGTCAGGCCCGTTGAGAACTCTAACAGCATGTATGTCCTCGTGACGCACATTAGCCTAAAGTAAAGGGCATTAAAAGTCTAAATATTGTAGATCACATAATAGGCAGAATAATTGAAACATCAGAAGACGACCCCATGATGCACATTAGCACGGGGTCCCCAATATGCATGTTTTAAGATGTGTGTGTGTGTGTGTATTTATGCAAGCTTGAAGGCAAAATATTGAAACTTCAGAAGACGTCCCCATGATGCACATTTAGCACGGAGTCCCCAAGATGCATGTTTTAAGATGTGTGTGTGTTTGTTTGTGTGTGTGTATTTATATGTCCCCGTGATGCACATTAGCTTAAAGTGTGTTAAATGTCCCCATATATCACAGAACTGAAAGTGTGTTCTAAATACCTACTATGTAACAAAATGGTATATTGGACTACATCAGGATGTTGTAATACTAGTAACATTATCTTACATGAGTTATTTCGAACTCGCTTTTATCCAAAGCAACTTCCAATAAGTGCATTCAACATTGATAGTCAAGTGCACTACTTTCACATGCCTAACTCTTTTAAATATTCAATGAATCTTATTCTAAACAGATGTTGAATGACATGCCTGCAACAGGGGGTGGAGACTCCCCCACAGACACACATGGCTCCAGCAGTTGCCAAGACATCCACTTCAATTGAAAAGGTAAATGGGGAGAGCACACCTTACAAGGTTGTTGTGTAATGTCCTAATGTCTAGTATGACTGTCCGTTCTCTCACACACTCACTCGGTATAATGATGTAAATTTAACAACATAGCCGCAGCCAACTGGTGGTGTTTTTTCCTTTACTGGGGCTTATCAGACTTAACATTATGGTAATGTTTCGGGCCGGGCCAAGTCTTGGGTTGGACCAGTTCGGGTCCAGGCTTTATTGTCAGGCCCGTTAAGAACTCTAACAGCATGTATGTCCCCGTGACGCACATTAGCCTAATGTAAAGGGCATTAAAAGTCTAAATATTGTAGATCACATAATAGGCAGAATAATTGAAACATCAGAAGACGTCCCCATGATGCACATTAGCAAGGGGTACCCAATATGCATGTTTTAAGATGTGTGTGTGTATTTATGCAAGCTTGAAGGCAAAATAATTGAAACTTCAGAAGACGTCCCCATGATGCACATTTAGCACGGAGTCCCCAAGATGCATGTTTTAAGATATGTGTGTGTTTGTTCGTGTGTGTGTATTTATATGTCCCCGTGATGCACATTAGCTTAAAGTGTGTTAAATGTCCCCATATATCACAGAACTGAAAGTGTGTTCTAAATACCTACTATGTAACAAAATGGTATATTGGACTACATCAGGATGTTGTAATACTAGTAACATTATCTTACATGAGTTATTTCGAACTCGCTTTTATCCAAAGCAACTTCCAATAAGTGCATTCAACATTGATAGTCAAGTGCACTACTTTCACATGCCTAACTCTTTTAAATATTCAATGAATCTAATTCTAAACAGATGTTGAATGACATGCCTGCAACAGGGGGTGGAGACTCCCCCACAGACACACATGGCTCCAGCAGTTGCCAAGACATCCACTTCCATTGAAAAGGTAAATGGGGAGAGCACACCTTACAAGGATGTTGTGTAATGTCCTAATGTCTAGTATGACTGTCCGTTCTCTCACACACTCACTCGGTATAATGATGTAAATTTAACAACATAGCCGCAGCCAACTGGTGGTGTTTTTTCCTTTACTGGGGCTTATCAGACTTAACATTATGGTAATGTTTCGGGCCGGGCCAAGTCTTGGGTTGGACCAGTTCGGGTCCAGGCTTTATTGTCAGGCCCGTTAAGAACTCTAACAGCATGTATGTCCCTGTGACGCACATTAGCCTAAAGTAAAGGGCATTAAAAGTCTAAATATTGTAGATCACATAATAGGCAGAATAATTGAAACATCAGAAGACGACCCCATGATGCACATTAGCACGGGGTCCCAAATATGCATGTTTTAAGATGTGTGTGTGTGTGTATTTATGCAAGCTTGAAGGCAAAATAATTGAAACTTCAGAAGACGTCCCCGTGATGCACATTTAGCACGGAGTCCCCAAGATGCATGTTTTAAGATGTGTGTGTGTGTTTGTTTGTGTGTGTATTTATATGTCCCCGTGATGCACATTAGCTTAAAGTGTGTTAAATGTCCCCATATATCACAAAACTGAAAGTGTGTTCTAAATACCTACTATCTATCTACTATTTAGTATGACTGTCCGTTCTCTCACACACTCACTCGGTATAATTATGTCAATTTAACAACATAGCCGCAGCCAACTGGTGGTGTTTTTTCCTTTACTGGGGCTTATCAGACTTAACATTATAGTAATGTTTCGGGCCGGGCTAAGCCTTGGGTTTGACCAGTTCGGGTCCAGGCTTTAATTGTCAGGCCCGTTGAGAACTCTAACAGCATGTATGTCCCCGTGACGCACATTAGCCTAAAGTAAAGGGCATTAAAAGTCTAAATATTGTAGATCACATAATAGGCAGAATAATTGAAACATCAGAAGACGACCCCATGATGCACATTAGCACGGGGTCCCCAATATGCATGTTTTAAGATGTGTGTGTGTGTGTGTATTTATGCAAGCTTGAAGGCAAAATATTGAAACTTCAGAAGACGTCCCCATGATGCACATTTAGCACGGAGTCCCCAAGATGCATGTTTTAAGATGTGTGTGTGTTTGTTTGTGTGTGTGTATTTATATGTCCCCGTGATGCACATTAGCTTAAAGTGTGTTAAATGTCCCCATATATCACAGAACTGAAAGTGTGTTCTAAATACCTACTATGTAACAAAATGGTATATTGGACTACATCAGGATGTTGTAATACTAGTAACAGTATCTTACATGAGTTTTTCGAACTCGCTTTTATCCAAAGCAACTTCCAATAAGTGCATTCAACATTGATAGTCAAGTGCACTACTTTCACATGCCTAACTCTTTTAAATATTCAATGAATCTTATTCTAAACAGATGTTGAATGACATGCCTGCAACAGGGGGTGGAGACTCCCCCACAGACACACATGGCTCCAGCAGTTGCCAAGACATCCACTTCCATTGAAAAGGTAAATGGGGAGAGCACACCTTACAAGGTTGTTGTGTAATGTCCTAATGTCTAGTATGACTGTCCGTTCTCTCACACACTCACTCGGTATAATGATGTAAATTTAACAACATAGCCGCAGCCAACTGGTGGTGTTTTTTCCTTTACTGGGGCTTATCAGACTTAACATTATGGTAATGTTTCGGGCCGGGCCAAGTCTTGGGTTGGACCAGTTCGGGTCCAGGCTTTATTGTCAGGCCCGTTAAGAACTCTAACAGCATGTATGTCCCTGTGACGCACATTAGCCTAAAGTAAAGGGCATTAAAAGTCTAAATATTGTAGATCACATAATAGGCAGAATAATTGAAACATCAGAAGACGACCCCATGATGCACATTAGCACGGGGTCCCAAATATGCATGTTTTAAGATGTGTGTGTGTGTGTATTTATGCAAGCTTGAAGGCAAAATAATTGAAACTTCAGAAGACGTCCCCGTGATGCACATTTAGCACGGAGTCCCCAAGATGCATGTTTTAAGATGTGTGTGTGTGTTTGTTTGTGTGTGTATTTATATGTCCCCGTGATGCACATTAGCTTAAAGTGTGTTAAATGTCCCCATATATCACAAAACTGAAAGTGTGTTCTAAATACCTACTATCTATCTACTATTTAGTATGACTGTCCGTTCTCTCACACACTCACTCGGTATAATTATGTCAATTTAACAACATAGCCGCAGCCAACTGGTGGTGTTTTTTCCTTTACTGGGGCTTATCAGACTTAACATTATAGTAATGTTTCGGGCCGGGCTAAGCCTTGGGTTTGACCAGTTCGGGTCCAGGCTTTAATTGTCAGGCCCGTTGAGAACTCTAACAGCATGTATGTCCCCGTGACGCACATTAGCCTAAAGTAAAGGGCATTAAAAGTCTAAATATTGTAGATCACATAATAGGCAGAATAATTGAAACATCAGAAGACGACCCCATGATGCACATTAGCACGGGGTCCCCAATATGCATGTTTTAAGATGTGTGTGTGTGTGTGTATTTATGCAAGCTTGAAGGCAAAATATTGAAACTTCAGAAGACGTCCCCATGATGCACATTTAGCACGGAGTCCCCAAGATGCATGTTTTAAGATGTGTGTGTGTTTGTTTGTGTGTGTGTATTTATATGTCCCCGTGATGCACATTAGCTTAAAGTGTGTTAAATGTCCCCATATATCACAGAACTGAAAGTGTGTTCTAAATACCTACTATGTAACAAAATGGTATATTGGACTACATCAGGATGTTGTAATACTAGTAACAGTATCTTACATGAGTTTTTCGAACTCGCTTTTATCCAAAGCAACTTCCAATAAGTGCATTCAACATTGATAGTCAAGTGCACTACTTTCACATGCCTAACTCTTTTAAATATTCAATGAATCTTATTCTAAACAGATGTTGAATGACATGCCTGCAACAGGGGGTGGAGACTCCCCCACAGACACACATGGCTCCAGCAGTTGCCAAGACATCCACTTCCATTGAAAAGGTAAATGGGGAGAGCACACCTTACAAGGTTGTTGTGTAATGTCCTAATGTCTAGTATGACTGTCCGTTCTCTCACACACTCACTCGGTATAATGATGTAAATTTAACAACATAGCCGCAGCCAACTGGTGGTGTTTTTTCCTTTACTGGGGCTTATCAGACTTAACATTATGGTAATGTTTCGGGCCGGGCCAAGTCTTGGGTTGGACCAGTTCGGGTCCAGGCTTTATTGTCAGGCCCGTTAAGAACTCTAACAGCATGTATGTCCCTGTGACGCACATTAGCCTAAAGTAAAGGGCATTAAAAGTCTAAATATTGTAGATCACATAATAGGCAGAATAATTGAAACATCAGAAGACGACCCCATGATGCACATTAGCACGGGGTCCCAAAAATGCATGTTTTAAGATGTGTGTGTGTGTGTATTTATGCAAGCTTGAAGGCAAAATAATTGAAACATCAGAAGACGACCCCATGATGCAAATTAGCACGGGGTCCCAAATATGCATGTTTTAAGATGTGTGTGTGTGTGTATTTATGCAAGCTTGAAGGCAAAATAATTGAAACTTCAGAAGACGTCCCCGTGATGCACATTTAGCACGGAGTCCCCAAGATGCATGTTTTAAGATGTGTGTGTGTGTTTGTTTGTGTGTGTATTTATATGTCCCCGTGATGCACATTAGCTTAAAGTGTGTTAAATGTCCCCATATATCACAAAACTGAAAGTGTGTTCTAAATACCTACTATCTATCTACTATTTAGTATGACTGTCCGTTCTCTCACACACTCACTCGGTATAATTATGTCAATTTAACAACATAGCCGCAGCCAACTGGTGGTGTTTTTTCCTTTACTGGGGCTTATCAGACTTAACATTATAGTAATGTTTCGGGCCGGGCTAAGCCTTGGGTTTGACCAGTTCGGGTCCAGGCTTTAATTGTCAGGCCCGTTGAGAACTCTAACAGCATGTATGTCCTCGTGACGCACATTAGCCTAAAGTAAAGGGCATTAAAAGTCTAAATATTGTAGATCACATAATAGGCAGAATAATTGAAACATCAGAAGACGACCCCATGATGCACATTAGCACGGGGTCCCCAATATGCATGTTTTAAGATGTGTGTGTGTGTGTGTATTTATGCAAGCTTGAAGGCAAAATATTGAAACTTCAGAAGACGTCCCCATGATGCACATTTAGCACGGAGTCCCCAAGATGCATGTTTTAAGATGTGTGTGTGTTTGTTTGTGTGTGTGTATTTATATGTCCCCGTGATGCACATTAGCTTAAAGTGTGTTAAATGTCCCCATATATCACAGAACTGAAAGTGTGTTCTAAATACCTACTATGTAACAAAATGGTATATTGGACTACATCAGGATGTTGTAATACTAGTAACATTATCTTACATGAGTTATTTCGAACTCGCTTTTATCCAAAGCAACTTCCAATAAGTGCATTCAACATTGATAGTCAAGTGCACTACTTTCACATGCCTAACTCTTTTAAATATTCAATGAATCTTATTCTAAACAGATGTTGAATGACATGCCTGCAACAGGGGGTGGAGACTCCCCCACAGACACACATGGCTGCAGCAGTTGCCAAGACATCCACTTCAATTGAAAAGGTAAATGGGGAGAGCACACCTTACAAGGTTGTTGTGTAATGTCCTAATGTCTAGTATGACTGTCCGTTCTCTCACACACTCACTCGGTATAATGATGTAAATTTAACAACATAGCCGCAGCCAACTGGTGGTGTTTTTTCCTTTACTGGGGCTTATCAGACTTAACATTATGGTAATGTTTCGGGCCGGGCCAAGTCTTGGGTTGGACCAGTTCGGGTCCAGGCTTTATTGTCAGGCCCGTTAAGAACTCTAACAGCATGTATGTCCCCGTGACGCACATTAGCCTAATGTAAAGGGCATTAAAAGTCTAAATATTGTAGATCACATAATAGGCAGAATAATTGAAACATCAGAAGACGTCCCCATGATGCACATTAGCAAGGGGTACCCAATATGCATGTTTTAAGATGTGTGTGTGTATTTATGCAAGCTTGAAGGCAAAATAATTGAAACTTCAGAAGACGTCCCCATGATGCACATTTAGCACGGAGTCCCCAAGATGCATGTTTTAAGATATGTGTGTGTTTGTTCGTGTGTGTGTATTTATATGTCCCCGTGATGCACATTAGCTTAAAGTGTGTTAAATGTCCCCATATATCACAGAACTGAAAGTGTGTTCTAAATACCTACTATGTAACAAAATGGTATATTGGACTACATCAGGATGTTGTAATACTAGTAACATTATCTTACATGAGTTATTTCGAACTCGCTTTTATCCAAAGCAACTTCCAATAAGTGCATTCAACATTGATAGTCAAGTGCACTACTTTCACATGCCTAACTCTTTTAAATATTCAATGAATCTAATTCTAAACAGATGTTGAATGACATGCCTGCAACAGGGGGTGGAGACTCCCCCACAGACACACATGGCTCCAGCAGTTGCCAAGACATCCACTTCCATTGAAAAGGTAAATGGGGAGAGCACACCTTACAAGGTTGTTGTGTAATGTCCTAATGTCTAGTATGACTGTCCGTTCTCTCACACACTCACTCGGTATAATGATGTAAATTTAACAACATAGCCGCAGCCAACTGGTGGTGTTTTTTCCTTTACTGGGGCTTATCAGACTTAACATTATGGTAATGTTTCGGGCCGGGCCAAGTCTTGGGTTGGACCAGTTCGGGTCCAGGCTTTATTGTCAGGCCCGTTAAGAACTCTAACAGCATGTATGTCCCTGTGACGCACATTAGCCTAAAGTAAAGGGCATTAAAAGTCTAAATATTGTAGATCACATAATAGGCAGAATAATTGAAACATCAGAAGACGACCCCATGATGCACATTAGCACGGGGTCCCAAATATGCATGTTTTAAGATGTGTGTGTGTGTGTGTATTTATGCAAGCTTGAAGGCAAAATAATTGAAACTTCAGAAGACGTCCCCGTGATGCACATTTAGCACGGAGTCCCCAAGATGCATGTTTTAAGATGTGTGTGTGTGTTTGTTTGTGTGTGTATTTATATGTCCCCGTGATGCACATTAGCTTAAAGTGTGTTAAATGTCCCCATATATCACAAAACTGAAAGTGTGTTCTAAATACCTACTATCTATCTACTATTTAGTATGACTGTCCGTTCTCTCACACACTCACTCGGTATAATTATGTCAATTTAACAACATAGCCGCAGCCAACTGGTGGTGTTTTTTCCTTTACTGGGGCTTATCAGACTTAACATTATAGTAATGTTTCGGGCCGGGCTAAGCCTTGGGTTTGACCAGTTCGGGTCCAGGCTTTAATTGTCAGGCCCGTTGAGAACTCTAACAGCATGTATGTCCCCGTGACGCACATTAGCCTAAAGTAAAGGGCATTAAAAGTCTAAATATTGTAGATCACATAATAGGCAGAATAATTGAAACATCAGAAGACGACCCCATGATGCACATTAGCACGGGGTCCCCAATATGCATGTTTTAAGATGTGTGTGTGTGTGTGTATTTATGCAAGCTTGAAGGCAAAATATTGAAACTTCAGAAGACGTCCCCATGATGCACATTTAGCACGGAGTCCCCAAGATGCATGTTTTAAGATGTGTGTGTGTTTGTTTGTGTGTGTGTATTTATATGTCCCCGTGATGCACATTAGCTTAAAGTGTGTTAAATGTCCCCATATATCACAGAACTGAAAGTGTGTTCTAAATACCTACTATGTAACAAAATGGTATATTGGACTACATCAGGATGTTGTAATACTAGTAACAGTATCTTACATGAGTTTTTCGAACTCGCTTTTATCCAAAGCAACTTCCAATAAGTGCATTCAACATTGATAGTCAAGTGCACTACTTTCACATGCCTAACTCTTTTAAATATTCAATGAATCTTATTCTAAACAGATGTTGAATGACATGCCTGCAACAGGGGGTGGAGACTCCCCCACAGACACACATGGCTCCAGCAGTTGCCAAGACATCCACTTCCATTGAAAAGGTAAATGGGGAGAGCACACCTTACAAGGTTGTTGTGTAATGTCCTAATGTCTAGTATGACTGTCCGTTCTCTCACACACTCACTCGGTATAATGATGTAAATTTAACAACATAGCCGCAGCCAACTGGTGGTGTTTTTTCCTTTACTGGGGCTTATCAGACTTAACATTATGGTAATGTTTCGGGCCGGGCCAAGTCTTGGGTTGGACCAGTTCGGGTCCAGGCTTTATTGTCAGGCCCGTTAAGAACTCTAACAGCATGTATGTCCCTGTGACGCACATTAGCCTAAAGTAAAGGGCATTAAAAGTCTAAATATTGTAGATCACATAATAGGCAGAATAATTGAAACATCAGAAGACGACCCCATGATGCACATTAGCACGGGGTCCCAAATATGCATGTTTTAAGATGTGTGTGTGTGTGTATTTATGCAAGCTTGAAGGCAAAATAATTGAAACATCAGAAGACGACCCCATGATGCAAATTAGCACGGGGTCCCAAATATGCATGTTTTAAGATGTGTGTGTGTGTGTATTTATGCAAGCTTGAAGGCAAAATAATTGAAACTTCAGAAGACGTCCCCGTGATGCACATTTAGCACGGAGTCCCCAAGATGCATGTTTTAAGATGTGTGTGTGTGTTTGTTTGTGTGTGTATTTATATGTCCCCGTGATGCACATTAGCTTAAAGTGTGTTAAATGTCCCCATATATCACAAAACTGAAAGTGTGTTCTAAATACCTACTATCTATCTACTATTTAGTATGACTGTCCGTTCTCTCACACACTCACTCGGTATAATTATGTCAATTTAACAACATAGCCGCAGCCAACTGGTGGTGTTTTTTCCTTTACTGGGGCTTATCAGACTTAACATTATAGTAATGTTTCGGGCCGGGCTAAGCCTTGGGTTTGACCAGTTCGGGTCCAGGCTTTAATTGTCAGGCCCGTTGAGAACTCTAACAGCATGTATGTCCTCGTGACGCACATTAGCCTAAAGTAAAGGGCATTAAAAGTCTAAATATTGTAGATCACATAATAGGCAGAATAATTGAAACATCAGAAGACGACCCCATGATGCACATTAGCACGGGGTCCCCAATATGCATGTTTTAAGATGTGTGTGTGTGTGTGTATTTATGCAAGCTTGAAGGCAAAATATTGAAACTTCAGAAGACGTCCCCATGATGCACATTTAGCACGGAGTCCCCAAGATGCATGTTTTAAGATGTGTGTGTGTTTGTTTGTGTGTGTGTATTTATATGTCCCCGTGATGCACATTAGCTTAAAGTGTGTTAAATGTCCCCATATATCACAGAACTGAAAGTGTGTTCTAAATACCTACTATGTAACAAAATGGTATATTGGACTACATCAGGATGTTGTAATACTAGTAACATTATCTTACATGAGTTATTTCGAACTCGCTTTTATCCAAAGCAACTTCCAATAAGTGCATTCAACATTGATAGTCAAGTGCACTACTTTCACATGCCTAACTCTTTTAAATATTCAATGAATCTTATTCTAAACAGATGTTGAATGACATGCCTGCAACAGGGGGTGGAGACTCCCCCACAGACACACATGGCTCCAGCAGTTGCCAAGACATCCACTTCAATTGAAAAGGTAAATGGGGAGAGCACACCTTACAAGGTTGTTGTGTAATGTCCTAATGTCTAGTATGACTGTCCGTTCTCTCACACACTCACTCGGTATAATGATGTAAATTTAACAACATAGCCGCAGCCAACTGGTGGTGTTTTTTCCTTTACTGGGGCTTATCAGACTTAACATTATGGTAATGTTTCGGGCCGGGCCAAGTCTTGGGTTGGACCAGTTCGGGTCCAGGCTTTATTGTCAGGCCCGTTAAGAACTCTAACAGCATGTATGTCCCCGTGACGCACATTAGCCTAATGTAAAGGGCATTAAAAGTCTAAATATTGTAGATCACATAGGCAGAATAATTGAAACATCAGAAGACGTCCCCATGATGCACATTAGCAAGGGGTACCCAATATGCATGTTTTAAGATGTGTGTGTGTATTTATGCAAGCTTGAAGGCAAAATAATTGAAACTTCAGAAGACGTCCCCATGATGCACATTTAGCACGGAGTCCCCAAGATGCATGTTTTAAGATATGTGTGTGTTTGTTCGTGTGTGTGTGTATTTATATGTCCCCGTGATGCACATTAGCTTAAAGTGTGTTAAATGTCCCCATATATCACAGAACTGAAAGTGTGTTCTAAATACCTACTATCTATCTACTATTTAGTATGACTGTCTTTTATTGGTTTGGGTTTTATTGGTGTGTATTTGTTAACCCCCTGCACTGCATGTTTTGTATTGATTTTATTGTTGTATTGCACAAGTTGTTTTTCGTGCTAGGCCTGTCCCCTTTCTTTCCCCAAATGTATTTGAACTAATTATATACTTGTCACTCTATTATCTTATCTGCCTCACTGATGTATTGCCCTAACCTTTTAATATATACTGTGTAGTTATATATAAATAAAGTTGTTACATTTTCCACAAATGCCTCTCGTACATTGTTCCTGTTAAAGGGGAAGTTGGTCAAAGTTTACACTCTAGGGGTTCCTCCTGCCCCCTCAACAAGCGGGAGGTGGCGTAGTCAGGATATTAGTACCAATTTGTTCGCTTGTACAATTAAATAGCAAAAATAGCAGTCTACAAGCTCAAAATGTGTTGTGCTTTGACGCGTTTTGAGCTTGTAGATTGGCTATTTTTTAATTGGAAAACTGAATTATGTTTTAGCTATTTTTGAATTGGTTATGGTTTTGAATTATTATTATTATTATTATTATTATTTTCCCAAATGGATTCATATGGTATGTTACCTTAATAACTTAATTACAAATTCATTGGACATGAAAGAAGGCAATAACATTTTAATACTAGTCATAGACTGAAGTTGCCCGTTTGTAATTAAAGCTGAATGATATATCAGTATTTTGATTAAGCCCATATCTGGGAATGCCCATATATGGACATATTGTATTCATAAATCCATATGACATCAGACATCTATGCATGTCAGACGTCAGTCATCTACATATGTATGTAGCAATACAGCCCATATATGGAGATACCATATATGGAGATAGAGGCATCAGTAATTGTAGGACTCCCCTTTATGCCCATACTGTATATGGAGATCCCTGATGCCATCCCAAGTCCATGTCAACAATATTAAGCCCATATCTGGGAATGCCCATATATGGACCTATTGTAGTCATCAATCCAGATGACCTAATCAAACACTGGAGATCCATACATAAAAACGACTCGAGGTTGCCTCTCGCCCCAGGGCGTTTTACTAGTTAGTAATTACACTTGTTGCAAGGTCCCCATTAATCACATTAGAGCGGACCTTGTGTGAATTATTTAAATGATATTCAAATGAGGTCCCCATCAACCATGTTAACCAGATTTTTCACAAGTCCCCATATGGCATGGTCCAGATATTACTTAATCAATTCTGATATTTAAAGTCGTGTATAAGCTTACAAAGCCATAGTTGTTATACCTGATTTTTTTCATAGCTGTATAACCTTTAGAAAGGGTGGTCCCCACGAGGGATGAAAAAAATGTTGGTCCCCACAAACCACAAAAACCAGTATGTGTGTGTGTGTGTGTGTGTGTGTGTGTGTGTGTGAGAGAGAGAGAGAGAGAGAGAGAGAGGTTGTGTGTGTGTGTGTGTGTGTGTGCAGGCTCAGTGTTTACAGAGGCAGAGCTGACAGTGCAGTCAGTGGAATGTGTCTGTCTGTCTGTCTGTCTGTCTGTCTGTCTGCCTGTCTGACAGACAGACAGACAGCCTGTCTGTCTCACTGTCCTCCCACTATGAGAGACAGGAGGGTGAGACAGGTCTCTGGCCCCGCCCACACAGAGTACAACACTCTGATGCATTCACAGCAACCATAAGGTGGCAGTGGATCAGCGGTAGAATAGATGGGAGACGCAAGGTTCCCGGTTCGATCCCTGTGGGCCCCCCCAGAGTTAGTGTTGAAGAATGGGTGAATGTAATGCACCATCTATGTAAAGGTGTATGAATGTGTGTGTGAATGGGTGAATGTAATGCACCATCTAT
Source organism: Electrona antarctica (assembly GCF_951216825.1). Taxonomy (NCBI): domain Eukaryota; kingdom Metazoa; phylum Chordata; class Actinopteri; order Myctophiformes; family Myctophidae; genus Electrona; species Electrona antarctica. The sequence goes on from NC_136794.1 coordinate 51,366,759, forward strand.
GTAAAGGTGTATGAATGGGTGAATGTAATGCACCATCGATGTAAAGGTGTGTGTGTGAATGGGTGAATGTATGAATGTGTGTGAATGGGTGAATGTAATGCACCATCTATGTAAAGGTGTGTGTGTGTGTGTGTGTGTGTGTGTGTGTGTGTGTGTGTGTGTGTGTGTGTGTGTGTGTGTGTGTGTGTGTGTGTGTGTGTGTGTGTGAATGGGTGAATGTATGAATGTGTGTGAATGGGTGAATGTAATGCACCATCTATGTAAAGGTGTGTGAATGGGTGAATGTAATGCACAATCTATGTAAAGGTGTGTGAATGGGTGAATGTAATGCACAATCTATGTAAAGGTGTGTGAATGGGTGAATGTAATGCACCATCTATGTAAAGGTGTGTGAATGGGTGAATGTAATGCACCATCTATGTAAAGGTGTGTGAATGGGTGAATGTAATGCACCATCTATGTAAAGGTGTGTGAATGGGTGAATGTAATGCACCATCTATGTAAAGGTGTGTGTGTGTGTGTGTGTGTGTGTGTGTGTGTGTGTGTGTGTGTGTGTGTGTGTGTGTGTGTGTGTGTGTCTGTGTGTGTGTGTGTGTGTGTGTCTGTGTGAATGGGTGAATGTATGAATGTATGAATGTGTGTGAATGGGTGAATGTAATGCACCATCTATGTAAAGGTGTGTGAATGGGTGAATGTAATGCACCATCTATGTAAAGGTGTGTGAATGGGTGAATGTAATGCACCATCTATGTAAAGGTGTGTGAATGGGTGAATGTAATGCACCATCTATGTAAAGGTGTGTGAATGGGTGAATGTAATGCACCATCTATGTGAAGGTGTGTGAATGGGTGAATGTAATGCACCATCTATGTAAAGGTGTGTGAATGGGTGAATGTAATGCACCATCTATGTAAAGGTGTGTGAATGGGTGAATGTAATGCACCATCTATGTAAAGGTGTGTGAATGGGTGAATGTAATGCACCATCTATGTAAAGGTGTGTGAATGGGTGAATGTAATGCACCATCTATGTAAAGGTGTGTGAATGGGTGAATGTAATGCACCATCTATGTAAAGGTGTGTGAATGGGTGAATGTAATGCACCATCTATGTAAAGGTGTGTGAATGGGTGAATGTAATGCACCATCTATGTAAAGGTGTGTGAATGGGTGAATGTAATGCACCATCTATGTAAAGGTGTGTGAATGGGTGAATGTAATGCACCATCTATGTAAAGGTGTGTGAATGGGTGAATGTAATGCACCATCTATGTAAAGGTGTGTGAATGGGTGAATGTAATGCACCATCTATGTAAAGGTGTGTGAATGGGTGAATGTAATGCACCATCTATGTAAAGGTGTGTGAATGGGTGAATGTAATGCACCATCTATGTAAAGGTGTGTGAATGGGTGAATGTAATGCACCATCTATGTAAAGGTGTGTGAATGGGTGAATGTAATGCACCATCTATGTAAAGGTGTGTGAATGGGTGAATGTAATGCACCATCTATGTAAAGGTGTGTGAATGGGTGAATGTAATGCACCATCTATGTAAAGGTGTGTGAATGGGTGAATGTAATGCACCATCTATGTAAAGGTGTGTGAATGGGTGAATGTAATGCACCATCTATGTAAAGGTGTGTGAATGGGTGAATGTAATGCACCATCTATGTAAAGGTGTGTGAATGGGTGAATGTAATGCACCATCTATGTAAAGGTGTGTGAATGGGTGAATGTAGTAAAGCGCCTTAGAGATAAAGGCGCTATAGAGAGTATGCACGTGACATCATCATCAACGCCTACTGAGTGGCAAAAAACTACTTTGGATGGATTTATTTTTGTCATTGGACACAAGTGTACAACGGAATTAAACTGGCCTTCTGGCCTTGACAGTCCATTCATCCAATCAGAAAATTACTATCTGATTAACAGCCCAGCATGCATCCAATCAGAAAAGCCCTATCTGATTGACAGCCCATACATCCAATCAGAAAAGTCCTATCTGATTGACAGCCCATACATCCAATCAGAACAGTCCTATCTGATTGACAGCCCATACATCCACACAGAACAGTCCTATCTGATTGACAGCCCATACATCCACACAGAACAGTCCTATCTGATTGACAGCCCATACATCCAATGAGAAAAAGTCCTATCTGATTGACAGCCCATACATCCAATCAGAACAGTCCTATCTGATTGACAGCCCATACATCCACACAGAACAGTCCTATCTGATTGACAGCCCATACATCCACACAGAACAGTCCTATCTGATTGACAGCCCATACATCCAATCAGAACAGTCCTATCTGATTGACAGCCCATACATCCAATCGGCAATTCACACTGAGAGGGACTGAATCCGTTTCATTGGAACCGTTTCCGAATACGGTTGCCTGGTCCCCGATGGCCATGATTCACATTGCCCGAGATTCAACAGCGCACCCGGGTACACTTGCATAACACACTTTGATCCTCCAGATCAGACTACTGATATAATATTGGTTTCAGCTGTTTCAATTCCACAACATGCAAACATGACCCGCTTTAATTACTTCAGTCTTAAAAATGTTAATTTTCAGGATTCCAATTCAAAAATAGCAAAAAATAATTCAAGACTTCAATTCGAATATAGCAGTCGTAGCTATTTTTGCTACGACAGTAATATATGGCCCTAGGGAGTGAGTGTGGAAATATAGTGGCCCTCTCCATCGTCAAAGTTGCCCACCCCTGCTCCAGATGGTGGTGTGCTTGATGGCTGGTGCGCCCGGACACTGACCATCAACTCTGCCACATTGTCTCAAATAAATCCAGACACACATTGCATTGCCTCTTTTGGCTCTTTGCCGTTATACTACTTCACTGTCAGCCTGCCTACTATTCACTGTGTCAGTCAGTTCTGTGCTCCAGTGTCGTGTTTGATATTAGTTTAATGGATTCTACTTTAGCATTATTATTATTTTGTAGTCCAAGTTCGTGTAGTCCAAGATCAGCGCGTACTGCGGTACGCTGCGGTACGCTCACAACGCGTCGCGCTGCGACGCGTTGTGAGCTTGTAGATCGGCGACGGGCGGCGTTGAGAAATGAGCTGGTGTTACGCGTCGTGCAGCATCTGTTTTTTTTTTTGTTGACGCTTGGCTCGTCCAGCTCGACTAGAGATCATGTCACGTTCTTTAAAAAAAAACAGTCCACTTCCTTCTTTAGGTACGCATGCATTCACATTGGAACGATCCGTATCTGAATACACTTCAACGGTCCAGAGACCCGCCCCCCATGCGGTCTCGGGGACGGTTGGGCGATCCGCTCCCGGGAACGGTACGCATCATTCACATTACCACAACATCTGACAAGTGGTCCCGAGTCCGAACCCGGGACCAAAGTGTGAATTGCCCCTTAGAAACCTGACTGGCGAGCTCCAAAAGTGGTCTTTGATTATACCACTCTACAAAAAGTGGTATATACCACTTTGAATTTCTTTTTTCTTGTTGTCATAGTTTTAGTCGATGAAAACAACAATGCTACTCACCCTTCCAGACGAGGTGTCCTCCTTGCGGACCTTGGCCCTGCCCAGACTGTCCTGGTACTCCTGGGCCAGCGTCTGATTGGTTCTCCTCAACGAGGCGTTTGGGTTCCGCAGCGCGCCCATGGTCACCGAGGCCACGCCCCTTTCCACCGCCTCGTTGATGGCGATGACCGCTGCGTGCACTGCACAGACGCACGCACGCACGCACACACACGCGCACACACACACACGCACACGCACACACACACTTTCCTTAATGATTATATCTGGTTTCAGTATTTATTTATGATGTATTTTCTCTATTATTATCTCTATTATCTGGTTGCCCAACCAGACTATAGTTATTGTCACACTTTCCTATAATTTTTTTCTGGAGTAACCTACCTACCTTCTGCTGTGATTGGCCGAGCTTTGCGTAACGTTTTGGAGTAGCTAATTGGCTGTTGTTGGTTACATAACCAATCTATGTTTTACAAACGTTTATAAAGACATGAATTCCCTTACAGGGGCAGAAGACCACACTATTCAATAGTTTATAAAGACATAAATTCCCTTACAGGGGCAGAAGACCACACTATTCAATAGTTTATAAAGACATAAATTCCCTTACAGGGGCAGAAGACCAAACTATTCAATAGTTTATAAAGACATAAATTCCCTTGCTGGGGCAGAAGACCACACTATTCAATAGTTTATAAAGGCATAAATTCCCTTACAGGGGCAGAAGACCACACTATTCAATAGTTTATAAAGACATAAATTCCCTTACAGGGGCAGAAGACCACACTATTCAATAGTTTATAAAGGCATAAATTCCCTTACAGGGGCAGAAGACCACACTATTCAATAGTTTATAAAGACATAAATTCCCTTACAGGGGCAGAAGACCACACTATTCAATAGTTTATAAAGACATAAATTCCCTTACAGGGGCAGAAGACCACACTATTCAATAGTTTATAAAGACATGAATTCCCTTACAGGGGCAGAAGACCAAACTATTCAATAGTTTATAAAGACATGAATTCCCTTACAGGGGCAGAAGACCAAACTATTCAATAGTTTATAAAGACATGAATTCCCTTGCTGGGGCAGAAGACCAAACTATTCAAGTGCATATACTAACGCATGATCACAGGGTTAACGTGATATTGTAATTGGCTGATTTCTATTTGTATTGGTGGAGGAAACTGTGTCGCTGTGGTGACCATGCTTAGCTTAGCATTAGCGTGCTGTACTCACTTAGTAGCCACGCCCACTGACAGCTCATTGGCCAGTACTCACATATTAGCCACACCCACTGACAGCTCATTGGCTAGTACTCACATAGTAGCCACGCCCACTGACAGCTCATTGGCTAGTACTCACATAGTAGCCACGCCCACTGACAGCTCATTGGCTAGTACTCACATGCAGCCTCGTCTACTGACAGCTCATTGGTCAGGATTCCTCCAATCTTGCTGAAGGTCGGCATCTGGATGCCGTACTTCTCTAGTTCACTCCTCATGTTACTGATCTCCTCCTCTGAGCGCACACACACGCACACACACACACGCACACGCGCACGCGCACGCGCACACGCACACGCACGCACGCACGCACGCACGCACGCACGCACGCACGCACGCACGCACGCACGCGCACGCACGCACGCACACGCACGCACGCACGCACGCACGCACATACACGCACACACGCACGGAAGAGTACAAGTTAAATAAACAGGGCATAGACAGTGGTGTCCATTTTCTGTTTCTATCGTTCCACTCCATTCATTTCATTTTCCACAAATAGAGAGATTTATATAAATATATATATTTTATTACCTGTGAAGTCCACTTTCCCCAACAGGTCCTGAATCTGTGGAGCGATGCCCAGTTTGTAGAGATACAGGCTGTAAGAAACATCAATACAAATATTAATACAGTTTGTAGAGATACAGGCTGTAAGAAACATCAATACAAAATATTCATATTAATACAGTTTGTAGAGATACAGGCTGTAAGAAACATTAATATTAATATGAATACAGTTTGTAGAGATACAGGCTGTAAGAAACATCAATACAAATATTAATATTAATCAAATGGTGCATGAGCTATGCACGTTCAAAGTTTGCATTTTCAATTGAGAGCTATAGCGCCACCCTTTGACCAATGGTCATGGGCTTCTCATAGTCACCGTTTGGCATCAGCCAGAACTGCTATTTTTGGCGGAAGGAGGAGGAGAAGAAAAAAACGGACAAAAACAATAAGGGACCTTCGGGACATATTGGTCCCTTTAATTAACCCATTTAGACCCGAGGACGATTCTACACATGCCTTATAAATCCTGACAGTTTTCTGAAAATCACACCCGTGTGAAGTGAGTGGTGCAACTCCATGTGGGGGTCCCCGGGGGAACGCACACAGGAACGCACCCAGGGTGCCGGCCCGATTCCGGTGAGCCGCCCCGCGTCCGAAACGGTTGAGAAATGACAGCGTTAAGGTGTGGGGGTCCCCAGGGGGTCACTGTACTGTACTGTACTGTACTGTACTGCACTGCACTGCACTGCACTGCACTGTACTGTACTGTACTGTACTGTACTGTACTGCACTGCACTGGCACACCCGAAATCACCATACAGTTAATATGTGTGTTTGTGTGTGTGTTAGGTTGCACACAGGTGGTGAAAAACAACCATGCTGTTTTGGTGCTCAGACGCACCCAGCCACCCACCCACCCACACACACAGCTCCGTAGGTTAGGGTTAGGGTTAGGGTTAACCCTAACCCTAACCCTCAGACGCACCCACCCACCCACACACACACACACACAGCTCCGTAGGACGCTCAGACGCACCCAGCCACCCACACACACACACAGCTCCGTAGGACGCTCAGACGCACCCAGCCACCCACACACACACACAGCTCCGTAGGACGCTCAGACGCACCCACCCACCCACACACACACACAGCTCCGTAGGACGCTCAGACGCACCCACCCACCCACACACACACACAGCTCCGTAGGACGCTCAGACGCACCCAGCCACCCACACACACACACAGCTCCGTAGGTTGCACCACTCAAAAAACTTTTTTCTATTTCAGTGGTTTTCATGTCAAGGATCCACAAAATGAATATGTAATTATGTAATTTGCCGCCGGCCCCCATCTGAAAATATGTTGTTCCAGGGACGTTTGCTCTGAAATAATAATATATTCCAAGATTTGCACCGCATTTGCACAGATCTATCTATTCTGCTATTTCTTTTCATTAGCTTTTGTTTAACATAATGTTTGAAACACCCTGAAACACCCTGAACAGGTTGAAGCTGCAAAGTATCTCTAATGAAGGACAAGGATGTCCAGCTGAGTCCAGTGAGGATACATCCCATAGCTCAGGAGTCCAGTGAGGATACATCCCATAGCTCAGGAGTCCAGTGAGGATACAGCCCATAGCTCAGGAGTCCAGTGAGGATACATCCCATAGCTCAGGAGTCCAGTGAGGTGACTCATGACTCAGTTTTATAATATAATAGCCTATGTATAGTGTGTGTGTGTGTGTGGGGGGGGGGGCCCTGCTTGATCTCTCTCTCACTCTCAGCTAAGGGGTCCTTAGCTTGACCTGAAAAACATTGAAGACCCTGGCCTGCATGTATTAACATTTTAAATACATATCAGATGCAGATCCACAAGCTCACAACGCGCCACATCCACGCCGCGCCGTGAGCTTGTGGATCTGCAATGTTAGGCGTGCGACGCCGTCGTGCTGCAGAATATAAATGAGGCTTCTATCCCAGAGAACCGCAGGAGAGAGAGAGAGAGAGAGAGAGAGAGAGAGAGAGAGAAAGAGAGGGAGGGAAAGCTGGACAGTAGAAATGATTGTATGAAGCTAAAGGTGGTGCTTCTCTTGTTAATGCGTGGGGCTCACTTCTGTTAGTCGCGAGTGCTCTTTATAGTCCGTCTGTCGTCTCAACGTGTCTACTCTGCACCGTCGAGAGTAGCTTCTGTTCACTGACTGTGTGTGCGCTGCAGCGCACTGCGAGATACCTTTTTTTCGTCCTTTGCTGATGGTGCGTTCAACGCGCCTCGGAAACACAGAATAAGGTGAAATACAATATGAAAAAAACGGTGCAACCATTGATTTTACCGATGCAAGCACTCCGCGAACGACGCATCGACATTTCACCCGTCAATTGTATCCGATACACAGTGAACGAACCGATGCACTCGCACCGCGCACGTCTGTATCGATGTATCGATACGTATCGATTATTTTCCATATGCCTATTGTACACAAGATGGAACAATAAAGTACAGCATTGAACTGGGCGTGGCTGACCTGCTGGGATGGCCATATATGGACATACCGTAGCCGGCTCATCGTGACCGCACCGCTATGACATCACCGCTGTGACATCACTCTAGCCAGCAGGATAAAAAGCACTGCAGCCTCAGAGAGAGTCCAGATTAAACCAGAGTCCAGATTAAACCCAATAATCTCCAACAATCAACAACATTCTTCAAGACTCCTCCGGCCAAGATTCAAAGAGCTCTAGAATCTAGAAGCGAACTTCTTTGGCTCTCCTTTTTCATTGGCCCTCGAGCTCTTCATTCTCCTACAGAGCAGGAAACCAACAGGTTTACTTAAAGTCACCATTAACTGTGGTGTTAAAGATGTGGTCCTGGACGTTGCATCAGAAAGGATCACCAAAGGAAGATGGTGCTGCTGTAGCGGTGAGACACCAGCTGTACTGCTTTGGAAGGAACACTGAACAGAACAACGAGGATCAGATTGATGTGCAGGTCTTCAACACAGTGACTTTACTCTGGAGGAAGTTGACCCCAGTGACCTCTGGAAATGGAGAACTTAACCTTGAGGTTCCCGCCAGACGCTGGGGCCACACAGCTGTGCTGATAGAATATACTGTCTACCTCTGGGGAGGGAGGACTAACCCAGGTTATAATTACTGCAATGTGCTTTATGCTTTTGATGTCGACGCCCACACATGGTTCAAACCACAGGTTTCTGGGACCATTCCAGAGAGGAGGAGGAACCACTCAGCCTGTGTCTTGGGAAAGGTCATGTTTATCCATGGAGGAGAAACCCAGACTGGACGCACTAATGACATCTACAAGTTGGACACCAGCACAATGGTCTGGACTTTAATTAACACCAGAGGAACTCCACCTCCTTATTCATACCGTCACTCTGCCACCATCATCGGGACAAAGATGTTTGTATTTGGGGGCAGGGGGAACGGGGGGCAGTACTACAACACCATCAGAGTGTTTGACACACAGACCAACCACTGCATGAACACACCTTCTACACAGCTTCTTCCAGAAGGACGTGAGGATCTTTCAGCCTTTACCTACAATGGAGAGCTGTACATATTTGGTGGCTGGAGGTGGAACTATCACCAGACCTTCAATGATCTTTGGAAATTCAGTCCAGAGACCTTCTCCTGGAAGAAGGTTGAGCCCAAGAGAAAAGGCCTGTTTCCAACGTATAGGATGTGCTGTTGCATGGTGGGAGATCGTATCATCCTCTTCGGAGCAGACAACAGACCAGGTGATCTGTATGTCTTAGACTTCAGTCCTAGCCTCAAGACATTATGCAAGCTAGCAGTTATTCAGTACGGTCTGGATCAGTCTGAACTCACACACATCAGGTGGGAACTGGCAGACATGACTAGCAACAGCCAATAGGAACTGGCAGCCATGACTAGCAACAGCCAATAGGAACTGGCAGCCATGACTAGCAACAGCCAATAGGAACTGGCAGCCATGACTAGCAACAGCCAATAGGAACTGGCAGCCATGACTAGCAACAGCCAATGGGAACTGGCAGCCATGACTAGCAACAGCCAATAGGAACTGGCAGCCATGACTAGCAACAGCCAATAGGAACTGGCAGCCATGACTAGTAACAGCCAATAGGAACTGGCATACATGACTAGCAACAGCCAATAGGAACTGGCAGCCATGACTAGCAACAGCAGCTAATAACAAAAAAACAAAACAAAAAAACACAAAGACACAATGTGTCACCTGACAGAAATGAAAACAGAACATATGACAAATAAATACAATTAAAGACGAAAGCAGTGATGAGCGTTACGGCCAAATATCCACCAATCAGAACTGGGAGCAGAGCTAAGTAACTCTAATGAAGGACAAGGGTGTTCAATTGAGTCCAGTGAGGCGACTCATGACACTCTACGAGAAACTGCTCAAAGGTTATGGCAAAGGTTAGAAACTATGACATATCGACCAATCAGAAGAGGGGGCGGTGCTAAGTGGCTCCAATCATGGACAAGGACTTTCAATCAAATCAAGTGACGCGACTCACAAGTCTGTACAACAAACCGTTGAGAAGTTATAGAAAAAAATAGAAACTATCACATATTGACCAATCAGAAGAGGGGGCCGGGTCAGGTTACACCAATTAACTCAATTCGCGCCAGCATTAATTAATCCCTCGATAGCGTATTGCTAAGGTTTTATCGCGCGTAACACTTACTTTGAAGAGCCAAATATCCGTAACCGAATGTTACAATGACAAACTGCTGTGTCGGTCGGCGTCTGAAAAAGGCGACCTGCTACAGCCCGTTGAAAACCCTTGTATTCACCAGAAACGGCCCCTCAATGTCCTTTCTGAGATACAGAGCTGTGAATGGTGGGCTTAGACTGGAAGTGGATGCGCGTGCATGTTCAAAATGGCCGCGGCCAGTGTCCCACTCTGCGTTGATGCGGGTAGCAACATCAGCTAGCGATACGATCGTATCAAAAAATGGATTCAAGATTACAAGCCTTCAAACCCGAGAATCTCGGGTTTGGCGGGCTAGGGTAGTAATTTAAACCTTTGTGTTCCTGTTTCTGGTGGACTCCGTGTTAAGGACAAGAACTCATTTTTTTTATTTAACCTTTATTTAACCAGTAAAATCACATTGAGACCATAGTCTCTTTTACGAGTGCGCACTGGCCAAGAGAAGAGGCAAATAAGTGTTACACAGCTCTGCCAGTAACAACAAATACAGGACATGACAAAGACAAACCTACTACCAGGGAGGCTCAGAGAGAGTCTAAATAGCTAACCAAATACAGACTAAAAAGACTAATAAGAACAATACGTCTTGAAACTAAGCTAATATAAAACTAAGAACACAGCAATTGCTACTCGTCAAAGCAGGAGCAATGGCTGGAGAGAGTGCCCAAGGCAATCCTCTTAAAAGACACTACGGGGATCAAGGAAGCCAGTTTTAATCTGGTCTGTAGATCGTTCCACGCCCAGGGCCCAAAAAACACAAGGGTTTTTTTCCGTGCCTCAGATTTGGTATTGGGTACGACGTAGCGCATCCAGGCGTTTGATCTGAGGTTAAGCAAATTTTGGATAAGTTCAAATTTAGAACTAATGTAAGAAGGGGAATTACAAAGAATGACTTTGAAGTGTACCAGTGTAGCAACCTGCGAGATGCTAAGGAGGACCACCCTACTAAGGAGTACAGAACCAGTGTAGCAGCCTGTGAGATGCTAAGGAGGACCACCCTACTAAGGAGAACAGTACCAGTGTAGCAGTGAGATGCTAAGGAGGACCACCCTACTAAGGAGTACAGTACCAGTGTAGCAGTGAGATGCTAAGGAGGACCACCCTACTAAGGAGAACAGTACCAGTGTAGCAGTGAGATGCTAAGGAGGACCACCCTACTAAGGAGAACAGTACCAGTGTAGCAGTGAGATGCTAAGGAGGACCACCCTACTAAGGAGTACAGAACCAGTGTAGCAGTGAGATGCTAAGGAGGACCACCCTACTAAGGAGTACATTACCAGTGTAGCAGTGAGATGCTAAGGAGGACCACCCTACTAAGGAGTACAGAACCAGTGTAGCAGTGAGATGCTAAGGAGGACCACCCTACTAAGGAGTACAGTACCAGTGTAGCAGTGAGATGCTAAGGAGGACCACCCTACTAAGGAGTACAGAACCAGTGTAGCAGTGAGATGCTAAGGAGGACCACCCTACTAAGGAGTACATTACCAGTGTAGCAGTGAGATGCTAAGGAGGACCACCCTACTAAGGAGTACAGAACCAGTGTAGCAGTGAGATGCTAAGGAGGACCACCCTACTAAGGAGTACAGAACCAGTGTAGCAGTGAGATGCTAAGGAGGACCACCCTACTAAGGGATACAGTACCAGTGTAGCAGTGAGATGCTAAGGAGGACCACCCTACTAAGGGGTACAGTACCAGTGTAGCAGTGAGATGCTAAGGAGGACCACCCTACTAAGGAGTACAGAACCAGTGTAGCAGTGAGATGCTAAGGAGGACCACCCTACTAAGGAGTACAGAACCAGTGTAGCAGTGAGATGCTAAGGAGGACCACCCTACTAAGGGATACAGTACCAGTGTAGCAGCCTGCAAGATGCTAAGGAGGACCACCCTACTAAGGGGTACAGTACCAGTGTAGCAGTGAGATGCTAAGGAGGACCACCCTACTAAGGGGTACAGTACCAGTGTAGCAGTGAGATGCTAAGGAGGACCACCCTACTAAGGAGAACAGAACCAGTGTAGCAGTGAGATGCTAAGGAGGACCACCCTACTAAGGAGTACAGTACCAGTGTAGCAGTGAGATGCTAAGGAGGACCACCCTACTAAGGGGTACAGTACCAGTGTAGCAGTGAGATGCTAAGGAGGACCACCCTACTAAGGAGAACAGAACCAGTGTAGCAGTGAGATGCTAAGGAGGACCACCCTACTAAGGAGAACAGAACCAGTGTAGCAGTGAGATGCTAAGGAGGACCACCCTACTAAGGAGAACAGAACCAGTGTAGCAGTGAGATGCTAAGGAGGACCACCCTACTAAGGGGTACAGTACCAGTGTAGCAGTGAGATGCTAAGGAGGACCACCCTACTAAGGAGTACAGAACCAGTGTAGCAGTGAGATGCTAAGGAGGACCACCCTACTAAGGAGTACAGAACCAGTGTAGCAGTGAGATGCTAAGGAGGACCACCCTACTAAGGAGTACAGTACCAGTGTAGCAGTGAGATGCTAAGGAGGACCACCCTACTAAGGGATACAGTACCAGTGTAGCAGTGAGATGCTAAGGAGGACCACCCTACTAAGGAGTACAGAACCAGTGTAGCAGTGAGATGCTAAGGAGGACCACCCTACTAAGGAGTACATTACCAGTGTAGCAGTGAGATGCTAAGGAGGACCACCCTACTAAGGGGTACAGTACCAGTGTAGCAGTGAGATGCTAAGGAGGACCACCCTACTAAGGAGTACATTACCAGTGTAGCAGTGAGATGCTAAGGAGGACCACCCTACTAAGGAGTACAGTACCAGTGTAGCAGTGAGATGCTAAGGAGGACCACCCTACTAAGGAGAACAGTACCAGTGTAGCAGTGAGATGCTAAGGAGGACCACCCTACTAAGGAGTACATTACCAGTGTAGCAGTGAGATGCTAAGGAGGACCACCCTACTAAGGAGTACAGTACCAGTGTAGCAGTGAGATGCTAAGGAGGACCACCCTACTAAGGGGTACAGTACCAGTGTAGCAGTGAGATGCTAAGGAGGACCACCCTACTAAGGAGTACATTACCAGTGTAGCAGTGAGATGCTAAGGAGGACCACCCTACTAAGGAGTACAGTACCAGTGTAGCAGTGAGATGCTAAGGAGGACCACCCTACTAAGGAGTACAGAACCAGTGTAGCAGTGAGATGCTAAGGAGGACCACCCTACTAAGGAGTACATTACCAGTGTAGCAGTGAGATGCTAAGGAGGACCACCCTACTAAGGAGTACATTACCAGTGTAGCAGTGAGATGCTAAGGAGGACCACCCTACTAAGGGGTACAGTACCAGTGTAGCAGTGAGATGCTAAGGAGGACCACCCTACTAAGGAGTACAGAATACAATGATGTGTTCTATAGGTGGAGCTGGTAATGAATCTCAAAGCAGCATGAAAAAGGGGATCAAGTCTACCCAATGCAGAGGAACAGGCGAATCGATACACACCATCGCCGTAGTCGAGTTGCGACATAAAAACCAGCCTTTTCCGTGAGGCAAAGTACCACCCATTCGATGGTTACTCCATCTAAAGTGATGATGTTTGGGGGGCTAAAGACAGTACTGTTTGGAGCAAAAAGCATGGCCTTGGTTTTTTGGTTGTTTAGAAGCAATTTGCTGTCTACCAATTCATGCTGCAGAGAGACAAAATCTGAGGCCAAATTTGACACTGCCACGTCAAGTGAAGGGGCACAATAATACAGAATTGTATCGTCAGCATACATGTGATACTTGCAATGCTTAGATTGGCTACAAATATGATTGACATATAGTAGAAAAAACAATGGACCAAGAATGGAGCCTTGGGGGACTCCCTTCTCAAGAGTGATGAAATCAGAAACGGTATCGCCAAATTTAACACACTGTGTGCGGCCAACTAAGTAGTTTTTGAACCAGCCTAACACATTGTGACAAGAACCAGCATTAGAAAGGACCTTGAGCAATACTTGAGGATCCACGGTGTCGAAGGCCTTGCTCAAGTAAATTAATAAGGCAGCACAAACATTTGTTACCCACGGCTGCCCTGGAGTGTTTGGACGGACCAGACCCGGGCAGCAGAGCCTGACTTTGGGGACGTGGACCTGGTGCGGGAGGCTGAGCGCTACAGGTTAGACCTGGTGGGGCTCACCTCCACACACAGTAAGGATTCTGGAACCAAACTCTTGGACAAGGGGTACACCTTGTTCTTTTCTGGAGTTGCCCAGGGTGTGAGGGCTCAGGCGGGTGTGGGGATACTCACAAGCCCCCGGGTTGAGTGCCAGTACGTTGGAGTTTACCCCGGTGGACAAGAGGGTCGCTTCCCTTCGCCTTAGGGTTGGAGGGGGGAATACTCTGACTGTTGTTTGTGCGTACGCACCGAACAAGAGTTCAGAGTATCCGGCCTTCATGGATACCCTACATGGGGTCCTGAATGGGGCACCTGTGGGGGATTCCATAGTCTTACTGGGGGACTTCAACGCACACGTGGGCAATGACGGAGATACTTGGGCTTGCGTGATTGGGAGGAACGCTCCCGGATCTGAACCCGAGTGGTGGCTTGTTATTGGACTTCTGTGCTAGTCATGGACTGACCATAACAAACACCATATTCAAGCATAAGGATGCTCATAAGTGTACTTGGTACCAGAGCACCTTAGGCCAAAGATCAATGATTGATTTTGTAATCGTGTCAGCTGATCTGAGGCCGTATGTTTTGGACACTCGGGTGAAGAGAGGGGCTGAACTGTCAACTGATCACCATCTGGTGGTGAGTTGGTTCAGATGGCAGGGGAAACCTCTGGACAGACCTGGCAAACCCAAGCGTGTAGTGCAGGTGAACTGGGAACGTCTGGAGGAGACCTCTGTCCGGAAGGACTTCAACTCCCACCTCCGGCGGGACTTCTCTGGCATCCCTGTGGAGGTTGGGGACATTGAACAGGAATGGGCAATGTTCAAAGCCTCTATTGCTGAAGCTGCAGCTGTGAGCTGTGGCCAGAAGGTCATAGGTGCCTCAAGGGGCGTTAACCCTCAAACTCCCTGGTGGACAGCGGAGGTCAGGGAAGCCGTCTGACTGAAGAAGGAGGCCTACCGGGATATGTTATCCCGGTAGGTTCTGGAGGACCGTACGACACCTCAGGAGGGGAAAGCGGGGAACCATCCAAGCCGTGTGCGGTAAGGATGGGACTCTGCTGACTTCAAATGAGGAGGTCGTAGGGCGCTGGAAGGAAGACTTTGAGGAACTCCTAAACCCAATAACATCAGACCCACCCTCCCTGACAGGAGCAGAGCCTGAGGATGATGGAGGATCGTCGTCAATCTCCCGGAAGGAAGTCACTGAGGTAGTTAAGCAGCTCCACAGTGGCAAAGCTCCGGGGGTTAATGAGATTCATCCAGAAATGCTGAAGGCCCTGGGTGTTGAGGGGCTGTCTTGGTTGATACGCCTTTTCAACATTGCGTGGAAGTCTGGGGCAGTGCCGAGGGAGTGGCAGACCGGGGTGGTGGTCCCACTGTTTAAAAAGGGGGATCAGAGGGTGTGTGCCAATTACAGAGGTATCACATTACTCAGCCTCCCTGGGAAAGTCTACGCCAAGGTGCTCGAAAGGAGGGTCCGGCCGATAGTCGAACCTCAGATTCAGGAGGAGCAATGTGGATTCCGTGCTGGCCGTGGAACAACTGACCAGATCTATACTCTTGCAGGAATCCTGGAGAAGGCCTGGGAGTATGCATATCCGGTCTACATGTGTTTTGTGGATTTGGAGAAGGCATATGACCGGGTCCCCCGGGATGTCCTGTGGGAGGTGCTGCGGGAGTGATCCTTCAGCCTTTACCTACAATGGAGAGCTGTACATATTTGGTGGCGGGACGTGGAACTATAACCAGGCTCTCAATGATCTGTGGAAGTTCAACCCAGAGACCTTCTCCTGGAAGAAGGTCGAGCCCAAGAGAAAAGGCCCGTCTCCAACGTATAGGATGTGCTGTTGCATGATGGGAGATCGTATCATCCTCTTCGGAGCAGACAACAGACCAGGTGACCTGTATGTCTTAGACTTCAGTCCTAGCCTCAAGACATTATGTAAACTAGCAGTTATTCAGTACGGTCTGGAGCAGTCTGAACTCCCACACATCAGGTGGGAACTGGCAGCCATGACTAGCAACAGCCAATAGGAACTGGCAGCCATGACTAGCAACAGCCAATAGGAACTGGCAGCCATGACTAGCAACAGCAGCTGAAAACAATAACCAAACAATAACACAATACCACTAACTACACTAACTCAAAACAAAACAAAACAAAAAAAGTATGTGTCACCTCACCAGTGTCAGGCACCAAGAACTAGAGTCTAAGTGATTATCTGTAACCCGGTAAATCTGTAAATCGGTAACTGACTCAAAATAAAACACAACAAAAACACAAAGTGTGTCACCTGACAGAAAACAGAACATACTAGAAAAAGTGCCCTTCCGGGCACAGGTCTCCACCAGTGTGTGTGATGTTTGGCAAAATGTGTAGGAGTAATATATAAACGTGTGTGTGTGTGTGTGTGTGTGTGTGTGTGTGTGTGTGAGACGCGGCTTGGCCTGTTGTAGCGCCACCATGAGGCTGATTCGAAAACTGTCAAGTGGCATTTTTTCCTCAGCCTAGTGGGAATATGCATGCACAGTTTCACCGCAATCGGACGCTGCGTTGAGTAGTTGTGGCGATTTGTACAAAACGGGTACAAAGCAGGCTACTCCTGAAAAGTTTAGAAGCCAATCGTAGCCAATGAGGGTGGATTATGATAAATCAAACAAACCCGTCTTGATCACATGACTATGGAGAACATGTGTACTGATTTGCGTGAAATTTGGATAAAATCTGAAGGAGTAATATTAGAAAATGTGTTTTACATATGTCGGCCTCCTGGTGGCGCTATAAAGAGCAGATGTGAAAAATTCCAGGCAAATGTTTTTCCTTGGCCTCTAGGGAGTTGGCATACAAAGTTATCCACAGATCCATGCAGTTAGAGGTAAAAACACTTTTCGGCCAGTTATAGCGCCACCATGAGGCTGAGTTGAAAATGTTCATGTGGCATTTCTTCCTCGGCCTAGTGGGAATGTGCGTGCACAATTTCACGGAAATCACATGATGTGTTCATGATTTGCAGCATTTTGTTTGAAACTGAGCACTCCTGCGAACTTTGGAAGCCAATCTTAGCCAATCAGGATGGAGTCTGAGAAATCTGAAAGACCTATTTCGTTGAATGGCTCTAGAGAGACTGTGTACCAATTTGTGTGATGTTTGGACAAAATCTGTAGGTGTACTGTCCAAAAACTTGTTTTGCACAAAGCGGCCTCCTGGTGGCGCTATAACAGGCCGTTCTGGAAAATGTGGGGCAGAGGTTCATCGTTGGCATCCAGGGAGTGTGTGTGCAAAGTTTGGCATCGACCGGGTTAACGGTGCCGGAGATTAGCTGGTAACAGACGGACGGAAGGACACACACACGGACACACGGACACACACACACACACACGGACGGAGTGCAAAACATACTCTCTCCCCATGCCTTCGGCCTGGTGGAGACAAAAATACAATTAAAGCAGTGATGAGGATGTTCACTCTACGATAAACTGTTCGAAGGTTATAAAAAAACTATGACATATCGACCAATCAGAAGAGGGGGGCGGGGCTAAGTGACACCAATCTTGGACAAGAACTTACAAACAAATCAATCATTCCAAAACGGCGGATGCACCGTTATTAAAATGTTGGCTCATATCCAACAGCTTGAATGTAGCATTATTTTTTTATGTTCCAACTATTGACTCTTTCGAAAGCTTTTTCAACATATTTATAATAAAATTAAATATCTGCTAAATCCATCCATCCATCCATCTTCAACCGCTTATACGTAGTCGGGTCGCGGGGGCAACAGCTCCACCAGAGAGCTCCAGACTTCCCTCTCCAGAGCAACATTAGTGACTTCCTCCTGGGGGATCCCGAGACGTTCCAAGGCCAGTGAGTCGATGTAATCCCTTCATCTGTGCCTTGGTCTGCCCCGGGGTCTCCTCCCAGTGGGACGTGCCTCGAGGACCTCATTAGGGAGACGCCCGAGAGGCATTCTAACCAGATGCCCGAACCATCTGAGCTGGCTTCTTTCCAGGCGAAGGAGCAGTGGTCCGAGTCTCTCTCGTGTGACTGAACTTCTTACCCTATCTCTAAGGGAGATGCCAGCCACCCGTCGAAAAAAAAATAATTTCTGCCGATTGTATTTGTGACCTTACTCTTTCAGTCATGACCCACACTTCATGACCATAGGTGAGAGGAACAATTCATGACCATAGGTGAGAGTAGGAACACTTCATGACCATAGGTGAGAGTAGGAACACTTCATGACCATAGGTGTGAGTAGGAAAACTTCATGACCATAGGTGTGAGTAGGAACGAAGATTGCTCGGTAGACAGAGAGCTTTGCCTTCTAGCTCAGCTCTCTTTTCGTCACAACAGTGCGGTACAGCGACTGCAATACCGCCCCCTGCTGCTCCGATTCTCCGGCTAATCTCCTTCTCCGTCCTCCCCTCACTCGTGAACAAGACCCCGAGATACTTAAACTCCTTCACCTGGGGTAATGCCTCATTCCCTACCTGGACTGCACAAATCTGCTAAATCCGTAAAACGATTACAGATTAATTGGTTGAAGGCCAATATCGGTTGGCCTTCCTATAGCTGTTCTGGAAAATATGGGGCAGAGGTTCATCGTTGCCATCCAGGGAGTGTGTGCACAATTTGGCATTGACCGGGTTAACGGTGCCCGAGATTAGCTGATAACAGACGGAAAGATGGACGGACGGACGGACGGACGGACGGAGTGCAAAACATACTCTCTCCCCATGCCTTCAGCCTGGTGGAGACAACTAAACATACTCTCTCACCATGCCTTCGGCCTGGTGGAGACAATAAAACATACTCTCTCCCCATGCCTTCATGGTGGAGACAACTAAACATACTCTCTCCCCATGCCTTCATGGTGGAGACAACTAAACATACTCTCTCCCCATGCCTTCGGCCTGGTGGAGACAATAAAACACACTCTCTCCCCATGCCTTCATGGTGGAGACAACTAAACATACTCTCTCCCCATGCCTTCGGCCTGGTGGAGACAACTAAACATACTCTCTCCTCATGCCTTCAGCCTGGTGGAGACATCTAAACATACTCTCTCCCCATGCCTTCAGCCTGGTGGAGACAACTAAACATACTCTCTCCCCATGCCTTCAGCCTGGTGGAGACAACTAAACATACTCTCTCCCCATGCCTTCGGCCTGGTGGAGACAACTAAACATACTCTCTCCCCATGCCTTCGGCCTGGTGGAGACAACTAAACATACTCTCTCCCCATGCCTTCATGGTGGAGACAACTAAACATACTCTCTCCCCATGCCTTCGGCCTGGTGGAGACAACTAAACATACTCTCTCCCCATGCCTTCATGGTGGAGACAACTAAACATACTCTCTCCCCATGCCTTCATGGTGGAGACAACTAAACATACTCTCTCCCCATGCCTTCGGCCTGGTGGAGACAACTAAACATACTCTCCCCATGCCTTCATGGTGGAGACAACTAAACATACTCTCTCCCCATGCCTTCAGCCTGGTGGAGACAACTAAACATACTCTCGGACTTCCGCTCTCACCATGGCAAGACGTGTTTTTTCTAGCTCCTGCGCGTCTGACTCAAAGTCACGGATTTTTCCACATTTTCTCTTCCTCCTCCTATGGTGTACGGATTCCTATCTTAATATACCAAGGGGATTACATCGAGGTGAAATGGAGAAAAACAAAACCGTAATAGAGGATTTTCAACCGGATTCTCACAGCGACTTTTACCTGGTCAGTGAAGAAGTCAACGGGATCAATGGAAAACGGCCTGGATACGGCTTAGCAGCTATTCAATCCCTTCTAGCCCAAAGAGACAAACTCCAGATTAACAAAGGGAAGAGATCTTTCTTTCTCATTATTTTGTTACTGTCTGGCGACATCGAGATTAACCCTGGTCCCGTGAACACACGACAAATGGCAAGGCTGCTCCGGAGTGAACAAGAAACCGGAGAGAACAAAGGAATCCCCATCGACTCAACAACACCAATGCCGACCAGCCAGGCGACGACCAACAACAACAACAACACCGCTAGCATCCTTCCTCGCCACCAGCCAACCTGCACACCCATGCTGGATATACACGCTGATGTCCCGGCTGTGAATACTACATTCGCAAGAGCCGAGCGCGTCCCAGACAACAGCAGGCGGAATGATCCTACATCGGCGGCAGTCGAGGCAAAAGACACGGACAACACCACCATCTACAGGCGTGAAGAGTCTCCACATCCAACCAAGGGGGACAAAGCGGCTGGAGACGGACACCGTGATACTTTACCTGCTATTTCTGCTGTTTCTCCGGTCGACACCATGGCTCAATCGGCCCAACCAGAGCCCTCAACAAACCTGGACGAGGGACCCCATCCCCCACTCCCGCCACCCCACGACGACCCCCACGCACCCCCCACCCTCCCCCCACGGCACCCCGCGGCTTCTACAGACATCAACAATGGCCCTCCGCTCCGCTATTTCGCCACGGAGGAAATAAGCACCATAGTCAGAGCCAACGGACTTCATATCTTTCACCTGAACGTCAACAGCATTGGACCCAAAATGGCTGAAATCAGGCATATGTTTCAATGCGGTAAGGCGAACATCATTAGCTTCTCTGAAACCGAACTTGATGAGTCAACCAAAGACCCAGAAGTTGAAATAGAGAACTATTCCTTGATCAGAAACGACAGAAACAGGCATGGTGGTGGCGTGTGTATGTATATTCACAAAGACACTGAATATGTTACTCGTACTGACTTACAGCATGATGAAATTGAAACTGTGTGGGTTGAATTAATTTTCAAAAAGGCTAAATCAGTATTAGTGGGCACCGTCTACAGACCGCCTGACCAACATGGGTTCTATGATATACTTGAGGGGTGCTTAGCTGAGGAGGAATGTGTAGAGAAAATCCTGATTGGCGACTACAATACAGACATGCAACGTAAGGAAGCACCTGTGTTTAAGTCATTCAGTAAGTTCTGTGATCTACATAGTGTCAGTCAGCTAATTACCCAACCCACTAGAGTGTGTGATTCTACTCAAACTGTCATTGATCTCATTCTGTCCTCGGACAAATCCAGAATCTCCAAGAAAGGGGTTATTGTATGTGGGCTTAGTGATCATTTTATGATATTCTGTACCCGCAAAATACAAAAACTTAAGACCGGCTGCCACAAAACAGTCATATCAAGGGACCTCAAAACCTACTCTAGTGAGGTCTTTAACCAAGTATTGGAGAGTCTGGATTGGTCCGATGAGCTTAAAAGCACACTTGTCGAAGAAGCTTGGCTTGGCTTCAAAACCAAATTTACATCAGTACTGAACTACATGGCTCCTTTGAGAACCACCAGGGGCAAAACCCGCTCGGAACCATGGATGAATTCGGACATACTGGCTGCAATGAAAGCCAGAGACAAAAAATGCTCTGAAGTTCTAAAATGCAAGTCAAAGCTAGCCAAGCGCTTCGACAGTGTTCGCCAAGCTCGTTTGAACAACCTAAATACACAACGAATCAAACTACGAAACAGTGTAACTGCCATGACCAAATCAGCTAAAAGTAACTTCATTAATGATAAAGCTCAGGAAAACAAAAACAATCCTCATGAGCTCTGGAAGCTACTAAACAATCAACTAAGCTATGGTCAGAAACTAAAAACCAGATTTTCGAACATAAACATCAAATCTGACAACACTCTCATCACTGACAACCTTGATGTGGCCAACTACTTGAATATCTTCTTTACAAACATAGCAACAACTCTGGTTAACAAACTGCCCTCCCACTCTGGGCTCTTTGGTGTAGAGCACATTACAACCTTCTACAAAAACCTAGGTGTTTGTAAAGACGATTTTAAACTAGTTATGGTAACAACTGATGAGGTAATTAAGAAACTGAGTGCCCTCCAACCCCACAAGGCCACAGGCCATGACAACATTCCCTCCAAATTTCTCAGAGACTCAGCCATCTCTATAGCTCCAATCATCACCCACATAGTAAACCTCTCCATCAAACAGGGACAGGTCCCCCAAGATTTCAAACTGGCCAAAGTAACCCCCTTGCACAAGAAAGGGAGTAAATTAGACCCCGGCAACTACCGCCCTATTTCTATTCTTAGTTCCATCTCGAAAGTGATGGAAAAAATAGTCTATGAACAGGTTGAAAAGTATCTTGCCACTAATACATTATTGTACGAGTTCCAATCTGGCTTCAGAACATCCCACTCCACTGACACATGTCTTCTCTATTTGAGCGACCACATCAAACAAGAGGTGGACGCTGGCAAATACTGCGGCATGGTCATGCTGGACCTCCAAAAGGCTTTTGACACCGTGAACCACTCCATACTGGTTAACAAGCTAAAAGCAATTGGTTTCGATAGCACATCAGTGAGCTGGATGCAATCCTACCTGGAGGGGAGAGAACAGATGGTGGAAGTGAACGGAACACTGTCCCCCCCCCTCCCAGTGAGCTGTGGCGTTCCACAAGGAAGCATACTAGGGCCTCTACTGTTCCTAATATATGTAAACGACATGACTTCAGCCTGTGACTGCAACTTGTTCCTGTTCGCAGATGACTCAGCACTACTGGTCTCGGACAAGGACAAACTGCAGGTTGAAAACGCCCTCAGCTCTGAACTCGGTAGAATCTGCACCTGGCTCGCTGATAACAAACTATCTTTACACCTGGGAAAAACTGAATCCATTCTCTTTGGCTCTATTAGTAATCTCAGCAAGGCAAATGGCTTCTTGGTTAAAGTGGGTGACAATGTTATCACACGTAAAGATGAAATTACCTACCTAGGTTCCATCCTGGAGGCTAATCTTTCCGGTGATAAAATGGCCACCAACGTAATCAAAAAAGTCAACCATAGAACAAGATTCCTCTACAGGATCTCCTCACTGGTCAACAAAAACACCTTGAAGACCTTAACAGGAGCCCTTGTACAGGGTTTCTTTGACTATGCATGCACCTCCTGGTACCACAGCACCTCAAAGGCCCTTAAAACCAGGCTCCAGACTTCCCAAAACAAACTGGTCAGGCTCCTACTTGATCTAGCCCCCCGAACCCACCTCACCCCTGCCCACTTCGACAGGCTGGAATGGCTTAGGGTCGACGACAGAGTACAGCATCTTGCAATGGGTCTGGTCCACAAGATTCGATACACCACCAAGATACCCATGTACCATACTTCCTTAATGTTAACGAAGTCCACACCCACAACACCAGAGGGAGTGCAACGAACCATGTACAACCCAGATTCGGCACAAACAAGGGACTAAATTCTTTTCGCTCCTATGCCACCAAAATGTGGAACGCCCTACCAACTGTCATTAAGACATGCGAATCCCTTGACTCCTTCAAAACCGCTCTCAAAGGGCACCTACGGATGGCTGCAATTCGAAACTGGCCCCCGTAAAATCTGAATCCCCCCCCCGCCCCCCCCTTCTTTCCCCTCACTGTATATATTTCTTTTCCCTTTTTACCTCCTTTTTGATGAATTCCTGTTCTGTCTATAGAAGTGTCTATTTGTACGTCTCTAAATGTTTTGATGATTTGAACATGGTGGACCCTGTTGGAAACAAGTGTAATGCTTAATTGGGTCGTCCTCTCACAGTTAACAGCCTTTGTATTGAGTTTGTGCTTGAAATGTACTGTAATTCTGCAAACTGTTAATAAATTCTTCAATCAATCAATCAATCAATCTCTCCCCATGCCTTCAGCCTGGTGGAGACAACTAAACATACTCTCTCCCCATGCCTTCAGCCTGGTGGAGACAACTAAACATACTCTCTCCCCATGCCTTCAGCCTGGTGGAGACAACTAAACATACTCTCTCCCCATGCCTTCAGCCTGGTGGAGACATCTAAACATACTCTCTCCCCATGCCTTCAGCCTGGTGGAGACAACTAAACATACTCTCCCCCCATGCCTTCAGCCTGGTGGAGACAACTAAACATACTCTCTCCCCATGCCTTCAGCCTGGTGGAGACAACTAAACATACTCTCTCCCCATGCCTTCGGCCTGGTGGAGACAACTAAACATACTCTCCCCATGCCTTCATGGTGGAGACAACTAAACATACTCTCTCCCCATGCCTTCAGCCTGGTGGAGACAACTAAACATACTCTCCCCATGCCTTCATGGTGGAGACAACTAAACATACTCTCTCCCCATGCCTTCATGGTGGAGACAACTAAACATACTCTCTCCCCATGCCTTCATGGTGGAGACAACTAAACATACTCTCTCCCCATGCCTTCGGCCTGGTGGAGACAATAAAACACACTCTCTCCCCATGCCTTCATGGTGGAGACAACTAAACATACTCTCTCCCCATGTCTTCATGGTGGAGACAACTAAACATACTCTCTCCCCATGCCTTCATGGTGCAGACAACTAAACATACTCTCTCCCCATGCCTTCGGCCTGGTGGAGACAACTAAACAAACTCTCTCCCCATGCCTTCGGCCTGGTGGAAACAACTAAACATACTCTCTCCCCATGCCTTCATGGTGGAGACAACTAAACATACTCTCTCCCCATGCCTTCGGCCTGGTGGAAACAACTAAACATACTCTCTCCCCAGGCCTTCAGCATGGTGGAGACAACTAAACATACTCCCTCCCCATGCCTTCGGCCTGGTGGAGACAACTAAACATACTCTCTCCCCATGCCTTTGGCCTGGTGGAGACAACTAAACATACTCTCTCCCCATGCCTTCATGGTGGAGACAACTAAACATACTCTCTCCCCATGCCTTCATGGTGGAGACAACTAAACATACTCTCTCCCCATGCCTTCGGCCTGGTGGAGACAACTAAACATACTCTCTCCTCATGCCTTCAGCCTGGTGGAGACATCTAAACATACTCTCTCCCCATGCCTTCAGCCTGGTGGAGACAACTAAACATACTCTCTCCCCATGCCTTCGGCCTGGTGGAGACAACTAAACATACTCTCTCCCCATGCCTTCATGGTGGAGACAACTAAACATACTCTCTCCCCATGCCTTCAGCCTGGTGGAGACAACTAAACATACTCTCTCCCCATGCCTTCGGCCTGGTGAAGACAACTAAACATACTCTCTCCCCATGCCTTCAGCCTGGTGGAGACAATAAAACATACTCTCTCCCCATGCCTTCAGCCTGGTGGAGACAACTAAACATACTCTCTCCCCACGCCTTCGGCCTGGAGGAGACAACTAAACATACTCTCTCCCCATGCCTTCGGCCTGGTGGAGACAACTAAACATACTCTCTCCCCATGCCTTCGGCCTGGTGGAGACAACTAAACATACTCTCTCCCCATGCCTTCGGCCTGGTAGAGACAACTAAACATACTCTCTCCCCATGCCTTCGGCCTGGTGGAGACAACTAAACATACTCTCTCCCCATGCCTTCGGCCTGGTGGAGACAACTAAACATACTCTCTCCCCATGCCTTCATGGTGGAGACAACTAAACATACTCTCTCCCCATGCCTTCATGGTGGAGACAACTAAACATACTCTCTCCCCATGCCTTCGGCCTGGTGGAGACAACTAAACATACTCTCTCCCCATGCCTTCATGGTGGAGACAACTAAACATACTCTCTCCCCATGCCTTCGGCCTGGTGGAGACAACTAAACATACTCTCTCCTCATGCCTTCAGCCTGGTGGAGACATCTAAACATACTCTCTCCCCATGCCTTCAGCCTGGTGGAGACAACTAAACATACTCTCTCCCCATGCCTTCAGCCTGGTGGAGACAACTAAACATACTCTCTCCCCATGCCTTCGGCCTGGTGGAGACAACTAAACATACTCTCTCCCCATGCCTTCGGCCTGGTGGAGACAACTAAACATACTCTCTCCCCATGCCTTCATGGTGGAGACAACTAAACATACTCTCTCCCCATGCCTTCGGCCTGGTGGAGACAACTAAACATACTCTCTCCCCATGCCTTCATGGTGGAGACAACTAAACATACTCTCTCCCCATGCCTTCATGGTGGAGACAACTAAACATACTCTCTCCCCATGCCTTCATGGTGGAGACAACTAAACATACTCTCTCCCCATGCCTTCATGGTGGAGACAACTAAACATACTCTCTCCCCATGCCTTCGGCCTGGTGGAGACAATTACAAAAAACATTATTTATTCACAATCCCTTCAAGTAAACATTGCAGTATTTTTTCCAACACTGATACATTGTAAGCAGGTAACAAAATAAATGTAGGTCACACGCTTCCCCACAAGGGGGCAGGCTCGTCACATGACACCAGCCAGGGCACTTGGTCCGATTGGCTCCCACTGAGCCAATAGGAACGCAGCAGCCAGGTCAGGTGGTTTAGAGAAAAGTTCATTAAAGTGTCATGTTCTTAACGAGGCTGTCTGCTAAAGACACGCCATGAATTATACAGAGGTGTGTGTGTGTGTGTGTGTGTGTGTGTGTGTGTGTGTGTGTGTGTGTGTGTGTGTGTGTGTGTGTGTGTTCTAGCATGAGGAGACACATGCACAAGCTGGCTTTCACTGCCCTTTGACCACAACGCACGCACGCACGCACACACTATATGTGTGTGTGTGTGTGTGTGTGTGTGTGTGTGTGTGTGTGTGTGTGTGTGTGTGTGTGTGTGTGTGTGTGTGTGTGTGTGTGTGTGTGTGTGTGTGTGTGTGTGTGTGTGTGTGTGTGTGAGTGAGTGAGTGAGTGAGTGAGTGAGTGAGTGAGTGAATGAATGAATGAATGAGTGTGTGTGTGTGTGTGTGTGTGTGTGTGTGTGTGTGTGTGTGTGTGTGAGTGAGTGAGTGAGTGAGTGAGTGAGTGAGTGAGTGAGTGAGTGAGTGAATGAATGAATGAATGAATGAGTGTGTGTGTGTGTGTGTGTGTTGTGTGTGTGTGTGTGTGTGTGTGTGTGTGTGTGTGTGTGTGTGTGTGTGTGTGTGTGTGTGTGTGTGTGCGTGCGTGTGTTTCACAGCCCATTTCTTTACTACGGGATTATTCAGACACAATTTAAAATACATTGTACTTCCTGTACCATGACACCAAAATAATACACAAAATGTCTGCGTGCGTGCGTGCGTGCGTGCGTGCGTGCGTGCGTGTGTGTGTGTGTACACACGTGCGTCCACATGTTTCGCTGCTGAATATCTATTGGTTCCCAGTGGAAGTCGGACCAGCTTTTCAGGAAGGAAGCGTGTGTGTTTGCGTGCGAGTGGACACATGATGTGCGTGCGTGCGTGCGTGCGTGCGTGCGTGCGTGCGTGCGTGCGTGCGTGCGTGCGTGCGTGCGTGCGTGCGTGCGTACGTGCGTGCGTGCGTGCGTGCGTGCGCGTGCGTGCGTGCGAGCAGGAAGGGGACCCTCTCAGGACTTGACCACAGCTCTACAACAGACTCAGAGCAAAGCCAAACAAACACATGGCTGTAATAACAGATGAGTGGTCAGAGTGGGCCACCCATCCTCCTGATGGCTGTAATAACAGATGAGTGGTCAGAGTGGGCCACCCATCCTCCTGACTAATAGCGACTACAACTACAATTCCCATGATGCACTGCTCCTCATTGTGGATAGGGGGGAGGGGGGGATGTCTTACTGAGACAACATGTAGTCCAGGAAGGAAGTGAGCCCAGTGTCCATGACATCAGAGACACTGGGCTCACCATAGATATTATCCTCCCTGGCCGCTGCAGTTCATCCCAATGAAGGCAGGAAGTCAAGCGGAGGTGCAGCTGGAGGCTTTTTTTTAACAAATCTTAACATATATATATATGTCAACATATATAACAGTCATGACAATACATTACAATACAATACAAAACAAGACAAACAAACACACAACAAAGTTATTAATACAACATCAGAGCCAGGGGGGGATTAGATTACTAACAGAAAACATTAAAGAGTGAACACAAAGCAACAGTTCTGTATTATTTAGAAGTGCTGAAGGCGGTTGCTGCGTCGCTGCCCAAGTAGCCTGGAACTCACCTATGCTTTTTATGGCATAGGCAGCTCCCGGCAGGATCCGCCGGGAGAAACTATGCACAGCTGCTAGACATGAGACTGATTAATTAGAGCGACAGAGAGAGAGAGGAGTGTGTGTGTGTGTGTGTGTGTGTGTGTGTGTGTGTGTGTGTGTGTGTGTGTGTGTGTGTGTGTGTGTGTGTGTCAATTTAACAAAGGTGCAGACGATCAGAAATCAGCAGAGAGTGAGTGATGTTTGCACTAGGCCTACTCTATGTAGATGATCTAGTGATGTTTGCACTACTCTATGGGGGAGGGGGAGGGGCCTACTCTATGCCGAATTGAAGTGGACTCGGACCCAGACTTTTTTTTTCTCCCTGCAGGAAATAAAAACGTCTGGGTTTCCGAGGCTACTGCCCAAGTGACCCGAGGCTACTGCCCAAGTGACCCGAGGCTACTGCCCAAGTGACCCGAGGCTACTGCCCAAGTGACGTCACTCATGCGACTCCTCCATGTCTCTCGCTGTCACGAGAGTGACAACTGGCCAATCACAGCACGACTCAGGTTACGTACACGGAAGCTGCCCATTAAAGGAAGCTGCCCATTGAAGGAAGCTGCCCATTGAAGGAAGCTGCCCATTGAAGGAAGCTGCCCATTGAAGGAAGCTGCAGCTGCTCATTGAAGGAAGCTGCCCATTGAAGGAAGCTGCCCATTGAAGGAAGCTGCTCATTGAAGGAAGCTGCCCATTGAAGGAAGCTGCCCATTGAAGGAAGCTGCTCATTGAAGGAAGCTGCCCATTGAAGGAAGCTGCCCATTGAAGGAAGCTGCTCATTGAAGGAAGCTGCCCATTGAAGGAAGCTGCCCATTGAAGGAAGCTGCCCATTGAAGGAAGCTGCTCATTGAAGGAAGCTGCTCATTGAAGGAAGCTGCTCAGCTGCCCATTGAAGGAAGCTGCCCATTGAAGGAAGCTGCTCATTGAAGGAAGCTGCCCATTGAAGGAAGCTGCTCATTGAAGGAAGCTGCTCATTGAAGGAAGCTGCTCATTGAAGGAAGCTGCTCATTGAAGGAAGCTGCCCATTGAAGGAAGCTGCTCATTGAAGGAAGCTGCTCATTGAAGGAAGCTGCTCAGCTGCCCATTGAAGGAAGCTGCCCATTGAAGGAAGCTGCTCATTGAAGGAAGCTGCTCATTGAAGGAAGCTGCTCATTGAAGGAAGCTGCTCATTGAAGGAAGCTGCTCATTGAAGGCAAAATGCTTTGCAAGGAATCTCGGGAAAATTGTGCCTTCAATTGTGACACGCGCCGTTTATATGTCTATGGGGCTCACTGCTAAAATCTAAAATATCTAAAACCACACCTGGGACGTATCCTCAGTGATGTATCCTGAGGTCATCACCTGGGACGTATCCTCAGTGATGTATCCTGATGTCATCACCTGGGACGTATCCTCAGTGATGTATCACCTGGGACGTATCCTCAGTGATGTATCACCTGGGACGTATCATCAGTGATGTATCCGGAGGTCAACACATGGGACGTATCCTCAGTGATGTATCATGAGGTCACCACCTGGGACGTATCCTCAGTGATGTATCCTGAGGTCATCACCTGGGACGTATCCTCAGTGATGTATCCTGAGGTCATCACCTGGGACGTATCTTCAGTGATGTATCCTGAGGTCACCACCTGGGACGTATCATCAGTGA
Organism: Electrona antarctica; assembly: GCF_951216825.1. Taxonomy (NCBI): domain Eukaryota; kingdom Metazoa; phylum Chordata; class Actinopteri; order Myctophiformes; family Myctophidae; genus Electrona; species Electrona antarctica. Next base: position 51,396,599 of record NC_136794.1, read on the forward strand.
TGTATCCTGAGGTCACCACCTGGGACGTATCCTCAGTGATGTATCCTGAGGTCACCACCTGGGACGTATCCTCAGTGATGTATCCTGAGGTCATCACCTGGGACGTATCTTCAGTGATGTATCCTGAGGTCAACAGGGTTTCGGGTCTACCAACATCATACCCCTCACTCAGGCGACCCAGCCGGGGTAACCCATACTGCTCACCTCCTCACGGAGGACACAGGCTGGGGCGCTAACCCATACTGCTCACCCGGGTGCCGACTACATTCCGGCTGTCACCGTCTCTCCGGTGGTCACCAGACTATACCTGGTTGTCACCGTCTCTCCGGTGGTCACCAGACTATACCTGGTTGTCACCGTCTCTCCGGTGGTCACCAGACTATACCTGGTTGTCACCAGTCTCTCCGGTGGTCACCAGACTATACCTGGTTGTCACCAGTCTCTCCGGTGGTCACCAGACTATACCTGGTTGTCACCAGTCTCTCCGGTGGTCACCAGACTATACCTGGTTGTCACCAGTCTCTCCGGTGGTCACCAGACTATACCTGGTTGTCACCAGTCTCTCCGGTGGTCACCAGACTATACCTGGTTGTCACCAGTCTCTCCGGTGGTCACCAGACTATACCTGGTTGTCACCAGTCTCTCCGGTGGTCACCAGACTATACCTGGTTGTCACATCGTCTATTCCTATGAGTCACTATTAATATCAGAACTATAACAACAAATACATGGCATGGATGCAGCTGGGACAGGAACGTGTTCTAAATCCTCTAAACGTCAAACACACACACACACACACACACACACACACACACACACACACACACACACACACACACACACACACACACACACACACACACACACACACACACACACACACACACACACACACACACACACACACACACACACACACCGTTTAACATATTACCCATCGTTTTATTGAGCTCTAAACATGGTCCTTTATCTCCTAACGATGCTTTGGATTGCGTGTGTGCGTGCGTGCGTGCGTGCGTGCGTGCGTGCGTGCGTGCGTGCGTGCGTGCGTGCGTGCGTGCGTGCAGATGACATCATTCACAGGCTGAAGCTGTGTGGGGACAGACAGGAAATGCTGGTGCACGGGGACAGGAAATAGCTGTGGGGAACAGACAGGAAGTGACAGCTCTCAACGCTCTGCACGCGTTATGAGAGCGGTGGCCACGCCCACAGGAAGAGGAAACCGCCACGGCCACGCCCACAGGAAGAGGAAACCGCCACGGCCACGCCCACAGGAAGAGGAAACCGCCACGGCGGGATCCATTTAAAGAAACAACAGTGTAATGTCGCCTGTAGCCACTAGGGGGTCCATGTTCACTAGGGCTGTAACCCTACGTGTCACCACTAGGGGGTCCATGTTCACTAGGGCTGTAACCCTACGTGTCACCACTAGGTGGGCCATGTTCACTAGGGCTGTAACCCTACGTGTCACCACTAGGGGGTCCATGTTCACTAGGGCTGTAACCCTACGTGTCACCACTAGGTGGGCCATGTTCACTAGGGCTGTAACCCTACGTGTCACCACTAGGTGGTCCATGTTCACTAGGGCTGTAACCCTACGTGTCACCACCAGGTGGTCCATGTTCACTAGGGCTGTAACCCTACGTGTCACCACTAGGTGGTCCATGTTCACTAGGGCTGTAACCCTACGTGTCACCACTAGGGGGTCCATGTTCACTAGGGCTGTAACCCTACGTGTCACCACTAGGTGGTCCATGTTCACTAGGGCTGTAACCCTACGTGTCACCACCAGGTGGTCCATGTTCACTAGGGCTGTAACCCTACGTGTCACCACCAGGTGGTCCATGTTCACTAGGGCTGTAACCCTACGTGTCACCACCAGGTGGTCCATGTTCACTAGGGCTGTAACCCTACGTGTCACCACTAGGTGGTCCATGTTCACTAGGGCTGTAACCCTACGTGTAACCACTAGGTGATCCATGTTCACTAGGGCTGTAACCCTACGTGTCACCACTAGGTGGTCCATGTTCACTAGGGCTGTAACCCTACGTGTCACCACTAGGTGGTCCATGTTCACTAGGGCTGTAACCCTACGTGTCACCACCAGGTGGACCATGTTCACTAGGGCTGTAACCCTACGTGTCACCACTAGGTGGTCCATGTTCACTAGGGCTGTAACCCTACGTGTCACCACTAGGTGGTCCATGTTCACTAGGGCTGTAACCCTACGTGTCACATGGTTGACAATACGATACACGGACGACATTGGTTTATTATGGCGATAAAAAACAGCTTTTTCCGTGCTCGGACGGACAGGCACACACACGCACATAAAGACACATATTGCTGCGTAATGAAGTGGGTAGCACCACTCAAAACTCCAACCACTCCTGTGTCAGTGTGCGTGTACCTCAGTGTGTGTGTGTGTGTGTGCGTGCGTGCGTGCGTGCGTGTGTGCGTGCGTGCGTGCGTGCGTGCGTGCGTGCGCTCACCTCAGTGCATGTATGCAGTAGACCACCTTGGGCATGTTCTTGCGGTCGTAAACATCGGTGGTCTCTGGGTAGAATATCTGTAGGATGGCACGCACGCACGCACGCGCGCGCACACACACACACACACACAAAAAATTGAAACCCAATCATTTGGTATTTTGCACTTATTTGATTCAGAACTGACAACAATAAGAGCTCTTAACACTTTCATCGCCCCCTGGTGTTCATGTGAAATTACCGCAGGCAGCCAGGCAATATCTGTGAATTTGGGCCGAACTACCTCCGGGTCACACAGCGAGAGGAGGAGCTAAAAGTTGTACGAGCAGCAGCAGCTTTCACCACCAGCGGTAACATGGCGGCCGCGATGCGATCAGAAATCACTGTTTACATCTGAACGTCGGGCGGATTGGTCAAAAACAACAAGTATTTTTCTGAGAAAACAAGCAGCAAAGAACCGACAATGAGTGGTTCGTTAACCCATTCTGGGCGGGAACCCCTTTTGGTGTTTTAAACATTATGTTATAATTTAGCTATTGAAAAATAGCAGATCTACAAGCTCATAGCTTGTAGATCTGTCCAGGTGGCCAGTTGTGCAGGTGGCCAGTTGTCCAGGTGGCCAGTTGTCCAGGTGGCCAGTTGTCCAGGTGGCCAGTTGTCCAGTTGGCCAGTTGTTTAGGTGGCCAGTTGTCCAGGTGGCCAGTTGTCCAGGTGGCCAGTTGTGCAGGTGGCCAGTTGTCCAGTTGGCCAGTTGTCCAGGTGGCCAGTTGTGCAGGTGGCCAGTTGTCCAGGTGGCCAGTTGTCCAGGTGGCCAGTTGTCCAGGTGGCCAGTTGTCCAGGTGGCCAGTTGTCCAGTTGGCCAGTTGTCCAGTTGGCCAGTTGTCCAGGTGGCCAGTTGTGCAGGTGGCCAGTTGTCCAGGTGGCCAGTTGTCCAGTTGGCCAGTTGTCCAGGTGGCCAGTTGTCCAGGTGGCCAGTTGTGCAGGTGGCTAGTTGTCCAGGTGGCCAGTTGTCCAGGTGGCCAGTTGTCCAGGTGGCCAGTTGTGCAGGTGGCCAGTTGTCCAGGTGGCCAGTTGTCCAGTTGGCCAGTTGTCCAGGTGGCCAGTTGTCCAGTTGGCCAGTTGTCCAGTTGGCCAGTTGTGCAGGTGCCCACTCATCCAGGTGGCCAGTTGGTGACTAGTTGTCCAGGTGTCCACTTCTTCAGTCAGACTATTTGGGTGCAATACTGAACCGTACTGTACTGTACTGTACTGTACTGTACTGTACATCAGTGACATATTATGACATGTGACCCCTCCCCCACCATCCAAATATGGACATGTCCACCAAATATGGACATGTCCACCAAATATGGACATGTCCACCAAGGCCAGACTAGTATAAAAGGAAGGTGAGATAGATCTCACAGCTCACAACATCAGATCAATAGACCCGGACTCGGAAATTGCCAAAACAAAGCAATCTAGATCAATATCATATCAAGATCATATAGAGCTGAAGCGAAAGCCATTGGACCAGAATCCATTGCATCCATTCAACCGCTTATCCGTAACTGTTGCACGGTGGGAGATCGTATCATCCTCTTTGGAGCAGACAACAGACCAGGTGACCTGTTTGTCTTAGACTTCAGTCCTAGCCTCAACACATTATGTAAGATAGCAGTTATTCAGTACGGTCTGGATCAGTCTGAACTCCCACACAACATCAGGTGGGAACTGGCAGCCATGACTAGCAACAGCCAGTGCTTAATCTCTAACACAATGGATGCCAGCGCTCAACTCCTGCACATGCACGTGTGCGCCAGTGCACCAGTGGGCATTGGCGAAAAATCATTTATTAGTCAAGTTTTGGGGTATTTATGGCGGTTATTTTGCGGTAATTCCTCCCCAGAGTGACAGCCAGGCAGTAGGTATACCAAATACTTTTTCACACATCAGACTGCACAGGCTAGCCACAGACTGTACAGTCACAGAGAGTGAGACTACAGTGAGTCACCATGTCATGATAAGAGAGATGATTATTGATTACCAACTGCAGCAGCAATACTGCTAGCCCGGCCGCTAGCTACCAGCTAGCCCGGCCGTTAGCCACCAGCTAGCCAGGCCGCTAGCCACCAGCTAGCCAGGCCGCTAGCCACCAGCTAGCCCGGCCGCTAGCCACCAGCTAGCCCTAGTTCTTTGCGCAGTGCGGGGCGCAGCGCAGGGCGGGTGGAGGCCTTTTTGGGAACCGGGGGCCCTGTGCAACCTGCATAGTCTCAGTATAAGACCAATCGGCTCCGCTATGGGAGGCTACCAGGGCGGAGTGCCCCCTACAGGTACCGGAGCTGAGCTCCGCCAAGCTCCGGCTGAAATTAAGCACTGGCAAGAGGCAATAGGAACTGGCAGCCATGACTAGCAACAGTCAATAGGACAATTACAATTTACAATTTAGGCATTTAGCAGACGCTCTTAATCCAGAGCGACAATAGGAACTGGCAGCGATGACTAGCAACAGTCAATAGGAACTGGCAGCCATGACTAGCAACAGTCAATAGGAACTGGCAGCCATGACTAGCAACAGTCAATAGGAACTGGCAGCCATGACTAGCAACAGTCAATAGGAACTGGCAGCCATGATTAGCAACAATACCAGACCACAAGAACAGACTCTAGCCCAGGGAAAAAAATAATAAAAAATGATCAAATGACTCAAACAAGAAACAGGATAAGCATTGAATAGGCAAAAGTACTACTACTACTACTACTACAACTGTAACATGTCCACCAAATATGGACATGTCCACAAATATGGACATGTACACCAAATATGGACATGTCCACCAAGGCCAGACTAGTATAAAGGAAGGTGAGATAGATCGCACAGCTCACAACATCAGATCCATAGACCCGGATGAGGAAATTGCCAATAAAGCTGAATTTGACAGAACAAAGCAATCTAGATCAATATCATATCATATCAAGATCATATAGAGCTGAAGCGAAAGCCATTGGACCAGAATCCATTGCATACATCCATCCATTCAACTGCTTATCCGTAGCCGGGTGGCGAGGGCAACAGCTCCACCAGAGAGCTCATGATGCTGCGCTGGACACTTCATGAGGAAGGAGCAGGGAGGACGTTCCGCGCTGCCGTGGCAGTGGAGCAGCAGCTGTACTGCTTCGGAGGACGCTCCCACAGCGCCAACATGTACCAGACCAATGTCCACGTCTTCAACACAGTGTCTTTATGCTGGAGGACGTTACCGCCGGTGACCATCGAGGAGGGAAAAGAACGTCACATCGAGATCCCCTTCCTGTATTTGGGATGCACAGCTGTGCTGATTGAAGACGTGATCTACATCTGGAGAGGAGGCAGACGGATTTATGCCTTCGATGTCGACGCCCACCTTTGGTTGAAGAAGGAGGTTTCTGGGACTGTTCCGAAACGGTGTTGCGACCACTCTGCCTGTGCCTTGGGGAAGGTCATGTTTATCCATGGAGGGCAATTCCATTATGGACGCACTAATGACATCTACAAGTTGGACACCAGCACAGTTGACAAATCATGGCAATAAACACACTTCTGGCCTGGGCCGTGGCTCAGTGGTCCAGGCACCTTGGCTGGTAATCCAGTCTGGCAGTGTGCCGCGGGTTCGACTCCCGATCCCGGCGGCCTTTACTGCATGTCACCCCCCCATCTCTCTCCCCATTTCCTGTCAGCCTACTGTCTCTGTGCCGCCATTAAAAAAATGTAAAACTAAAGGCGAAAGCCACAAAAAAACATTAAAAAAAAATAAACACATTTCTTTGGGGCCGAACAAATAATAAGAAAGAAGATAAAAAGGGTGCAGGTAAAACACTTTGTTTTCTCCCAGTCAGGAAGTAAAAAATCCACTTTTTAAACGGCTGCCGCAAAATGTCATTTAATCCCCAAAAACATTGTTTTTGTAAGCAAGGAACAAACAAACGAGAAATGAGGCTCAAATATAGCTTGTTTATTTTGACCCAAAAAGAAGAATCTGCAACCTGGGGAGAGCCCCGAACTGAGCTCATGCTTCCTTCAATGCAATTAAATATAATGAATAAAAGGTATAATAAATTAATATAATTAATATAACTAATAAATGTTACCTTGGGCAGTCCTACAGACTCCATCCATAATGAATATAATTAATATAACTAATAAATGTTACCTTGGGCAGTCCTACAGACTCCATTCCTCTGAGCCACTGGACGGTGTTGTCGGTGTGTCTGAAGTGTAGTCCTGTAGTCTGTGCACGCGCGCACGCACACACACACACGCACACGCACACGCGCACACGCACGCGCACGCGCACGCGCACACACACACACACACACACACACACACACACACACACACACACACACACACACACACACACACACAGGGAGAAAGAAATAAACATTATTTTAAAACAGTTTCAGTGCTCAAGGCGTCTCCACACGTTTTTATAGGTATTTTTGTAATGATATAAAACTGGATCGCTGTAATCTATTTATTTTTCTTCCATTCTTCAGCGATCCTAGGCACTGCCGTTCACCTCCGTTTACTCCCCGACTAAAGGGTCTCTTCTGTCTGAGGTGGTCTTTACACCTGAACGGTGTTCATAGAAAACAGATACATAAAGTATTGTTTGATGCTGGGTCTCTTTAGACCAGAACTAAATACAGTGTGGTTTAATGGGTCTCTTTAGACCAGAACTAAATACAGTGTGGTTTACTGGGTCTCTTTAGACCAGAACTAAATACAGTGTGGTTTACTGGGTCTCTTTAGACCAGAACTAAATACAGTGTGGTTTACTGGGTCTCTTTAGACCAGAACTAAATACAGTGTGGTTTACTGGGTCTCTTTAGACCAGAACTAAATACAGTGTGGTTTACTGGGTCTCTTTAGACCAGAACTAAATACAGTGTGGTTTACTGGATCTCTTTAGACCAGAACTAAATACAGTGTGGTTTACTGGGTCTCTTTAGACCAGAACTAAATACAGTGTGGTTTACTGGGTCTCTTTAGACCAGAACTAAATACAGTGTGGTTTACTGGGTGTCTTTAGACCAGAACTAAATACAGTGTGGTTTACTGGGTCTCTTTAGACCAGAACTAAATACAGTGTGGTTTACTGGGTCTCTTTAGACCAGAACTAAATACAGTGTGGTTTGTTAGGGTCTCTTTAGACCAGAACTAAATACAGTGTGGTTTACTGGATCTCTTTAGACCAGAACTAAATACAGTGTGGTTTACTGGGTCTCTTTAGACCAGAACTAAATACAGTGTGGTTTACTGGGTCTCTTTAGACCAGAACTAAATACAGTGTGGTTTACTGGGTGTCTTTAGACCAGAACTAAATACAGTGTGGTTTACTGGGTCTCTTTAGACCAGAACTAAATACAGTGTGGTTTACTGGGTCTCTTTAGACCAGAACTAAATACAGTGTGGTTTGTTGGGGTCTCTTTAGACCAGAACTAAATACAGTGTGGTTTACTGGGTCTCTTTAGACCAGAACTAAATACAGTGTGGTTTGTTGGGGTCTCTTTAGACCAGAACTAAATACAGTGTGGTTTACTGGGTCTCTTTAGACCAGAACTAAATACAGTGTGGTTTACTGGGTCTCTTTAGACCAGAACTAAATACAGTGTGGTTTACTGGGTCTCTTTAGACCAGAACTAAATACAGTGTGGTTTACTGGGTCTCTTTAGACCAGAACTAAATACAGTGTGGTTTGTTGGGGTCTCTTTAGACCAGAACTAAATACAGTGTGGTTTACTGGGTCTCTTTAGACCAGAACTAAATACAGTGTGGTTTACTGGGTCTCTTTAGACCAGAACTAAATACAGTGTGGTTTACTGGGTGTCTTTAGACCAGAACTAAATACAGTGTGGTTTACTGGGTCTCTTTAGACCAGAACTAAATACAGTGTGGTTTACTGGGTCTCTTTAGACCAGAACTAAATACAGTGTGGTTTGTTAGGGTCTCTTTAGACCAGAACTAAATACAGTGTGGTTTACTGGATCTCTTTAGACCAGAACTAAATACAGTGTGGTTTACTGGGTCTCTTTAGACCAGAACTAAATACAGTGTGGTTTACTGGGTCTCTTTAGACCAGAACTAAATACAGTGTGGTTTACTGGGTGTCTTTAGACCAGAACTAAATACAGTGTGGTTTACTGGGTCTCTTTAGACCAGAACTAAATACAGTGTGGTTTACTGGGTCTCTTTAGACCAGAACTAAATACAGTGTGGTTTGTTGGGGTCTCTTTAGACCAGAACTAAATACAGTGTGGTTTACTGGGTCTCTTTAGACCAGAACTAAATACAGTGTGGTTTACTGGGTCTCTTTAGACCAGAACTAAATACAGTGTGGTTTACTGGGTCTCTTTAGACCAGAACTAAATACAGTGTGGTTTACTGGGTCTCTTTAGACCAGAACTAAATACAGTGTGGTTTGTTGGGGTCTCTTTAGACCAGAACTAAATACAGTGTGGTTTACTGGGTCTCTTTAGACCAGAACTAAATACAGTGTGGTTTACTGGGTCTCTTTAGACCAGAACTAAATACAGTGTGGTTTACTGGGTCTCTTTAGACCAGAACTAAATACAGTGTGGTTTACTGGGTCTCTTTAGACCAGAACTAAATACAGTGTGGTTTACTGGGTCTATTTAGGCCAGAACTAAATACAGTGTGGTTTACTGGGTCTCTTTAGACCAGAACTAAATACAGTGTGGTTTACTGGGTCTCTTTAGACCAGAACTAAATACAGTGTGGTTTACTGGGTCTCTTTAGACCAGAACTAAATACAGTGTGGTTTACTGGGTCTCTTTAGACCAGAACTAAATACAGTGTGGTTTGTTAGGGTCTCTTTAGACCAGAACTAAATACAGTGTGGTTTACTGGGTCTCTTTAGACCAGAACTAAATACAGTGTGGTTTACTGGGTCTCTTTAGACCAGAACTAAATACAGTGTGGTTTACTGGGTCTCTTTAGACCAGAACTAAATACAGTGTGGTTTACTGGGTGTCTTTAGACCAGAACTAAATACAGTGTGGTTTACTGGGTCTCTTTAGACCAGAACTAAATACAGTGTGGTTTGTTAGGGTCTCTTTAGACCAGAACTAAATACAGTGTGGTTTACTGGGTCTCTTTAGACCATAACTAAATACAGTGTGGTTTACTGGGTCTCTTTAGACCAGAACTAAATACAGTGTGGTTTACTGAGTCTCTTTAGACCAGAACTAAATACAGTGTGGTTTACTGGGTCTCTTTAGACCAGAACTAAATACAGTGTGGTTTACTGGGTCTCTTTAGACCAGAACTAAATACAGTGTGGTTTACTGGGTCTCTTTAGACCAGAACTAAATACAGTGTGGTTTACTGGGTCTCTTTAGACCAGAACTAAATACAGTGTGGTTTACTGGGTCTCTTTAGACCAGAACTAAATACAGTGTGGTTTACTGGGTCTCTTTAGACCAGAACTAAATACAGTGTGGTTTACTGGGTCTCTTTAGACCAGAACTAAATACAGTGTGGTTTACTGAGTCTCTTTAAACCAGAACTAAATACAGTGTGGTTTACTGGGTCTCTTTAAACCAGAACTAAATACAGTGTGGTTGACTGGGTCTCTTTAGACCAGAACTAAATACAGTGTGGTTTACTGGGTCTCTTTAGACCAGAACTAAATACAGTGTGGTTTGTTAGGGTCTCTTTAGACCAGAACTAAATACAGTGTGGTTTGTTAGGGTCTCTTTAGACCAGAACTAAATACAGTGTGGTTTACTGGGTCTCTTTAGACCAGAACTAAATACAGTGTGGTTTACTGGGTCTCTTTAGACCAGAACTAAATACAGTGTGGTTTGTTAGGGTCTCTTTAGACCAGAACTAAATACAGTGTGGTTTACTGGGTCTCTTTAGACCAGGACTAAATACAGTGTGGTTTAATGGGTCTCTTTAGACCAGAACTAAATACAGTGTGGTTTACTGGGTCTCTTTAGACCAGAACTAAATACAGTGTGGTTTACTGGGTCTCTTTAGACCAGAACTAAATACAGTGTGGTTTACTGGGTCTCTTTAGACCAGAACTAAATACAGTGTGGTTTACTGGGTCTCTTTAGACCAGAACTAAATACAGTGTGGTTTGTTAGGGTCTCTTTAGACCAGAACTAAATACAGTGTGGTTTACTGGGTCTCTTTAGACCAGAACTAAATACAGTGTGGTTTACTGGGTCTCTTTAGACCAGAACTAAATACAGTGTGGTTTACTGGGTCTCTTTAGACCAGAACTAAATACAGTGTGGTTTGTTGGGGTCTCTTTAGACCAGAACTAAATACAGTGTGGTTTGTTAGGGTCTCTTTAGACCAGAACTAAATACAGTGTGGTTTACTGGGTCTCTTTAGACCAGAACTAAATACAGTGTGGTTTACTGGGTCTCTTTAGACCAGAACTAAATACAGTGTGGTTTACTGGGTGTCTTTAGACCAGAACTAAATACAGTGTGGTTTACTGGGTCTCTTTAGACCAGAACTAAATACAGTGTGGTTTACTGGGTCTCTTTAGACCAGAACTAAATACAGTGTGGTTTACTGGGTCTCTTTAGACCAGAACTAAATACAGTGTGGTTTACTGGGTCTCTTTAGACCAGAACTAAATACAGTGTGGTTTACTGGGTCTCTTTAGACCAGAACTAAATACAGTGTGGTTTGTTAGGGTCTCTTTAGACCAGAACTAAATACAGTGTGGTTTACTGGGTCTCTTTAGACCAGAACTAAATACAGTGTGGTTTGTTAGGGTCTCTTTAGACCAGAACTAAATACAGTGTGGTTTGTTAGGGTCTCTTTAGACCAGAACTAAATACAGTGTGGTTTACTGGGTCTCTTTAGACCAGAACTAAATACAGTGTGGTTTACTGGGTCTCTTTAGACCAGAACTAAATACAGTGTGGTTTAATGGGTCTCTTTAGACCAGAACTAAATACAGTGTGGTTTACTGGGTCTCTTTAGACCAGAACTAAATACAGTGTGGTTTACTGAGTCTCTTTAGACCAGAACTAAATACAGTGTGGTTTACTGGGTCTCTTTAGACCAGAACTAAATACAGTGTGGTTTACTGAGTCTCTTTAGACCAGAACTAAATACAGTGTGGTTTACTGGGTCTCTTTAGACCAGAACTAAATACAGTGTGGTTTAATGGGTCTCTTTAGACCAGAACTAAATACAGTGTGGTTTGTTAGGGTCTCTTTAGACCAGAACTAAATACAGTGTGGTTTACTGGGTCTCTTTAGACCAGAACTAAATACAGTGTGGTTTACTGGGTCTCTTTAGACCAGAACTAAATACAGTGTGGTTTACTGGGTCTCTTTAGACCAGAACTAAATACAGTGTGGTTTACTGGGTCTCTTTAGACCAGAACTAAATACAGTGTGGTTTACTGGGTCTCTTTAGACCAGAACTAAATACAGTGTGGTTTACTGGGTCTCTTTAGACCAGAACTAAATACAGTGTGGTTTACTGAGTCTCTTTAGACCAGAACTAAATACAGTGTGGTTTACTGGGTCTCTTTAGACCAGAACTAAATACAGTGTGGTTTACTGGGTCTCTTTAGACCAGAACTAAATACAGTGTGGTTTACTGGGTCTCTTTAGACCAGAACTAAATACAGTGTGGTTTACTGGGTCTCTTTAGACCAGAACTAAATACAGTGTGGTTTGTTAGGGTATCTTTAGACCAGAACTAAATACAGTGTGGTTTACTGGGTCTCTTTAGACCAGAACTAAATACAGTGTGGTTTGTTGGGGTCTCTTTAGACCAGAACTAAATACAGTGTGGTTTACTGGGTCTCTTTAGACCAGAACTAAATACAGTGTGGTTTGTTAGGGTCTCTTTAGACCAGAACTAAATACAGTGTGGTTTACTGGGTCTCTTTAGACCAGAACTAAATACAGTGTGGTTTACTGGGTCTCTTTAGACCAGAACTAAATACAGTGTGGTTTACTGAGTCTCTTTAGACCAGAACTAAATAGTGTGGTTTACTGGGTCTCTTTAGACCAGAACTAAATACAGTGTGGTTTACTGGGTCTCTTTAGACCAGAACTAAATACAGTGTGGTTTACTGGGTCTCTTTAGACCAGAACTAAATACAGTGTGGTTTACTGGGTCTCTTTAGACCAGAACTAAATACAGTGTGGTTTACTGGGTCTCTTTAGACCAGAACTAAATACAGTGTGGTTTACTGGGTCTCTTTAGACCAGAACTAAATACAGTGTGGTTTACTGGGTCTCTTTAGACCAGAACTAAATACAGTGTGGTTTACTGGGTCTCTTTAGACCAGAGCTAAATACAGTGTGGTTTACTGAGTCTCTTTAGACCAGAACTAAATACAGTGTGGTTTACTGGGTCTCTTTAGACCAGAGCTAAATACAGTGTGGTTTACTGGGTCTCTTTAGACCAGAACTAAATACAGTGTGGTTTACTGGGTCTCTTTAGACCAGAACTAAATACAGTGTGGTTTACTGGGTCTCTTTAGACCAGAACTAAATACAGTGTGGTTTACTGGGTCTCTTTAGACCAGAGCTAAATACAGTGTGGTTTACTGGGTCTCTTTAGACCAGAACTAAATACAGTGTGGTTTACTGGGTCTCTTTAGACCAGAACTAAATACAGTGTGGTTTACTGGGTCTCTTTAGACCAGAACTAAATACAGTGTGGTTTACTGGGTCTCTTTAGACCAGAACTAAATACAGTGTGGTTTACTGGGTCTCTTTAGACCAGAACTAAATACAGTGTGGTTTACTGGGTCTCTTTAGACCAGAGCTAAATACAGTGTGGTTTACTGAGTCTCTTTAGACCAGAACTAAATACAGTGTGGTTTAATGGGTCTCTTTAGATCAGAACTAAATACAGTGTGGTTTGTTAGGGTCTCTTTAGACCAGAACTAAATACAGTGTGGTTTACTGGGTCTCTTTAGACCAGAACTAAATACAGTGTGGTTTACTGGGTCTCTTTAGACCAGAACTAAATACAGTGTGGTTTACTGGGTCTCTTTAGACCAGAACTAAATACAGTGTGGTTTGTTAGGGTATCTTTAGACCAGAACTAAATACAGTGTGGTTTACTGGGTCTCTTTAGACCAGAACTAAATACAGTGTGGTTTGTTGGGGTCTCTTTAGACCAGAACTAAATACAGTGTGGTTTACTGGGTCTCTTTAGACCAGAACTAAATACAGTGTGGTTTGTTAGGGTCTCTTTAGACCAGAACTAAATACAGTGTGGTTTACTGGGTCTCTTTAGACCAGAACTAAATACAGTGTGGTTTACTGGGTCTCTTTAGACCAGAACTAAATACAGTGTGGTTTACTGAGTCTCTTTAGACCAGAACTAAATACAGTGTGGTTTACTGGGTCTCTTTAGACCAGAACTAAATACAGTGTGGTTTACTGGGTCTCTTTAGACCAGAACTAAATACAGTGTGGTTTACTGGGTCTCTTTAGACCAGAACTAAATACAGTGTGGTTTACTGGGTCTCTTTAGACCAGAACTAAATACAGTGTGGTTTGTTAGGGTCTCTTTAGACCAGAACTAAATACAGTGTGGTTTACTGGGTCTCTTTAGACCAGAACTAAATACAGTGTGGTTTACTGGGTCTCTTTAGACCAGAACTAAATACAGTGTGGTTTACTGGGTCTCTTTAGACCAGAACTAAATACAGTGTGGTTTACTGGGTCTCTTTAGACCAGAACTAAATACAGTGTGGTTTACTGGGTCTCTTTAGACCAGAACTAAATACAGTGTGGTTTACTGGGTCTCTTTAGACCAGAACTAAATACAGTGTGGTTTGTTAGGGTCTCTTTAGACCAGAACTAAATACAGTGTGGTTTACTGGGTCTCTTTAGACCAGAACTAAATACAGTGTGGTTTACTGGGTCTCTTTAGACCAGAACTAAATACAGTGTGGTTTACTGGGTCTCTTTAGACCAGAACTAAATACAGTGTGGTTTACTGGGTCTCTTTAGACCAGAACTAAATACAGTGTGGTTTGTTGGGGTCTCTTTAGACCAGAACTAAATACAGTGTGGTTTGTTGGGGTCTCTTTAGACCAGAACTAAATACAGTGTGGTTTACTGGGTCTCTTTAGACCAGAACTAAATACAGTGTGGTTTACTGGGTCTCTTTAGACCAGAACTAAATACAGTGTGGTTTACTGGGTCTCTTTAGACCAGAACTAAATACAGTGTGGTTTGTTAGGGTCTCTTTAGACCAGAACTAAATACAGTGTGGTTTACTGGGTCTCTTTAGACCAGAACTAAATACAGTGTGGTTTGTTAGGGTCTCTTTAGACCAGAACTAAATACAGTGTGGTTTACTGGGTCTCTTTAGACCAGAACTAAATACAGTGTGGTTTACTGGGTCTCTTTAGACCAGAACTAAATACAGTGTGGTTTACTGAGTCTCTTTAGACCAGAACTAAATACAGTGTGGTTTACTGGGTCTCTTTAGACCAGAACTAAATACAGTGTGGTTTACTGGGTCTCTTTAGACCAGAACTAAATACAGTGTGGTTTACTGGGTCTCTTTAGACCAGAACTAAATACAGTGTGGTTTAATGGGTCTCTTTAGACCAGAACTAAATACAGTGTGGTTTACTGAGTCTCTTTAGACCAGAACTAAATACAGTGTGGTTTACTGGGTCTCTTTAGACCAGAACTAAATACAGTGTGGTTTACTGGGTCTCTTTAGACCAGAACTAAATACAGTGTGGTTTACTGGGTCTCTTTAGACCAGAACTAAATATAGTGTGGTTTACTGAGTCTCTTTAGACCAGAACTAAATACAGTGTGGTTTACTGGGTCTCTTTAGACCAGAACTAAATACAGTGTGGTTTACTGGGTCTCTTTAGACCAGAACTAAATACAGTGTGGTTTACTGGGTCTCTTTAGACCAGAACTAAATACAGTGTGGTTTACTGGGTCTCTTTAGACCAGAACTAAATACAGTGTGGTTTACTGGGTCTCTTTAGACCAGAACTAAATACAGTGTGGTTTAATGGGTCTCTTTAGACCAGAACTAAATACAGTGTGGTTTACTGAGTCTCTTTAGACCAGAACTAAATACAGTGTGGTTTACTGGGTCTCTTTAGACCAGAACTAAATACAGTGTGGTTTACTGAGTCTCTTTAGACCAGAACTAAATACAGTGTGGTTTACTGGGTCTCTTTAGACCAGAACTAAATACAGTGTGGTTTACTGAGTCTCTTTAGACCAGAACTAAATACAGTGTGGTTTACTGGGTCTCTTTAGACCAGAACTAAATACAGTGTGGTTTACTGGGTCTCTTTAGACCAGAACTAAATACAGTGTGGTTTACTGGGTCTCTTTAGACCAGAACTAAATACAGTGTGGTTTAATGGGTCTCTTTAGACCAGAACTAAATACAGTGTGGTTTACTGAGTCTCTTTAGACCAGAACTAAATACAGTGTGGTTTACTGGGTCTCTTTAGACCAGAACTAAATACAGTGTGGTTTAATGGGTCTCTTTAGACCAGAACTAAATACAGTGTGGTTTGTTAGGGTCTCTTTAGACCAGAACTAAATACAGTGTGGTTTACTGGGTCTCTTTAGACCAGAACTAAATACAGTGTGGTTTACTGGGTCTCTTTAGACCAGAACTAAATACAGTGTGGTTTACTGAGTCTCTTTAGACCAGAACTAAATACAGTGTGGTTTACTGGGTCTCTTTAGACCAGAACTAAATACAGTGTGGTTTACTGGGTCTCTTTAGACCAGAACTAAACACAGTGTGGTTTACTGGGTCTCTTTAGACCAGAACTAAATACAGTGTGGTTTACTGGGTCTCTTTAGACCAGAACTAAATACAGTGTGGTTTACTGGGTCTCTTTAGACCAGAACTAAATACAGTGTGGTTTACTGGGTCTCTTTAGACCAGAACTAAATACAGTGTGGTTTACTGGGTCTCTTTAGACCAGAACTAAATACAGTGTGGTTTGTTAGGGTATCTTTAGAGAAGAACTAAATACAGTGTGGTTTACTGGGTCTCTTTAGACCAGAACTAAATACAGTGTGGTTTGTTGGGGTCTCTTTAGACCAGAACTAAATACAGTGTGGTTTACTGGGTCTCTTTAGACCAGAACTAAATACAGTGTGGTTTGTTAGGGTCTCTTTAGACCAGAACTAAATACAGTGTGGTTTACTGGGTCTCTTTAGACCAGAACTAAATACAGTGTGGTTTACTGGGTCTCTTTAGACCAGAACTAAATACAGTGTGGTTTACTGAGTCTCTTTAGACCAGAACTAAATACAGTGTGGTTTACTGGGTCTCTTTAGACCAGAACTAAATACAGTGTGGTTTACTGGGTCTCTTTAGACCAGAGCTAAATACAGTGTGGTTTACTGAGTCTCTTTAGACCAGAACTAAATACAGTGTGGTTTAATGGGTCTCTTTAGATCAGAACTAAATACAGTGTGGTTTGTTAGGGTCTCTTTAGACCAGAACTAAATACAGTGTGGTTTACTGGGTCTCTTTAGACCAGAACTAAATACAGTGTGGTTTACTGGGTCTCTTTAGACCAGAACTAAATACAGTGTGGTTTACTGGGTCTCTTTAGACCAGAACTAAATACAGTGTGGTTTACTGGGTCTCTTTAGACCAGAACTAAATACAGTGTGGTTTACTGGGTCTCTTTAGACCAGAACTAAATACAGTGTGGTTTGTTAGGGTATCTTTAGACCAGAACTAAATACAGTGTGGTTTACTGGGTCTCTTTAGACCAGAACTAAATACAGTGTGGTTTGTTAGGGTCTCTTTAGACCAGAACTAAATACAATAATAATAATAAATTTTATTTATAACGCACTTTACATTTGAAACAAATCTCAAAGTGCTACAACAAGAAGAAGAATAAGAAAAATAATCTTAAAATAATGCATGATTAAATAAAATGACTAAAATGACATTTCATGGTATACTGCTAAAAGGATTAAAAGCACACCGGGCAACTAATGGTCCAGCTGGCCAAATGCCTTGTTAAAAAGAAATGTCTTAAGTCCCCTGTTAAAAGCGTCCACGGATTGTGGTGCTCTCAGGTGGTCGGGGAGGGCATTCCACAGCCGAGGACCAGCTGAACAGAAGGCCCGGTCCCCCATGGTGCGGAGTTTTGTTTTGGTGGTTTTGAGTGTGTTAGACTTTCCAGAGCGGAGGGAGCGGGTGGAGGCTGGGGGTTCAATGAGTTCCTTCAGATAGGAAGGGGCGTTGCTGTGGATGCACTGATGGGTGAGGAGGCAGACCTTGTATTCTATTCTGGAGGAGACGGGAAGCCAGTGAAGGGAATGGAGTATGGGTGTGATATGATCATATTTCCGCACTCTCACCAGGATCCTAGCAGCACTGTTCTGGATGTACTGGAGCCTCTGGATGCTCTTGCTAGGGAGCCCGGTGAGAAGTGCGTTGCAGTAGTCAAGCCTTGAGGAGACAAAGGCGTGAACAAGTTTTTCTGCATCTGGCAGGGTGAGTGTGGGACGGAGTCTGGCTATGTTTCGGAGGTGAAAGAATGAGGTTTTGCAGAGGTGTTTGATGTGAGGGTCAAAGGTCAGTTGGGGGTCCATTTTTACACCCAAGTTGGTGACTACAGGTGAGAGGGGGAGGTCCTGGGTGGAGAAGGTGATGCTGGTTATTGGGGATGATTTGACCTGGTGTGGGGTGCCGATGAGAATGGCCTCTGTCTTGGAGCTGTTGAGTTGGAGAAAGTTATCAGTCAATACAGTGTGGTTTACTGGGTCTCTTTAGACCAGAACTAAATACAGTGTGGTTTACTGGGTCTCTTTAGACCAGAACTAAATACAGTGTGGTTTAATGGGTCTCTTTAGACCAGAACTAAATACAGTGTGGTTTACTGGGTCTCTTTAGACCAGAACTAAATACAGTGTGGTTTACTGGGTCTCTTTAGACCAGAACTAAATACAGTGTGGTTTACTGGGTCTCTTTAGACCAGAACTAAATACAGTGTGGTTTGTTAGGGTATCTTTAGACCAGAACTAAATACAGTGTGGTTTACTGGGTCTCTTTAGACCAGAACTAAATACAGTGTGGTTTACTGGGTCTCTTTAGACCAGAACTAAATACAGTGTGGTTTACTGGGTCTCTTTAGACCAGAACTAAATACAGTGTGGTTTACTCTCTAGGTCGTCCTCAGATGAGTCTTCCATTGTTGCTTCCAGTCATCCTGGTTCTCCATACATCCGGCCAGTTCTTCCAGTCATCCTGGTTCTCCATTCATCTGGCCAGTTCTTCCAGTCATCCTGGTTCTCCATTCATCTGGCCAGTTCTTCCAGTCATCCTGGTTCTCCATACATCTGGCCAGTTCTTCCAGTCATCTCAGATGGTTCTCCATACATCTGGCCAGTTCTTCCAGTCATCCTGGTTCTCCATACATCCGGCCAGTTCTTCCAGTCATCCTGGTTCTCCATACATCTGGCCAGTTCTTCCAGTCATCCCAGATGGTTCTCCATACATCTGGCCAGTTCTTCCAGTCATCCTGGTTCTCCATACATCTGGCCAGTTCTTCCAGTCATCCTGGTTCTCCATACATCTGGCCAGTTCTTCAGTCATCTCAGATGGTGCTCCATACATCTGGCCAGTTCTTCCAGTCATCTCAGATGGTTCTCCATACATCTGGCCAGTTCTTCCAGTCATCCTGGTTCTCCATACATCTGGCCAGTTCTTCCAGTCATCTCAGATGGTTCTCCATACATCTGGCCAGTTCTTCCAGTCATCTCAGATGGTTCTCCATACATCTGGCCAGTTCTTCCAGTCATCCTGGTTCTCCATACATCCGGCCAGTTCTTCCAGTCATCCCAGATGGTTCTACATACATCTGGCCAGTTCTTCAGTCATCCTGGTTCTCCATACATCTGGCCAGTTCTTCAGTCATCCTGGTTCTCCATACATCTGGCCAGTTCTTCCAGTCATCCTGGTTCTCCTGGTTCTCCATTAATCTGGCCAGTTCTTCCAGTCATCCTGGTTATCCATACATTTGGCCAGTTCTTCCAGTCATCCCAGATGGTTCTCCATACATCTGGCCAGTTCTTCCAGTCATCCTGGTTCTCCATACATCTGGCCAGTTCTTCCAGTCATCCTGGTTCTCCATACATCTGGCCAGTTCTTCCAGTCATCCTGGTTCTCCATACATCTGGCCAGTTCTTCCAGTCATCCTGGTCCTCCATACATCTGACCAGTTCTTCCAGTCATCCTGGTTCTCCATACATCTGGTCAGTTCTTCCAGTCATCCCAGATGGTTCTCCATACATCTGACCAGTTCTTCCAGTCATCCTGGTTCTCCATACATCCGGCCAGTTCTTCCAGTCATCCTGGTTCTCCATACATGTGGCCAGTTCTTCCAGTCATCCTGGTTCTCCATACATCTGGTCAGTTCTTCCAGTCATCCCAGATGGTTCTCCATACATCTGACCAGTTCTTTCAGTCATCCTGGTTCTCCATACATCCGGCCAGTTCTTCCAGTCATCCTGGTTCTCCATACATCTGGCCAGTTCTTCCAGTCATCCTGGTTCTCCATACATCTGGCCAGTTCTTCCAGTCATCCTGGTTCTCCATACATCTGACCAGTTCTTCCAGTCATCCTGGTTCTCCATACATCTGGTCAGTTCTTCCAGTCATCCCAGATGGTTCTCCATACATCTGGCCAGTTCTTCCAGTCATCCTGGTTCTCCATACATCTGGCCAGTTATTCCAGTCATCTCAGATGGTTCTACATACATCTGGCCAGTTCTTCAGTCATCCTGGTTCTCCATACATCTGGCCAGTTCTTCCAGTCATCCTGGTTCTCCATACATCTGGCCAGTTCTTCCAGTCATCCTGGTTCTCCCTACATCTGGCCAGTTCTTCCAGTCATCCCAGATGGTTCTCCATACATCTGGCCAGTTCTTCCAGTCATCCCAGATGGTTCTCCATACATCTGGCCAGTTCTTCCAGTCATCCCAGATGGTTCTCCATACATCTGGCCAGTTCTTCCAGTCATCCTGGTTCTCCATACATCTGACCAGTTCTTCCAGTCATCCCAGATGGTTCTCCATACATCTGGCCAGTTCTTTTAGTCATCCTGGTTCTCCATACATCTGACCAGTTCTTCCAGTCATCCTGGTTCTCCATACATCTGACCAGTTCTTCCAGTCATCCTGGTTCTCCATACATCTGGCCAGTTCTTCCAGTCATCCTGGTTCTCCATACATCTGTCCAGTTCTTCCAGTCATCCTGGTTCTCCATACATCTGGCCAGTTCTTCCAGTCATCCTGGTTCTCCATACATCCGGCCAGTTATTCCAGTCATCCTGGTTCTCCATACATCCGGCCAGTTCTTCCAGTCATCCTGGTTCTCCATACATCTGGCCAGTTCTTCCAGTCATCCTGGTTCTCCATACATCTGGCCAGTTCTTCCAGTCATCCTGGTTCTCCATACATCCGGCCAGTTCTTCAGTCATCCTGGTTCTCCATACATCTGGCCAGTTCTTCCAGTCATCCTGGTTCTCCATACATCTGGCCAGTTCTTCCAGTCATCCTGGTTCTCCATACATCTGGCCAGTTCTTCCAGTCATCTCAGATGGTTCTCCATACATCTGGCCAGTTATTCCAGTCATCCTGGTTCTCCATACATCTGGTCAGTTCTTCCAGTCATCCCAGATGGTTCTCCATACATCTGACCAGTTCTTCCAGTCATCCTGGTTCTCCATACATCTGACCAGTTCTTCCAGTCATCCTGGTTCTCCATACATCTGGCCAGTTCTTCCAGTCATCCTGGTTCTCCATACATCTGGCCAGTTATTCCAGTCATCCTGGTTCTCCATACATCTGGCCAGTTCTTCCAGTCATCCTGGTTCTCCATACATCTGGCCAGTTCTTCCAGTCATCCTGGTTCTCCATACATCTGGCCAGTTCTTCCAGTCATCCTGGTTCTCCATACATCTGGCCAGTTCTTCCAGTCATCCTGGTTCTCCATACATCTGGCCAGTTCTTCCAGTCATCCCAGATGGTTCTCCATACATCTGGCCAGTTCTTCCAGTCATTCTGGTTCTCCTGGTTCTCCATACATCTGGCCAGTTCTTCCAGTCATCCTGGTTCTCCATACATCTGGCCAGTTCGTTGGTGCTTTGCGCTCCTGCGTCGTTCTTGAGTACATCCACGTATGTCAGCGTGGGACTGTTAGCATGGGACTGTTTGCGTGGGACTGTTAGCGTGGGACTAAGCAGAACTAAATACAGTACTGTTTGTGGGTCTCTGTAGACCAGACCGTCTTCAGGAGGTGAAAACACAACAAAGGTTAAACTACTCCCACGGTGGAGATCTTTGAGAACGCTGTTTCCTCCCGTCTCCATGGAAACGGGCAAAACGGTGAATCCGTGGCAAAACTTCTGGTCTATGAATAAAGGGTAGTATTGTTACCTTGTATCGGGCCTGGTCGCGGTCGTACAGGGTAGTATTGTTACCTTGTATCGGGCCTGGTCGCGGTCGTACAGGGTAGTATTGTCACCTTGTATCGGGCCTGGTCTATGAATAAAGGGTAGTATTGTTACCTTGTATCGGGCCTGGTCGCGGTCGTACAGGGTAGTATTGTTACCTTGTATCGGGCCTGGTCGCGGTCGTACAGGGTAGTATTGTTACCTTGTATCGGGCCAGGTCGCGGCTGTACAGGGTAGTATTGTTACCTTGTATCGGGCCTGGTCGCGGTCGTACAGGGTAGTATTGTTACCTTGTATCGGGCCTGGTCGCGGCTTTACAGGGTAGTGTTGTTACCTTGTATCGGGCCTGGTCGCGGTCGTACAGGGTAGTATTGTTACCTTGTATCGGGCCTGGTCGCGGTCGTACAGGGTAGTATTGTTACCTTGTATCGGGCCTGGTCGCGGTCGTACAGGGTAGTATTGTTACCTTGTATCGGGCCTGGTCGCGGTCGTACAGGGTAGTATTGTTACCTTGTATCGGGCCTGGTCGCGGTCGTACAGGGTAGTATTGTTACCTTGTATCGGGTCTGGTCGCGGCTGTACAGGGTAGTGTTGTTACCTTGTATCGGGCCTGGTCGCGGTCGTAAAGCCTCTTCTCAGACACCATCTTCGGGGAGAAAAACGTGGCCAGTTTTCCGAGATAGACGCCGTTCCTAAGCCCCTCCTCCAGCTCTGTGGTGGGCGGGAGCTCCTCTTCAAGACACGCCTCCATCCACCTGAGACACACACACACACACACACACACACACACACACACACACACACACACACACACACACACACACTACGGATTAGATCTACAAGCTCTCAACGCAGGCTGAAAGGTTTGGGAACGGCTGCTCCGGATTAGATCTACAAGCTCTCAACACAGGCTGACAGGCTTTGGGGACGGCTGCTACGGATTAGATCTACAAGCTAATATATAGCTAGAGGAGTTGTTCTCAATGAGAGAGAGCTGGTATTCACTCAGAGGTTGTTCTCAACGAGAGAGCTGGTATAAGAGGTTGTTCTCAATGAGAGAGAGCTGGTATTCACTCAGAGGAGTTGTTCTCAATGAGAGAGAGCTGGTATTCACTCAGAGGTTGTTCTCAACGAGAGAGCTGGTATAAGAGGTTGTTCTCAATGAGAGAGAGCTGGTATTCACTCAGAGGAGTTGTTCTCAATGAGAGAGCTGGTATTCACTCAGAGGTTGTTCTCAATGAGAGAGCTGGTATTCACTCAGAGGTTGTTCTCAAGGGGAGAGAGCTGGTATTCACTCAGAGGTTGTTCTCAATGAGACAGCTGGTATTCACTCAGAGGTTGTTCTCAATGAGATTGAGCTGGTATTCACTCAGAGGTTGTTCTCAATGAGAGAGAGCTGGTATTCACTGAGAGGTTGTTCTCAATGAGAGAGAGCTGGTATTCACTCAGATGAGTTGTTCTCAATGAGAGAGAGCTGGTATTCACTCAGAGGAGTTGTTCTCAATGAGAGAGCTGGTATTCACTCAGAGGAGTTGTTCTCAATGAGAGAGAGCTGGTATTCACTCAGAGGAGTTGTTCTCAACGAGAGAGAGCTGGTATTCACTCAGAGGTTGTTCTCAATGAGAGAGAGCTGGTATTCACTCAGATGAGTTGTTCTCAATGAGAGAGAGCTGGTATTCACTCAGATGAGTTGTTCTCAACGAGAGAGAGCTGGTATTCACTCAGAGGTTGTTCTCAATGAGAGCTGGTATTCACTCAGAGGACTTGTTCTCAATGAGAGAGAGCTGGTATTCACTCAGAGGTTGTTCTCAATGAGAGAGAGCTGGTATTCACTCAGAGGAGTTGTTCTCAACGAGAGAGAGCTGGTATTCACTCAGAGGAGTTGTTCTCAACGAGAGAGAGCTGGTATTCACTCAGAGGTTGTTCTCAATGAGAGAGCTGGTATTCACTCAGAGGACTTGTTCTCAATGAGAGAGAGCTGGTATTCACTCAGAGGTTGTTCTCAATGAGAGAGAGCTGGTATTCACTCAGAGGAGTTGTTCTCAACGAGAGAGAGCTGGTATTCACTCAGAGGACTTGTTCTCAATGAGAGAGAGCTGGTATTCACTCAGAGGTTGTTCTCAATGAGAGAGAGCTGGTATTCACTCAGAGGAGTTGTTCTCAATGAGAGAGCTGGTATTCACTCAGAGGTTGTTCTCAATGAGAGAGCTGGTATTCACTCAGAGGTTGTTCTCAAGGGGAGAGAGCTGGTATTCACTCAGAGGTTGTTCTCAATGAGAGAGCTGGTATTCACTCAGAGGTTGTTCTCAATGAGAGAGAGCTGGTATTCACTCAGATGAGTTGTTCTCAATGAGAGAGAGCTGGTATTCACTCAGAGGTTGTTCTCAATGAGAGAGAGCTGGTATTCACTCAGAGGACTTGTTCTCAATGAGAGAGAGCTGGTATTCACTCAGAGGTTGTTCTCAATGAGAGAGAGCTGGTATTCACTCAGAGGAGTTGTTCTCAACGAGAGAGAGCTGGTATTCACTCAGAGGTTGTTCTCAATGAGAGAGCTGGTATTCACTCAGAGGTTGTTCTCAATGAGAGAGAGCTGGTATTCACTCAGAGGTTGTTCTCAATGAGAGAGAGCTGGTATTCACTCAGAGGAGTTGTTCTCAACGAGAGAGAGCTGGTATTCACTCAGAGGTTGATCTCAATGAGAGAGAGCTGGTATTCACTCAGAGGAGTTGTTCTCAATGAGAGAGAGCTGGTATTCACTCAGAGGTTGTTCTCAATGAGAGAGAGCTGGTATTCACTCAGAGGAAAATGTATGTTTAAACAAAACAAGGAAAGGATCAATGAGAGAAGTAGATATATGACGATAAAGGGTGTGAAGCTGTGGAATAGATGTGAGGACGAACTGAGAGAATGTGGCGCTAAAGGATAAACTTAAGAAGGTATTATAAAAACAAAGTAATAAATGGCTACACAGAGTAAAGGTTCAAATCAAGTGTTACTGGGTCTTTGGCCATAGTGCTATGAAGTGCCTTTTGTTTTTCTGTTTTTTTGTGAAAATGTTACCACTGTGACTATTATTAGCATATTGGTTTTGTGTTTGTTTGTTTGTTTGTTTTTAATTAAGAAAATGGGGGGGAAAAGCATGTAAGCACTTTTATTTTATTATTTTACTTGAATATTACATTGTTCAGTAGAAATGAGACACATGTAAAAGGGGTATACAGTACATATATATTTTATTTTTTAAGTTAAATGACACAAGGGTAGCCGTAATAAGCTTAGGCTTCAGTCTATACTTAGACTGAAGCCGTGATGAACTAAGAATGTTTTTGTATGGAAAAACAAAACGAATAAACTAAACTAAACTTATAGTTATAGCTACTTTAAATGATTAAATAGTTATGTAGTAGAACTGATAAAGGGATCGTGACATTAAGAAAAGGTTATTGTAATTGTTCTTATATATTTTTGTTTTTGTTTTGTTTTGTTTTCTGAGCTCACCAAAAAAAACTGAACTTTTAACATCCAGTAGATTTTCTGTGGTCTGTGGGTTTTCTGGCTATTCTCCGACTATGATTCGTCACGATGACTGAGCCCATCAGATCGATCCATATATGGGTTCAACCACATCGATCTGATATCAGCACTAGGTCAACTCGGACCAAATATAGGGATTGTCATACTAGACATGTCACATGTCATATAGCCCGACGTCCTAGTGGAATATCCCCATATATGGAGACTATATCCAATGAACAACTCTCCCAGATCCGATAATATGAAAGCCTTGGTTACATGGGGGTGGCGTGTAACGAAGGCTTTCACCTACAGCTCCATATTAGTACAGGAAATCTATGGAGAATACAGGGTCAACCTCAATCTAATTGCAAAAAAAACAAACTCAGCTGATTTTGCATCTTCAATATATCCTGAATAACAGAGAAAAAAATTGTCTGAGGGGAAAGTGTTGAAAATGGCCTGTACAGTATGGTCACCATTGACATCCTATTATAAGGCAATATTTGTTAAATGTCCTTATGCTTTGAGTAGCATGTGACATATCAAACTAGGGGGTTTTCATGATGCTGAAGCCATTCCAATCATTAGTTTTGCACAAAAACACTCATTGGGCTAGATTCTGCCATAGCAACTTGCTCAAATGTGATGATGTCAGCACACTCGAGCCTGTAGCCCCGCCTCCAACACACTGCGCCTGTAGCCCCGCCTCCGACACACTGTGCATGTAGCCACGCCTCCAACTAAGAGGTCATCAGGGGTCGTCACTATGCTATATATATATATATATATATATATAGCATAGTGATGATGACCTTTGCTCTCCACGGTCACAGAGCTGCCGTAAACGACCCAACTATTACTAGAGCATGTCTGAAATAAACGTCAGAGCTGAATGTATGAACACACACACACACACACACACACACACACACACACACACACACACACACACACACACACACACACACACACACACACACACACACACACACACACACACACACACACACACACACACACACACACACACACACACACACACACACACACACACACACACACACGTGAAGGTGTCAGCACGACAAAGCACTATTTCATTACACCCGTTGACTTTGTCGCGCACACACACACACACACACACACACACACACACACCCTTAATAATAACATGCTCATCCAGTCGTTCAGTGCACGTTCATTCATGCACCCCCCCCCCCCCCCCTTGTTGTTCCTAATTAAAGCTCATAGGAGTGAAAACATGACTCAGCATTCTGACAACAATAACAAACTGATATCGCCGACAGTGTGTTTTATATAATTAACTGACATCATCATTAGTCGGACTACAGGTCGCTGATCCCCAAGCAGGGTGTTATGGGTAATGTAGTCCTGTGTTGCAAAGTGCTTCCATCATACAGTCTGGAGCAACGGAAGCTCTGATCATGAGTAAAATATAAATGCTTCCGTCGTACAGTCTGGAGCAACGGAAGCTCTGATCATGAGTAAAATATAAATGCTTCCGTCGTACAGTCTGGAGCAACGGAAGCTCTGATCATGAGTAAAATATAAATGCTTCCGTCGTACAGTCTGGAGCAACGGAAGCTCTGATCATGAGTAAAATATAAATGCTTCCGTCGTACAGTCTGGAGCAACGGAAGCTCTGATCATGAGTCAAATATAAATGCTTCCGTCATACAGTCTGGAGCAACGGAAGCTCTGATCATGAGTCAAATATAAATGCTTCCGTCGTACAGTCTGGAGCAACGGAAGCTCTGATCATGAGTCAAATATAAATGCTTCCGTCGTACAGTCTGGAGCAACGGAAGCTCCGATAATCTTTACAGTCACGCAAATGTATCCTAATATGAATATAAATCATGTGAGCATATAGCTTGTTGATTAGCAGAAAAGTAATACAACGTAAAGATATATTTTCATGAACGGAAATGCCAGCTTCGGCTCCCCCTGGTGGATAATTTCAATGGGAAAAAATGACAGTGCTGCAGAGGGGAAAAACTGTGCTTAAAACAATAGGGATGCAAGCAGAAGCCTCCACGTGACGCACCCCGGGCAATGCTAAAGATAGAAACTGTACCACAGTTACTGACTTGAAGTAGCCAATTCTGCAACCACTGACCGTCAACGACAGTCACGTTTTTTCCTAACCACTATGCCAGCGCTACCAGTAGTGACCTCAATCAATGTCGAGGGATACACTAGAACGAAGGCTGATGTGCTAGCGGCTAGTTGCAATGGAAGTGACATCGTCTGTATGCAGGAGACTCACCTGCGTCAGACGAGCAACCGGCCAACACTACCAGGGATGAAACTGGTAGCTGAGATCCGTCATCCCAAGTACGGATCAGCCATTTTTGTGAAGCCCCTGCTGGACGTCAGGGACTTCCACACTAACAACACAGACACCAACATAGAGACTGCTACTGTATGCCTGCCAGAGATCTCCATTACCTCACTGTATAAACCACCTGCCAGCCCCTTTGAATGGACTGAACTACCACCTAAATGCAGGAAGAAGCATGCCGTAGTGATTGGAGACTTTAATTCCCACCACACAATGTGGGGATACGACACAACCAACAGCGACGGCGAACTGGTTGAAAGCTGGATGGAAAACACAGGCATGCAGTTGGAGCTTGTTCACAACTCTAAACTCCCCAAGTCCTTCAACAGCTGCCGCTGGAGAAGAGGCTACAACCCTGACCTGTGTTTCGTCAGCCAGAGACTAGCACATCCGTCTGAGAAAACGGTGCTGAAACCTCTCCCCAAGTCACAGCATCGACTAATCTCAGTCACGATCAAACCTGCCATAACAAAGTCCCAAGTACCCTTTCGACGCCGCTGCAACCTCATGATGAGTACAGCGAAGGAATGGAAAAGACTCTAACAGACACTGAACCCACACCTGACAACTACACCATGTTTGTCCAGGCTGTAAAGAAGACTGCTTGCGCACACATCCCACGCGGATGCCGAAAATAATACATTGCAGGCCTCACAGAGGAGTCATCACAATTGCTGGAGAGCTATGAAACAGAGTTCCAAAAGGACCCGTTCTCAGACACCACCAGCGATCTCAGTGATGCACTCATGGACTCAAGGAGAGGCGGAAAGCCTGGAAGGATCTTGTGGGGAACATCAACATGACTCAAAAAAGCGTGGTCCACCATCCGGAAAATAAACGGTGATAAGATCACACCACCCGCTGTATCCGATGTAACACCAAACCAGGTTGGGAGCCAACTGGTGGCCAACAGGAGACGAGCAGAAAAGCGCAGGGCCAAAGGACAACACCATCTCACCATCACCAGAACATGTCCATCCTAACCAAGCCCTTCACCCTTGAGGAGTTTGAAGCAGGAATAAACACCATGAAGCTAGGCAAAGCTGCAGGTCCTGATGACATACTGTCTGAGATGATAACCCACCTAGGCCCAGTCGCCAAACAATGGCTATTGGACCTGCACAACATCTCCCAAAAACCCAGCACATACCAACGATCTGGAGGAAAGCCATCATCATTGCTCTTCTAAAACCCGGAAAAAGACCCCAACCTCCCCAAAAGCTACCGGCCCATCTCCCTGCTTTGCACCACCTACAAGCTGTTCGGGGAAAAAAAGCAGATGGTTCCACCAGAACAACGGGCTGCCGCAGGGCAGCGTCCTGGCACCTCTCCTCTTCAACGTCTACACCAACGACCAGCCCCTACCAGCAAGTTCATCTACGCAGATGACCTAGCCATGACAACGCAGCAGGATACCTTCCCAGAAGTGGAGTCAACCCTGGAACAAGGACTGACAGATATGTCCACATACTATCTGGAAAACCACCTGCGTCCAAACCCCGGGAAGACACAAATCTGCAGCTTCCACCTTAAAAACAAGGAGGCCAAACGGGAGCTCAATGTGATCTGGGACGGAATAAGGCTTGAGAACCACCAGCACCCGGTCTACCTGGGAGTGACCTTAGACCGTACCCTCAGCTACAAAGAGCACATCCAGAAGACGAGAGCCACCAGGAACAACCTCTTGCGCCAACTAACAAACTCAAAGTGGGGAGCTCACCCAAGCACGCTGCGCACAACGGCACTAACCCTGTGCTTTTCTACTGCCGAATATGCCTGCCCTGCATGGTATAAATCAAGTCACGCACGCAAACTAGACCCTATCCTCAACGAGACCTGCAGGATCATCAAAACAACCCCCACACCCTGCCTCTATGCCCTCTCTGGCATCGCCCCCCCTGACATCTGCAGAGCAGTCACCGCCAAAGTGAGCGCACAAAGCAGGCCCATGACAACCGGCACTCACTGCACGAACACTTTGCCCCCCAAAAACGGCTCAGGTCCAGAAGCAGCTTCCTGGATACCACTGCAGAACTGGAGACCACACCATCTGTCACCAGGACCGCGTGGCACAGCCAGTGGAGCAGCATGTGTAGCCAGACAACCCAGTGGACAGAGAGAGGCATCACCCCAGATGAATGTCTTGCGACTGGCCATGATCAAGAAAACCCTGAACCGTCTGCGGATCGGCGAGGGACGCTGCAAGGCATCCATGAGGAAGTGGAAACTGACTTTTTCTGGTGCATGTGTGTGTGGCGAGCCACAAACAATGGACCACATCATGGGATGTGGTCCATTGTTGTCCATTGTTATCCAGTGCATTGCTCCACAATGCACTGGAGATGACCTGGCCGAGCCAAATGCTCCACAAAGCACTGGAGATGACCTGGCCGAGCCAAATGCTCCACAATGCACTGGAGATGACCTGGCCGAGCCAAATGCTCCACAATGCACTGGAGATGACCTGGCCGAGCCAAATGCTCCACAATGCACTGGAGATGACCTGGCCGAGCCAAATGCCGCTGCACTCGCCTGCACCAACCACTGGAAAGACGTGATATAGAGGATGGCCAGACACGACGAAGAAGAAGCTTAAAACAATGTGAGGATGCGCGCGCACACACACACACACACACGCACACGCACACACACACAGAAGAGGTGAGTCTGCAGTTCTGACTGCAAAGGGAAGTTCATTCCATAGTTTAGATTGGGAGTGAGTCTGTAGTTCTGACTGCAATGGGAAGTTCATTCCATAGTTTAGATTGGGAGTGAGTCTGTAGTTCTGACTGCAATGGGAAGTTCATTCCATAGTTTAGATTGGGAGTGAGTCTGTAGTTCTGACTGCAATGGGAAGTTCATTCCATAGTTTTGGAGCCAGACGTGTCACACACACACACACACACACACACACACACACACACACACACACACACACACACACACACACACACACACACACACACACACACACACACACACACACACACACACACACACACACACACACACACACACACACACACACACACACACACACACACACACACACACACACACACACACACACACACACACACACACACGTCTCTACCTGTTTACAACACACACAGAAGCCCTCAAAACACCAGCAAACCTTCCTGTCATTGTCCCATCTGGAGACTTAACAGCACTGAGTGCCACGCACACACACGCTCACTCGCGCGCACACACACACACACACACACACACACACACACACACACACACACACACACACACTCTACAACTTGCAGTATGCAAACTACACAATGTTTACTTAGTGGCACAGGTACAAAGTCTGAGTCAGACAGTGTGTGTGTGTGTGTGTGTGTGTGTGTGTGTGTGTGTGTGTGTGTGTGTGTACACAGTTTGGAATCAGGCCGAGAGAGAGAGAGAGAGAGAGAGAGAGAGAGAGAGAGAGAGAGAGAGAGAGAGAGAGAGAGAGAGAGAGAGAGAGATAGAGATAGAGATAGAGATAGAGATAGAGATAGAGATAGAGATAGAGATAGAGAGAAAGAGAGAGAGAGAGAGAGACCTTGACTCCTGCAGCCTCGTTCACACAGAGGATCATGAGATCAGAACACCAGACTGTAATCTCTGTTCTATTAGCTGTTCTACCTAATTATAATCCCTCTGTATGTCAACCTGGCTCTACCAGAGAGAGAGAGCTATATGTCAACCTAGCTCTACCAGAGAGAGAGAGAGAGCTATATGTCAACCTAGCTCTACCAGAGAGAGAGAGAGCTATATGTCAACCTGGCTCTACCAGAGAGAGAGAGAGAGCTATATGTCAACCTAGCTCTACCAGAGAGAGAGAGAGCTATATGTCAACCTCTCTCTCCATGGGGGGAGCGAGCCCCGCCCCCAGGCTGAGTCATCAGATGGTTCAGTCAAACAGTAACAGCCCAGGAGGTCATGTGACCTCAGATCACATGACCACACACACACACACACACACACACACACAGAATATAGGAACACTGATGCCTCCTCAGTCATTCCATCCTGGAACAGGCACGCACGCACGCACGCACGCACGCACGCACGCACGCACGCACACCATCTGCAACATCACACTTCCTGTTTGACAGGAAGTGGTTCCATATACAAGTCATACTAAAGAACGGTTGTTTTCTCTCACAGGAAGTAGTGTGTTCTCTCACAGGAAGTGGAGGTTTATGTAGGAATTAGGGTTTGACTTTGACAGAAAATTGAGATTATTTTATTTTAGCCACCTGAAATGTTTTGCTTTAATTCTAGTTTTTGTCGACTGAATATCATAGGATTTGAGTGATTTGAGTGAAAGTCATATCAAGGGACCTCAAAACCTACTCTAGTGAGGTCTTTAACCAAGTATTGGAGAGTCTGGATTGGTCCGATGAGCTTAAAAGCACACTTGTCGAAGAAGCTTGGCTTGGCTTCAAAACCAAATTTACATCAGTACTGAACAACATGGCTCCTTTGAGAACCACCAGGGGCAAAACCCGCTCGGAACCATGGATGAATTCGGACATACTGGCTGCAATGAAAGCCAGAGACAAAAAATGCTCTGAAGTTCTAAAATGCAAGTCAAAGCTAGCCAAGCGCTTCGACAGTGTTCGCCAAGCTCGTTTGAACAACCTAAATACACAACGAATCAAACTACGAAACAGTGTAACTGCCATGACCAAATCAGCTAAAAGTAACTTCATTAATGATAAAGCTCAGGAAAACAAAAACAATCCTCATGAGCTCTGGAAGCTACTAAACAATCAACTAAGCTATGGTCAGAAACTAAAAACCAGATTTTCGAACATAAACATCAAATCTGACAACACTCTCATCACTGACAACCTTGATGTGGCCAACTACTTGAATATCTTCTTTACAAACATAGCAACAACTCTGGTTAACAAACTGCCCTCCCACTCTGGGCTCTTTGGTGTAGAGCACATTACAACCTTCTACAAAAACCTAGGTGTTTGTAAAGACGATTTTAAACTAGTTATGGTAACAACTGATGAGATAATTAAGAAACTGAGTGCCCTCCAACCCCACAAGGCCACAGGCCATGACAACATTCCCTCCAAATTTCTCAGAGACTCAGCCATCTCTATAGCTCCAATCATCACCCACATAGTAAACCTCTCCATCAAACAGGGACAGGTCCCCCAAGATTTCAAACTGGCCAAAGTAACCCCCTTGCACAAGAAAGGGAGTAAATTAGACCCCGGCAACTACCGCCCTATTTCTATTCTTAGTTCCATCTCGAAAGTGATGGAAAAAATAGTCTATGAACAGGTTGAAAAGTATCTTGCCACTAATAAATTATTGTACGAGTTCCAATCTGGCTTCAGAACATCCCACTCCACTGACACATGCCTTCTCTATTTGAGCGACCACATCAAACAAGAGGTGGACGCTGGCAAATACTGCGGCATGGTCATGCTGGACCTCCAAAAGGCTTTTGACACCGTGAACCACTCCATACTGGGTAACAAGCTAAAAGCAATTGGTTTCGATAGCACATCAGTGAGCTGGATGCAATCCTACCTGGAGGGGAGAGAACAGATGGTGGAAGTGAACGGAACACTGTCCCCCCCCCCTCCCAGTGAGCTGTGGCGTTCCACAAGGAAGCATACTAGGGCCTCTACTGTTCCTAATATATGTAAACGACATGACTTCAGCCTGTGACTGCAACTTGTTCCTGTTCGCAGATGACTCAGCACTGCTGGTCTCGGACAGGGACAAACTGCAGGTTGAAAATGCCCTCAGCTCTGAACTCGGTAGAATCTGCACCTGGCTCGCTGATAACAAACTATCTTTACACCTGGGAAAAACTGAATCCATTCTCTTTGGCTCTATTAGTAATCTCAGCAAGGCAAATGGCTTCTTGGTTAGAGTGGGTGACAATGTTATCACACGTAAAGATGAAATTACCTACCTAGGTTCCATCCTGGAGGCTAATCTTTCCGGTGATAAAATGGCCACCAACGTAATCAAAAAAGTCAACCATAGAACAAGATTCCTCTACAGGATCTCCTCACTGGTCAACAAAAACACCTTGAAGACCTTAACAGGAGCCCTTGTACAGGGTTTCTTTGACTATGCATGCACCTCCTGGTACCACAGCACCTCAAAGGCCCTTAAAACCAGGCTCCAGACTTCCCAAAACAAACTGGTCAGGCTCCTACTTGATCTAGCCCCCCGAACCCACCTCACCCCTGCCCACTTCGACAGGCTGGAATGGCTTAGGGTCGACGACAGAGTACAGCAACTTGCAATGGGTCTGGTCCACAAGATTCGATACACCACCAAGATACCCATGTACCTGTCTAGATACTTCCTTAATGTTAACGAAGTCCACACCCACAACACCAGAGGGAGTGCAACGAACCATGTACAACCCAGATTCGGCACAAACAAGGGACTAAATTCTTTTCGCTCCTATGCCACCAAAATGTGGAACGCCCTACCAACTGTCATTAAGACATGCGAATCCCTTGACTCCTTCAAAACCGCTCTCAAAGGGCACCTACGGATGGCTGCAATTCGAAACTGGCCCCCGTAAAATCTGAATCCCCCCCCCGCCCCCCCCTTTTTTCCCCTCACTGTATATATTTCTTTTCCCTTTTTACCTCCTTTTTGATGAATTCCTGTTCTGTCTATAGAAGTGTCTATTTGTACGTCTCTAAATGTTTTGATGATTTGAACATGGTGGACCCTGTTGGAAACAAGTGTAATGCTTAATTGGGTCGTCCACTCACAGTTAACAGCCTTTGTATTGAGTTTGTGCTTGAAATGTACTGTAATTCTGCAAACTGTTAATAAATTCTTCAATCAATCAATCAATCAATCTACAGTTGATTTTGTCGGCAAAATGTATTTTGACGTTGCCGTGATGGTGGTGTCGTAATGGCTGACAAATCCATTAACAAGTCCATTAACAAATCCATTAACAAATCCATTAAGTAACGGGTAATATCTGGCTAGTTGGTCGTTGTCGGGAGATAATTCACCCTGAAGGTGAATTAGGTGATCTGGCTAGGTGGTCACTGGCTAGGTGACCACCTAGCCAGATATTATCCTGCTTATTACATGGCTAACTAACATAAATTAATACATTGACCCAAAACACAACAAAAAAAGTATTCCATAAGTTCGCGCTGGCTGCGTCTGCCCAGCTGCAGGGCTGCAGCACTGTCGGAAAACAAGGAAGTGAGTTGATCAAATAGAATCCATTTTCGGGTCCTGCTTCGTCTATTTCTCGCTCAAATGTTTTCAAAAACATTTTTAAGAGCAATGTTTAGCTGTAAATGACATTGTGTGTCACTAGTGTAGTGTGTGTGTGTTTACATGGCTGTCATGTTGGAAACAGCGGTAAACTAGAAAAAGTGCCCTTCTGGGCACAGGTCTCCACCAGGAGGATAGGAGTGTGTGTGTGATGTGTGGCAAAATGTCTAGGAGCAATATAAACGTGTGTGTGTGTGTGTGTGTGTGTGTCTGTGTGTGTGTGTGTGTGTGTGTGTGTGTGTGTGTGAGACGCGGCTTGGCCTGTTGTAGCGCCACCATGAGGCTGATTTGAAAACTGTCAAGTGGCATTTCTTCCAAAGCCTAGTGGGAATATGCATGCACAGTTTCACCACAATCGGACGCTGCGTTGAGTAGTTGTGGCGATTTGTACAAAACGGGTACAAAGCGGGCTACTCCTGAAAAGTTTAGAAGCCAATCGTAGGCTGGATTATGAGAAATCAAACAAACCCGTCTTGATCACATGACTATGGAGAGCATGTGTACCGATTTGCATGAAATTTGGATAAAGTAATATTAGAAAATGTGTTTTACATATGTCGGCCTCCTGGTGGCGCTATAAAGAGCAGATGTGAAAAATTCCAGGCAAAGGTTTTTCCTTGGCCTCTAGGGAGTTGGCATACAAAGTTATCCACAGATCCGTGCAGTTAGAGGTAAAAACACTTTTCGGCCAGTTATAGCGCCACCATGAGGCTGAGTTGAAAATGTTCATGTGGCATTTCTTCCTCTGCCTAGTGGGAATGTGCGTGCACAATTTCACAGAAATCACACAATGTGTTCATGATTTGCAGCATTTTGTTTGAAACTGAGCACTCCTGCGAACTTTGGAAGCCAATTTTAGCCAATCAGGATGGAGTCTGAGAAATCTGAAAGACCCGTTTCGTTGAATGGCTCTAGAGAGACTGTGTACCAATTTGCGTGATGTTTGGACAAAATCTGTAGGTGTACTGTCCAAAAACTTGTTTTGCACAAAGCGGCCTCCTGGTGGCGCTATAACAGGCCGTTCTGGAAATTATGGGGCAGAGGTTCATCGTTGGCATCTAGGGAGTGTGTGTGCAAAATTTGGCATCGACCGGGTTAACAATGCCGGAGATTAGCTGTTCACAGACGGAAGGACGGACGGACACACACACGGACACACACACACACACACACACGGACACACGGACGGACGGACGGAGTGCAAAACATACTCTCTCCAACAATGAAGCGGGGCGCAGCTGGTGCTCAGAGGGTTTGATTAGGCAGCGGTCTGTTATACAGCGGAGCGGTCATTATCGACACATAATTCACCGCTGAATTAAGCGATTGACCAATCAGAATCAAGCATTCAACCAAGCCATGTAATAACAAAAAATAATCTCAATCTACAATCAACTACGATCTACAAGCTCACAACGTGTTGCGTTGCAACGTGTCGTGAGCTTGTATTATTATTTATGTATTTATTTATTCGACAGGGACAACGCTCGTTAATCAACACGTCAGTTTTCATATTCATGTAAATGGAGATTTAATTTGTTTTTAGCCTCTTGAGGTTGAATTTGAAGGTCAGATAGTTGTAGATCAGCTGATGATGAAAGCTTGATAATTAGGCAAGGCGTTTA
The DNA here is from genome assembly GCF_951216825.1 of Electrona antarctica. NCBI lineage: Eukaryota > Metazoa > Chordata > Actinopteri > Myctophiformes > Myctophidae > Electrona > Electrona antarctica. The sequence continues at coordinate 51,433,350 of NC_136794.1, forward strand.
CTAGGACACTAAAGGTATCTTAGGAGTCCAACTAGTACTACTGGTTCCTCTTATATGCAATGTACCCCCCCTCCCCCCAAACTGGGGGTCCTTGAAAAACATTATGTTATAATTTAGCTTGTAGGTCTGCTATTTTTGAAATATCGTGAAAATGTGCCTCAAATCTTTGAATTGTTACAGAATGAACATTTTAACTAAATTCTGTGCTTCTGGGGGGTCCCTGGAACAACATGTTTTCAGATGGGGGGACGGAGGCATATTACATATAGTTTTTGGGGTCCTTGACATGAAATATTGAGCATCACTGATATAGAAACATGAGGTATTTCAGAAAAATGTAAGGATTTTGAAGACATTTTTTAAATGTCGACGTCAGGCCTAAATGGGTTAAACAGGTTGAGAATCACTGCCATAGAGCCGTAAACATCTTCTCTTATGGGGGTCCCTGGCATGTCTTTTCAAACGGGGGTCCGCGGGGCTAATTAGCGTCAATTTGGGGGTCCTTGACATGAAGCAGTGTTGTCCCACTGGGATGAGGCTGGTGGTAATAACAACAATGATGGTTGTCATGGTTACCGTTTAGCTTCCTCCAGGTGACAGAGGTATTCGTAGGCGATGTTCTGATGTCGTCTCTCGTCCATCTCCTCTGCAGAGAGACGCTCATCGTCCTGGATGGCTACACGCACACACACACACACACACACACACACACACACACACACACACACACACACACACACACACACACACACACACACACACAGTCACACACACACACACACACACACACACACACACACACACACACCAGAGTGATTTACAGTAAGCAAGAACAACACATGGTGATACATCACATACATGGCGAGACAAAAAAGCAGATCTACAGAAAAAGGAGGGAAAAAATGCAGATCTACAAACTTGTGGTGCCGTGCTACGAACTTGTAGATCCGCTGTTTTTGAAAAATCAAGAAAAGTGTGCAAATCTTTGAATATGTATTCTTTGAATATATAGGGGGGTTGAATATATGGGTTGAATATATGCTCTGGGATTTTTAACTAAAATCTTTACTAATGTTTGGGGTCCTTGACATGAAACTGTTTGAGAACCACTGATACAGAAACATAGGGTTTAACCCTGTGAGAACCACTGATACAGAAACATAGGGTTTAACCCTGTGAAAACCAATGATATAGAAACATAGGGTTTAACCCTGTGAGAACCACTGATACAGAAACATAGGGTTTAACCCTGTGAGAACCACTGATATAGAAACATAGGGTTTAACCCTGTGAGAACCACTGATATAGAAACATAGGGTTTAACCCTGTGAGAACCACTGATACAGAAACATAGGGTTTAACCCTGTGAAAACCAATGATATAGAAACATAGGGTTTAACCCTGTGAGAACCACTGATACAGAAACATAGGGTTTAACCCTGTGAGAACCACTGATATAGAAACATAGGGTTTAACCCTGTGAGAACCACTGATATAGAAACATAGGGTTTAACCCTGTGAGAACCACTGATACAGAAACATAGGGTTTAACCCTGTGAGAACCACTGATATAGAAACATAGGGTTTAACCCTGTGAGAACCACTGATACAGAAACATAGGGTTTAACCCTGTGAGAACCACTGATATAGAAACATAGGGTTTAACCCTGTGAGAACCACTGATACAGAAACATAGGGTTTAACCCTGTGAGAACCACTGATACAGAAACATAGGGTTTAACCCTGTGAGTACCACCGATACAGAAACATAGGGTTTAACCCTGTGATAACCACTGATACAGAAACATAGGGTTTAACCCTGTGAGAACCACTGATATAGAAACATAGGGTTTAACCCTGTGAGAACCACTGATACAGAAACATAGGGTTTAACCCTGTGAGAACCACTGATACAGAAACATAGGGTTTAACCCTGTGAGAACCACTGATACAGAAACATAGGGTTTAACCCTGTGAGAACCACTGATATAGAAACATAGGGTTTAACCCTGTGAGAACCACTGATACAGAAACATAGGGTTTAACAATAATTAGCATTTTTTTCCCCCAATTCATGACAGAAGAAAGAAAGTGTGTGTCATCCAAAGACAGTCAGAGAGCACAGAGTGTGTGTGTGTGTGTGTGTGTGTGTGTGTGTGTGTGTGTGTGTGTGTGTGTGTGTGTGTGTGTGTGTGTGTGTGTGTGTGTGTGTGTGTGTGTGTGTGTGTGTGTGTGTGTGCGCGCGCACGCGTGTGCGTGTGTGTGTGCGTGCGTGCGTGCGGAGCTGGACTCTGACCCCGGCTGGGTGTCTGTGACCTTTGACCCCCATGGCTGTGCGTCAGTGACCTCAGCTGAACTCCGTCTGTCTTTAACACCATAATGTGCTTCTAGAACTGGTTCCATTTCGCCCAAAAATAAAATCATCTTGTTAACTTTATTACTGCCCCATTTTGGGGCGGGAACCTCTTTTGGTGTTTCAAGCATTATGTTATGCTTTAGCTGTTGACAAAGAGCAGATCTACGAGTGCCGCGCTATGAGCTTGTAGATCTGCCTTTTTTTTTTTAAATCCTGAAAATGTGGCACAAATCTTTGAATATATATTCTTTCACAGTGAACGTTTTTAACTAATTTCTTTGCTTCTGGGGGGTCCCTGGAACAACATATTTTCAGATGGGGGTCGACAGCCAAATTACATGTAATCTTGGGGGTCCTTGACATGAAAATGTTTGAGAAAAACTAACATAGAAACATGAGGGTTCATCAGATGGAATCATAGCTTCAAATTGACATATTGGTTGTCCAGTTTGACCCACCAGTTTTGGAGATATGGCTTATAGAGTAATGTCTTGCAGAGAAACAGCGAGTTGAGAAAACAGGCTTGAAAGGTTCACTTCTGTATGTATGACATGAAAAATGAATAATAATCCAATGACTGTCTCCAGTGGCGTGCACAGACATTTAGAGGGGCAGGTGCTCAAGTTAAAAAAGGGCACCTTGTGCAGCGCGTGGAACCGGCCGGTTGCCTTAATCCATTTTGGGCGGGAACCCCTTTTGGTGTTAGCATTATGTTATGCTTTAGCTATTGAAAAATAGCAGATCTACAAGCTCATAGCGCGCCACCGAGTGGCGCGCTATGAGCTTGTAGGTCTGCTATTTTTGAAAAATCCAAAAAAAAAAGAGAAAGAAATGTTTTTTTTTTCTTTCTTTTTTCAAAAGG